>NC_091825.1:124709343-125064343 GCF_038994185.2 Dermacentor albipictus
ATGGGATGTCGTAAACAATAAATACGAACAAGTATAAACAAACAGACGCAGCCTCCTCGTCACTTACCGACATAAGCACTAAAACCCACGCAGCCGAGGTCAGCGCCGGCCCCCGCGAAGCTGCCGCCTCGTACGTTGATATTACGCGTACGCCGTCCGCAATCACTTACCACGATTGCCGACCGAGCGAACACGGTTTCGAAATCGTTGCATCGTACGGCCAGGTCTGTTTATTACGGGTTTCTTTTCCTTTTATTTGATTCCAGTTCGCGATACTTTTTTTTCTCTCTCAAAATTCGGCACAGCTTTTGCAGTTGTGCTGTCAAAGGTTAGGGTTTTGAGTTAAACATAACGCAAAGAAACAGTAAGCGAGTAACGTGCCTTTCTTTTCTTTCTTTCTTTTTCCGGGTCATTGCTGAGCGTGTGCGAGCTTTGAGCAACATTTGCTTTTAACTCCGCCGCGCAGGACCCGCCTGAATCGTTTGTAGCCTGGGATTCGAAAGGCCACGAAAATGTTGCCACCCGAAAACGCTATAACTTATAGCGCACAATCTTGGTTGTTCATTTGAAATGAAACGTCGTAGAACGCGTTTCAAAAGAACACAGTCGTTAAAAAAGGAATACATTTGAAAGAAGCCTGGCTGCACTGATCATCTGCCGTTCCGTGTTGTGTCTCAAAGGCTGTGTTCCGCTTCCGGCAGTTAAGATAGCCAAAGGTCGCGGGTCCGATTCGCGTCTTTGGCGGCTGCGTTCCGGTGGCGATAGAATGCAAAAAACAAAAAAAACAAATCTACGTGCAATCACGTTTACGAACCCGTCAAAGAAACCGATGTGGTAAAACCTAACCCGGTAGGTTACCTAAGCGTCTCATTACAGCCTCCCACTCAGCATATAGGTGCGGCTTTTGAATTTAAAGGCAACTGTAACGTCAAAGGCTGTATGCTATCCTGCTATATGCAATCATAACTGTCCGCTTTGTGAGAAGGTTTTGGACGCTTATAGTGTTGACATGTGCAAAGCGAAGTAGTGGCGGATCAGGAAGCCCGAGGTGGTGGGATAGCCGTTAGGCCATCCGTCTTCGTAGAAATTTCCTATAGCCTCGCCGACAGCCCCGACGAGTCGAGGTACTCGACGACATTTAGGAAGGCTGGTAGCTGATTACGACAGGGGAAGAGGATATGTTCTTGTCGTGAACATGGGAGCCCCAGGCGGTGGAACTCTTGCAGAAGTCGGCTCTACGACCTTCTACCTTTCGCCCTCCTACCCTCTCTCTCTTTTAATCCCATCGCCTCCACCCTGCTGGCGCTGAGCCGTGCTCCCGCATGGGTTGCAGAAAATAGTGCTAGCCTTTCCTCCTTCCCCACAAGAACCACTTCTTTCATGTGCCAAGGTTTGCAGAGACACATGTCGTCACAAAGCGTACTGACTCTGACTATCTTTACGCATCCGACGGCGCTCAGTGAAGCCTGTCTTGTACTGTGAGGAGGAAAAAAGAAAATGGCACATTGAATTCAAAGCCAAAGTCCTCCCGCCCGGTTCACGATGTTCTAAGGCGCAGTCGAACATGGATCAGCTAGCTTGTTGAATTGTTTAACAAGTTGCGTTCCATAAGCTTTCAGGCGTGGGCACGAGCTGCCACAGACTTGTGTGCAAAGTGCGCTTGATAACTGCTCAGTGTGTGTGACAATTCATTTCAGCAAACAAAGCTGCTTGCTTTACGTCTGGGAAAGCTGCTTTGCATATCGAAACGCGACAGTTGACGTCGAAGTTCTGACCCAAAGCAGAACCAGAATGTCATTTCCAGTATTGTTTGTAATCCCGTAGAAATAAAAGAAATCACTTAGTTCTACCGCGTTGTGTTTTAGGCTGTCCTGCTGCTTAATCTTTGTCCATAAGTCGCTAAAAAAAATCTGGTTGCGAACCACTGGGAATTCACGACTCGCGTTCAACGCTTTCCTAAACCAGGGTTTGCCCTTATATCGGCGCCTCTTACTTAATGTTTCATTTATACATAAGTCAACGAGCATTCGACACGATTGTAAGTCTGTATATTTACTTCTTCCAAACTCGAAGCTTCCTATTGCATCACTCGTTCGTTTCGTCTGCTCACTAGACAGCGAAGTATAGCCTGCATCATTACAGACTTCCGTGCTGTCTCCTCTAAGCTATTTTCCACGCCATGCACGCGAGAATTAGAACACGACTTAACATGGCGTCTTTCCGGCGCAAACAGTAAAGTAACTGTCTACGCCACGATGTCTGAAACACGTCAAAAGAGAAAGCCAACTTAATTGTCTTGCATGATTACGTTCTGCTGCAGGCCAGGCAGGCATCAACCAGCTGGGCGGCGTGTTCGTGAACGGGCGGCCGTTGCCGGACTACATCCGGCGCCGCATCGTCGAGCTGGCGCTGATGGGCGTCAGGCCATGCGACATCTCGCGGCAGCTGCTCGTGTCGCACGGCTGCGTGTCGAAGATACTGACGCGCTTCTACGAGACCGGCTCCATCAAGCCGGGCTCCATCGGGGGGAGCAAGCCCAAGGTGAGGAGCGAGTGCTCCTCGCGTCATTCTACACTTGCAAACTACACTCAACACTTGCGTCCTTCTACACTTGCAAACGAACGTTCATCGACATTCGCTTAACCTTAAGAGTTCTGCAGAAGTGGTGTAGGTGGGGATCCAGACCCGAGGCCCAGAGACCTTCTCCTCGGAGTGGAGAAAGCAGACCTCGAAGGCTATGGCTTTGCGGTTTTATAGGCGCAGAAAGCATGGCCGCCATGTTTTGGACATGACCTAATAGAAGACGCAGATTTCGACGATGCCATCAGTACCACCACCATTGTCGCCACCACAAAATAATAATAATAATCGTCACCACACGTCAATACGACTTCATGTCTACTGGACGACTTTAAATCAGCTTAAGGGCTCCATATGTGAGGAAGCTTACATTTCTGTGACATTACTTCTCTTTCTCTCGTTACCTGCGGTGATTGAATTTCGGCTTCATGACCTGCAGTGCTGCCGACTATTGTGGGCACCGAGCACATGCTCGCGTCCACCAGGTAGAAATTTCAATAGGCGTACAATTTAAATATCGATTCCAGACCCACCCGAGTAAGAACGACGCAACTGCTTGCATGAGATACCACATCTCTTTTTGGTTGGAATACTCCTTTATCCCAAGGATAAAGAAGGAGAGAGAGGAAGTAAAAAGAGAGATAGAGAGAGATAAAAGGGGGGCAGGGATGCTAACCAGCCAAAAATCCGGTTGGCTACCCCACGCTGAGGGGAGAGTGGAGATGCGTGACTAAGGAGACACCTCACAACCACGCCGTTTATGTTACAGACGCGTTCTTTATCCTGCTACAAGACCAATCGCAATCAGTCCAATATGTAGGTTTCCAGAAGCTACTTTTTTTTCACAGGTTCTCTAAATCGAGCAGCACCCGTTCGCTCACACGCGTGCGTTCGCGCTCTTCTGTCCGCCCTTGCCGCAGGTGTCCAATCCGCAGGTGATGCGTCGTATGCTGCGCTACAAGAACGATACCGGTCCCAGCGGCTGGGACGTGCGGCAACTGCTGCCCCACCAGCCGCAGCAGCACCCGCCGCAACACCAGCCGCAGCCCGATCACCCGCTGGGAGCGGAGCACGGACTCGCTTCTTCACCGCCCTCTGCTTCCAGGGTGCTCCGATGCGCCGCCGAGTGCTCGACGCTAGCTTCGCCAACCGGTACGGTGGCATATAACAATTTTCGCTTCCTTTAAGAGGGTGGTAAACAAACAAACAAACAAACAAACAAACAAACAAACAAACAAAGTCTGATGTCATCTTCCCAACTTCTACCACTGTTGTACGTGAAAATATCAAATCAACGAATAAAATAATCAACCAAGCCCAAACAAGCGACAATTTTGATTACTATTCATTCAGTAAGAACGTTGGCGTGCGTTGTCTTACAAATGAAACTTTTTGAACTCTGAGACTGTACCAAGAACGGCGCACGAATATACCACTTGTCTTTTCTTTATTTTATTTTTCATCTAAATCTCATTTTTTTTAGTAATGTTTTATTATTTATAGCACCTTAGGCCATATACAAGTAAAACAGAGTGTCAGGGCTTCCAGCCCCTCCACCAGATTTCCGAGCCAAGATCTATCGTTGTTGACAAAAGTAAATACGTCAACTGAAAGACCAGGTATTGAGATTTGCTCCCGCACCAACAAACACAAAGCATCATCACGATCATTATCAATCACGATTCTTAAAGCTGATCAAAAGTTGGTGAAAATGTAAACAAACAATCCGTACAATATTCCAAGGTACCCGCGCGTTTGCTTACTAATTTATTAATTAATTTGTTTGTTTATTTGTTTGTTTTAGGCTGGTCAGTGGATTGCCCCGCTATTTTCGTTTCAGTCTGATCAGACAACGTTCCCTTGAACTCTCGACTACATTGATCAGTTGAAAGCGACGCGTATCTTGTCGGATCTGAACAACTCGTCTGTGTATTTCTCCTTGTGTGTTCCCCGAACAGTGGACGTGACAGGAGGCCTGGCTGAACCACTGCCTCTGGCCATGGGGCCCTACTACCCCAATCCTTACTTGGCCCTGCAGCACGTCACCACCTGCCTGCCCACACTGCCCCAGCAACAGCAGCAGCAGCATCCGCAGGCCCGGCAGGCACAACAGCATCAACAGCATCAGCAACAACACCCGCTACAGAACGGAATTGGCCAGATGGCGCGGCCTTCCACCTCGTCCGCCATGTTTGCCGCCTCTTCGTGTGCGACTATGACGCGGCCTTCGACATCGCATAACTCTGGAGGAATGCTCTTCCAAAAGAAACAGCGGAGTAGGCCGTAAGTACATAACACCGGATTCGAGCTTTAGTTAACGGAAATAAATCCATCTCTGTGTGTGCGCGTGTACGTGTGCGTGTGCGATTACCATAATACTACTAGAAGACACACAGAACAACGAGCTTATTGAAATCAAAGTCCAATCTACTTAGCTTAGTTCGCTACAAGGCCTCATCGGGAGATCCATGCAAAAAATTGGGCGCCAGTAGCATTACTGTGACGATTTTCGGAAATTTAATCGGGTCCTTTGGTTCTTTTCAGCGAAAATCTCAGCAAGTTAGTCAAGTCGCGTCTTTGTGCATCTTATGTTTGTACGTCGTGGGCGAGAAAGCATCTTTCTGGCCGTGCTTTTTCCTGGACGTAGCCAACGCTTGGAACTGTGCGTACGTGTAGATAACGCGTCTATGCCTATGTGTTAGCCAGACTTCAGCCAGCAGCTGTTGAGGGCGCAGGGTTCATTCTGTCCTTTGTATGTCCGGGTTGTGTTTTAAGATAGCTCACTATCCAAGTACTAAAATATTTCAGAGGCCTTGAATTCCGTCTCACTCTAACAAAGATTTTTTTGGGTATCCTAAAATAACGTTTCCGGAAGTCTTCCATAAAAATATATTTTTCGCTTCTATTAGGCATTAAAATAGAGAGCTAGCATATGATGTCCTAAACATAGAAGCAGCGATTACAACCATCACTTATCTATTTGATAAATTTTCAAACTTTATAATGGAATGAGTTGCACAGAATACAACAAGGTAGGAGTAGACATCGTATGGGGAAGAGTTCACGTCGACCTATTTGTAGCATAATGCGAGAAAAGGAGCTCATCCACGAAAAGAAAACTGCCAGTCACTTGATGTGATTGGATAGGGAATCGAACGAGGGACCCCTGCATGACGAGGTCAGCCGCTCTGCAAAGTGAGCTAACTAGAAAAGTAGCAACGGCAAAGCGAGATAATGAGTTTGAAGAGCTGCAATCTCGAATATTACTTAACCAAAACTGTTGTACGAAAAACAGCATGGTAGATGTAGTTGTAGAATAGGGAAAATCCGCAGGATCTTTTTTTTCTGGTTAGGACAATATGAGCTACTTGGGCAGCATGCATTCCTTTCACGATCACGACTTTGTCCCGCTCTCATAAATTGTGAACCCGAGGCAAAAGTACGACAGCTCCAGCTGCCGCCAAAACGAAGCAGAATATTATGCAGCGCGCTCATCTCACAAAGGTGAACGAGGCACGAGGCGTATTTTTAAAAAATCTTCATATACCACACTCATTCTGAAAACAACAAGCGAGGACCTTTTATTGCAAGCCGAAACTGGCTGACCTGACTGGCATCGCCGAACGGTAGGTGGGCTCTGCGAAACGCACGGTATGTTTGCGGTAGAGTACTCTTTACAGGACAACTCCCGCCCTCTCAAGGCGCATTCTCGCGTGGAGAAATTTTAAAAACAAAAGTGTTTCATATAGTGTAATTTTGCCTGCTATGTGCACATGCGAAAAGTTCAATAGATAACTTAATGAGGCTTGAAATTAGGCAAGGCAGGCAAGGAATTTTACAACAACGAGCTTCAGCCACTGGCCCCATCGGGATCGACCCACTCGTATACAGGTATATCAAGCAGTCAGTCATCAATCAACCAAATGTACTCACATCCCAAGTGTAGTTTCAGGATGTTAAGCAATCAGCAATTATAATTTATTCTATTGTGATCATAAGCGATTCATATGAAAATCATTTCATCCATTGCGAGAGACGGCACAACGTTTAGCGTCACGTTTTGTCCTCGCTTTCGTGTGCGCGCAGCGACTCGAACGAGCCTGACTCGGAGGACGACCTCGACGACCAAGACTCGGCGGACGAGCAGTTGCCGTCGAGGCGGCGCACCGGCGGAGGCAGCAAGGGCGTCACGTCGTACTCCATCGAGGACATTCTCAAGAAACCGGGCGACTCTCCCGCTGGGCGGTCCAGGGCCCCCCACAGGAGAACGGCGGCTTGGAGCTCCGACGACGGAAGTGCGAACGGCACGTCGCCACAACATCCCAAAGGTGCGTGAAAGTCACCATCATTTCTTGCAATCTGCTCGCCGCAACGACTCATTGTCGTTCTAACCGAGTGTCGCGGGCACGATTTCCGGACGTGGAGGCCGCATTCCGATGGGAGAGGAATTTAAAAACACTCGAGTGCTTAGTTGAAGTGTATGTGAAATAATTCCGAGCGATTACAATTAATATAGTGTCAGCTAAGCCACCCATCAGAGCGCCATGCGCTTCGGTAAGCTAAATTACACAATTTCATTTGATTTCTTGGGATTTCTTGCATTGCAGATCACTGTGAAACGGAGCACCTGGTCTCGTTTCTCGACGGTTAAATGCCTTCGTGTTTTGGAAACAAAAGCAATTAAACTAGAGTATTAAGTCGCATGTTCTCGAACTTGGCGTATACATAAAGCGAGTACAACATCCTAATAAGGCTTTTGTGAAAACCATTGTTTGAACGTCGACTACACGTTTCTTTTCGCATCGGCACATCGTCTAATGCTAAAGCTCCCGAAGCCATCGTCTAATGCTAAAGCTTCCGAAGCTTTCCAGCTATGGTCTGCTTATCGGTCTCTGACGGCGTTATTGTAAATGCCGTGTTGTCGTTACACTCTTTGGGCCCCAAGTAGGTTTTACGCCCGTAAATAGTTCCAGTGTATAAGAAACATTCATGGCAACGAATTATTTGTACCACATCTTGTCTTTGTGTTTATTCATTATACACAGATGTCATTTCAACCTGTTGGTGCAGTAGAACAGTTGTGGCTGTGGTTCTGTTTGTGCGAAGGACCGAGCAAATGCCTCGCCAATACGACAGTGTTGTAACAGAAACCGTTGGAACATGCATTCATCTATAATAGTCACCACGCACGATGTACAGAGTTGCCCAAAATGAGACATTATTTGTCGAGTTTATGTAAAACGCAGATACGTTTCATTTAGTTGCATATGTGAAACATATTAAAGGCTGTATTTTCCACCGATTTAGCCCTTTTTGCTTCCTTAACGCAAAAATAGAGAACATCTTTCGAAAGCAACAACCATTTGAATAATAGTTCTTTTTTTCTGTTTTATAACTACTGTGAGTTGTTCATCATCTTCATTCCATTTATTGATAGCAACCACCGGGCAATGGCTATTGCAGATTGTGAAAAACAGAAATAGAGTAAAATATAAGGTATTTCGGCATTGTCGTGAATACTAGAGGAGGAGGAGGAGGGGGAGGAAAATGAACGAAGGAAATGTATGGAGGTCAACCGGACGCACGTCCCAGGCTTACAAAGCGACGCGGGCACTGCTACATTTCATGAAGGCGAGTGGCCTCAGTGACCGATTGTAAGCGTGAAGTTATGGACATCTGCACCAGGGGCGTAGCCAGGGGGGGGGCTTATGGGGCTTCAGCCCCCCCCGAAATTTTTTCGTGCTTTCCATGCACCGCCGACCAAAGCGACCCCCGGCGCCGGAAATCACTCTGGATTTTGTCTAGAATGTCTTTTTGACGCTCGAAAACACATTTAACCGCGAAGATTGCAAACTCGGGCTGGATTTCGTGGCAACGCCCATACACCCGGAGTCACATAACGCCAAGCAGTCCCATCCGAGCACAAAGTTTCAAGGGCGCTTTGATGGTGAGCGGGCTATGGAGCGCATGGATATCAATTGCGAAACTTTATGGGTATAAATCTCATAAGCTCTTGATGTGAAAGGTGCATTGACATTTCCAAAGTTGTGCTTTAGATTTTCAATTGCGGAACTTTGTGGGTTTAATGTTGTTATAAACAGTTGACGCCAAAGGTCTATTGACTTTTCTAAAGTCTTACATCTCAACATACAACGAGACAAGCCAAATCAACACACTAGCAGACGACTTGACAAAGCAGGCAGCGAGGTCCGATGAGACGAAGCGTTGGGGTGGTTCATTTGTGCCGTCATGTCACATAAAAAAATATCAACATTTTTTTTAACATACGCCAGAACATCCATGTCAAGACACTAAGGCCAGCCAAAGTAACTACGTTCTTATTTATTTTTTCTACTTTGACTTTTATTCGCGAGGGCACATTGAGCCTCTTCATTTTTTTTTTGTTCTCGCTACCCTACCCGCGGGCTACCAGAGCCAGCCAGAGCGCATACGTTTTTCTCGTATGGGCCCGACCACCGTGCGGTGCACTTCGGTGCGCGTTCGGTTTGCTCTGGCCGAGTGGATTTTTACCGGACAGGGTTTTGGACGCTTTCTGGCTAGCAGACGAGAAAAAAAAAACAATGGTCGTTCGCCTCCATCACTGTGGGGACTCGAAGGATTTCACCGCATTCCTTGAGCGGAACCTTTCCGGAAAGTCTTGTTTCGCCGCTGTAGGATACTGAGCAGTATGCGTATGGTTCTCAGTGGACCAAGCGTCTCATGTTTTCTTCGGTATTGCGCACTCCTGCCATCGCCCTCATGTTTCGTATAAAGTCCAAGGGTGATAACATCGTGACCACGTGCTGCATGCTGTATGTGCGAGTGAAAGCGTAGGAGGGGAGGTGGAATGGGTGAGCCGACGATGGTGGCTCAGTCTTGTGTGCGCATAGGAGAAAAGCGGGGAGCAAGCGCGCCGCCTTCCGTCGCGCGCAATACATCGGGGGGAGTGGATGGAATGGGGGCGGAATCTAGGATTCTGTGAATCTATGATTGTGCAACATGTTTATTTGCCTTGTTTGACGCATTATATACAGTTACTTCTTCTTACATACATAGACTCGTTGGAGACTTATACGTATACTTAAATATCTTGTTGCGAGGTTTTGTGTATACGTGCAGTGAACTTTGTCTCCAGTGACACTTTTTTGTCCTTTATCAAGCCGTATTTTCGCATTTGCATATCTCATTGTATCTTTGCATTTCTAAAGTACGAGGGCGAGTCAAATGAAAGTGAGCCTACCCTAACCGCGCAATAATGGTTTGGTTCATTATCTGCGAGGCATGCGCGCAGGAGAACGGCATGTCTCATTTACAAAAGTGACACGCAGGTGTGAAAAATGTTCTTTAATGCTCTCATACACTGGGTTGAATATGGTTGCGTCACATAATGGACACTTCAAAAGTTGAACAGTTCGGTGTCACGAAGTTTTTCACAGCTGAAGGTGTTTCCAAAACAGAAATTAATCACCATATGACTGCCGTGTGCGGTGAACACTGCATTGCATTGACCACTGTGAAGCGTTGGAGCAAACGGTTCAAAGGACGTTGCAAAGACATACCAAGACCGGGCCAAAACCATCGTGCAATCACCTCCCACACAATTTCAAAGGTTCATGAGCTGCTGAAACAAGAATGGAGGATAAGCATCGATGAACTGGCAGACCGTGTGAACATCAGTCACGGTTCGGTTCACGCCATAATTCATGAGCTTCTCGGTTATCGGCTCTTTGGTGCGCAGTGGATCCCCAAGATTTTTATCTATGGATCGCGAGAAGACGGAGAAGTTTCGCGCTGCCTTGACTCATCTGATCGGGTATCACAATGAGCATGACAACTTCTTGCTTGCAACTGTGATCGGGGACGAACCTTGGTGCCACTACTACGAGCCTGAAACACGACGGCAAAGCTTACAGTGCAAACATTCGAATTTACCACGCCCAAAGAATGTAAAGGCCATCATTTCCTCTGGAAAGGTGTTGTTGACTTTTTGTTTCGATCGACGGGGTTCATTACTGATAGAATTCGCTAAATCTTGAGAGACTATCAATTGTTTCCGATATTGTGAAACGCCAGAACGGCAGCGTGTCGCAATCAAGAACGAACAACGTGGAAAATTGACGAATGGGGTCATCTTGTTCCACGACAATGCCTGTCCCCACGTCGCATATGCGGTTAATGCAAAACTGGCAAAGTTCAAGTTGGAAACGCTGCAACATCCGCCATACAGCTCAGACCTGTCACCTTGCGACTTCTACATTTTGGGGCAACCGAAAAAACAGCTCAAGGGAACCAGATACAGACTTTTTGAAGCAGCAACCCAAGGAGTTTTATAAGACGAGAATCACGCAACTCGTTAGTCAATAGGACAAATGTCTAAATTCTCATGAAGACTACTTTTAAATAAGGTACCCCGTTGTTGGCCCATTCATTTGACTTGCCCTCATATATCTTGCAGAACTCCTGCTTTTTATACGTGCTCTCTGTCGCGACTATAACTTCGGTGCATTTACTCACGATACACGACAAGGGACAGCTACTCCTGCGTAATACATTGGAACAAACGACACCGTCATTGAGATTTTTCACTGGCCATTGTATATATACAAGAATGTAAGCACGGTTCTTGAATAACAAAGTTTCATTAACATATTTGTCCTCAACTTGTTCAGTTCATTGCCTTTTAATTTTTCATATCAGCGGCATGCACTGCTTTCCTGGTTTCGAATTGATATAGTTCTAAAGTTCGTGTGATATTTTCTTTACTTAATAAATAGACAAAATACATGGAAGCATTGACGTCAGTTATGTTGGGCACAATTTTTGGCACATACGAGTATAATATTTTATGAAAAAATACATATGTTACTTGTATTTACAGTGCGTAGCTTTCAATAATTCGTTTGCAGCATCTTTGGCAATGACAATGCAGTTATTATTCATGTATTTGATCCCTCGATAAATTGTTTAAGAGGAAGCTTTAGCTCGGGCCCAATCCGACGCGGCCTATTAAAATACTCATAAAACGGAAAAACGATTTTCTGAGATAATCCTGCAAATCGCTTTTAATGAAATTGGTTGCATTTGAGAGAGACAGTTAAATCCTAGTGTCTGTTGGAAACAGAACTTCGATTTAGGGCCTGAATTTTGTTTAAAATATCTTGGAAAATTCGAAAGTTTGAAAAAATGGAAGCACGACGTTTACAAACTAATAGCAATGCATGAAGAACAGATACTGTGGTTCTGTAAACGGCATTTATTATAACAGTCAAAGCGGACAAGTTTGCTGTGTCAATTTGTATCTTACGTGAATTGGTTACGTTGTGTACAAGGGTTCTGCAAAAGCCGTATTTCCACAATACTAAATTTTTTTGAGATTCATGTGTAACATATATATTTTGTCCCCTGCAGATGTACTATTAGATGCAATTCATAGAATTGTGATATCATTTTTCATTGTTGAGTCACGGAGTTTTAAACTTTATAGTTTCGTTTTCTGAAAATTTTCAATTTTGGCCAATTTTTTATATATAATTGACCACCTAAATGAAAACTTCAAAGCCAGTAGTCACTAGAATTAAACTTTTTCTTTTAAATGCAACAAACCTCCTCAAATTTGGTGAAGTGGTTGCAGGGAAAAACGAATTCCCCTTCTACATGTACTTAAATAGGAGCACCCGAGCTAAAGCTACCTCTTAAGGAGGAGGCTGAGCTGCAACGGGCAGCTATATATATATATATATATATATATATATATATATATATATATATATATATATATTGGGCCAGTGGCGTAGCCCCCCCCGAACAAAATTTCTGGCTACGCCACTGATCTGCACGTATTCACACCGATAGGACCTTCTTCCGTCCCTCCCGTTTCCTTTCTTCCCTTAACCCCCTTCCCCTGTGTAAATACAAGAGAAAGCAAGAGTAGTATAGACTAAAGAAAATGCGAAGATATGACGTTTCTACAATTCCGTACACCGGAGGACAACTAACCTTTATATGCTATGTATGACGACATAATTAAGAATACGACCCAGAACTCAGGACATCATCTGTAGGCAGCAAAAGCGAGATTAGGCAGGATACAGGCGCACTTACAGACAGTAGCGCAAGCAACGAAGGCCAACACCGCTTATAAAGGATGAGTTATAGAAATTATTTGCGCAAACCATCTCCCTGCGCCTACAACGTTCTTCGCATTCGTCGAGTAGTGACCACCAGCCGCGAGTCTCGGGTAGAGCATTAGCCGCAACGTTAACACCCCAGCTGCCAGCGGCTAGTCATAACCATTATCAACTGCAGAATGGGCACTGTGCTCGCAAGCAGCTCGTAAAACAAGCTCTGCCCATCCTCCGGTGTTTAACGAAGCGAGCAGGCCCATAATCACCTGTGGTCAGTTTCCCTGGCCCTTTAGACGGAGCAGTGAAACTTCATCCACAGAATGCGCCTCAAATGTTCCACACAGGAGGTGCCTTCTTCCGTCGTTTCTGGCACACAGAACGCAACGATGTGCCGTTATAAGCGGTTTATGGCAGCCCGACGTGGACGTACCCCTACGACACCGCTGCAGTTCACTGTATAAACGCTCGTCAAGTTTTCGAGAGATCTGCGACCCTCCATCTGGCGACAGTGGCAAACGAGAATTGAATTAGTTCACCCCTCGCCCACGAGAAGCGCCACGCGCCACTAACGGCGCGGCGCGCACACGCGCACGACACACGCGTACTGTGATTACGGCTGCCGCCGCCACCTTGTGGCGGGAGTGATAGGTGTCACGCTCCGCGGCCTCGCAGACGACTCATTTCATGGCGATCGGAAGCAGACGACAAAAAACGCGGTTAATCTCTCCCCTGCCAGCTTTGTGGCCACCGATCACCCACCACACCCAAGCTGTTATTCCTCCCTCACCCCGAAGCTGAATGGAAACTAGCTCCCCCTTCCCCAGAGGCCTACGTTTTCTTTATTTCCGTTTATAGTAAGTGCTCGAGGGAGGCGGGGGGAGAATTCCCAAAGGGCACTTTGTTCCCGTCGGCGTTCGCTTTTCGACACCGCCAGTTCAGCGGTCGGTGTTCTGACTCTGGGTTGGCGAATGTGATGCAGTGCTTTACTTGCTCCCGTAGCGGTGAAAAAAGGGAGGGGAGGACCAGATAGGAATCGGACGCTGTTGGCGCACTGGGGGAGATCAATCGCGGCTCTAGGGACTTCTCGTCGCAAATAGGGGACGTGTTGAGAGGTTCTTGAACAGAGAGAAAACGAATTTAGATTTGTGTCCATTGATAGCGACCACTGGGGTCTCTATACTAGGTCCCAGAAAATGATGTGGCCAGGCACAAGATGCAGGAGGCGCACAGCAGCCATTTTTAGCTGCTCGCGCGTTTGTGATATGATATTTTGCTCTCTCTCTTCTTACTTGTTGCTAACAGCACCTCGCAAAAAGCTTCTCTTCAAATAAAGCTGCGGAGGAGTTGGCTACTTGCTTTGACGCGCCGCGACCATATGACCATAGCATACACAAGTATGTTATGGGTTACTGAAAAATAAGAGCAAATCCACGAGTAACAGTTTTTCGCTTCACAAGTAACACTTCAATCCTTTTCTCTACTTCAAACATGCAGACGAATGGCCGTTGGCGCAGTCATACCACTTGAAGTGTACAGGGTGTCCCACGTAACTTCAGCTAAACTTTGAAGATACGCAAACGCCACGTAGCGGACATAACCAAAGTAAAGTTGTTTGCCGTAGATTGGAGATACTCAGATTATGTTCTGCATTCTAATAACACAATTAGTCTCAATAAATGAACTTGTCAAATATTATAGTTAGATTAAAAGAGTCAATGAGAAAATTGTAGAGCAACATGAAAAACTCCCGATAAAGCGTTCTGTTGCTCAACACGTGCTACTAAAAGCGTTTTCCGAGCGTGAAAGAGTCCCGCAAATAAATGCGAAATGCCTATAGCGGCCAGTCGCACGGCAATTCTGCATGTATTCGCCAAGGCTAACTTTAGCGAAGGCTTAAAAAGACCGCGAAACACACACAGCACAAACACACACACACACACACACACACACGCGCGCTCGCGCGCGCGCGCGCGTATGTATGTATGTATGTATGTATGTATGTATGTATGTATGTATGTATGTATGTATGTATGTATGTATGTATGTATGTATGTATGTATGTATGTATGTATGTATGTATGTATGTATGTATGTATGTATGTATGTATGTATGTATGTATGCATCTATGTATTCATGTATGTATGTATGTAAAAATTAAATTATGGGGTTTTACGTGCCAAAACCACTTTCTGATTATGAGGCATGCCGTAGTGGAGGACTCCGGAAATTTTGACCACCTGGGGTTCTTTAACGTGCACCTAAATCTAAGCACACGGGTGTTTTCGCATTTCGCCCCCATCGAAATGCGGTCGCCGTGGCCGGGATTCGATCCCGCGACCTCGTGCTCAGCAGCCCAACACCATATAGCCACTGAGCAACCACGGCGGGTATGTATGTATGTATGTACGTATGTATGTATGCATGTATGTATGCATGTATGTATGTAAGTATGCATGTGTGTATGTATGTATGTGCGTGTGCGCATGCATGTGCGCGTGTGTGTGCGCGTGTGCATGTGTGTAAGGGCGCCCGAACAAAAGCGAAATCGCAGCCGCGAACTTCAGCCATAAGTTGTCTGCTACTGCATCCCGAGCGTACTTAGAAAAGAACTGCTAGGTGGCCATCAGTGGCGCCTCTATAGGCGAAGCACTACGCATATCGGTGCTGTATAATATATAGCCAGACTGAACCTGAGTAGAGGCCCTATTAGTAGGTTGTTTATTCACTGTTCTACGCGGCTTCTGCACCATATTGCACCCGCAGAAATTGAAACTGCTGGCATTTACTGACGTCTGCTCTTCACACCTCGCCCTTCTTTCAGGCCACTCGAAGTCGGAACAGGAGTCGAGTTTGGAGGCGGAAGTGACATCATCGTCGGCCGACGCCGAGTGCAACGGGCTGCCACCTGCCACGTCCCAGCAGCAGCTAACCGAACAGACGACCGCCGCGGCAGCAGCAGCGGCTGCCGCCGCAGCCGTAGCAGCTTTCCAGCCCCAAGCCGCAGCTCTGGCTCTGTGGGCCGGAGCCGCAGCATCTAGCCCAGGCAGCGTAGGATTCGCGTCATTCCCGTTCACGAGGTTCGCACCCATGATGGCGCCGTTCCCGTGCTCCTACTTCTCGCAAATGGCCGCCATCTACCCGCACGCCCAGCCGCCACAGCCATCGTCGTCGTCCATCGAGCCGGCGATCGTGGTGGACAGCAACATCGTTGCCGATTCGGCAACTTCGCCGTCGCCCGCGGCGGAAGCACCGGCGAACGCGGTGCATTCAAAGCCGAGTTCGCTGGCACTGACTCCGTGACGCGTCGGCGAAAGGCGTGCGTTGTTTGTTCGTTTGTAGTAACAGTTGTTGAGCGTTCCATATAATAGAGAGCTTTAGATTAGGGGACGCAAGCGGCTTGAGTACGCAAGACCTAGGGGCGACAGTACTGCGCGTGCGCAGACTCAGACATAGGTGTCTGCGCATGCGCAGTACCAAGGCCCCTAGTTCTTGGGTACGCAAGCCGCTTGCGTCCCCTAATCTAAAACTCTTTAATAAGAGTTGCACTCTAGGCGGGCAGTTTTGTTTTTTTCCACGCGGAAACGGAAACTATAGGAATAAAAAAACAAATTTTGTGAGACGACAATGACAAGAAAACAGCAAACACACAGGCGCAGGCTGTGCTTGAGTAAAAAAATATGTTTTTTTTTTCGTTCAACAGGATGGTATAAACTATTGTTGATGCGGCAGGTGCCTTGGGATGAAGGACTTCGCGCTAGGCAAAACCTACGACGTTAGGCATGCATGTGGCGTGCACTTCCGGTTAATGGCATCGCCAGAATGCTCCTAAGCTACTGGTACTGCACACTATATTAACTCGGCGTAAAAGTACCTTCCATCTCGAGTAAACGGAAATTGATCGCGCCGTTTATTCTGCTCGATAGATACGACCCCGCTTTGCCAAAGATAAATGAAAAAAAATAGGAGTTTACGATCCGTTAACTAGAGGAATTATATAAGCCGATATAGCCCTAATAGAACAGGAACTGCGAGCAAAACGAGTAACTGAGCAATGCTTGAAGCAGCTTGCAGAGCATATCTGACAAGTCACTAGTCAGGGAAGCATGGGGGCTCCCGCAAGTACGAATAAGCAACGTTGGAAAAACAATACAACCAGACTACGCCCACTCCCCCTACTAAGGGCCGCAACAAATGTATCGGAGTGATAACTGAAAATGACGTTCGGATATTCGTGCAACTGTTGCAAATGTTTCATAAGGGGGTCAGACAGCGTAACGCTACCATTGCGCTGAGTGTGGGCTTTTAAAGAACAAAAAGTACGGATAAGTGAACACGGCGATGAGGCGCGGCATGTGTGCGCACGGTTCCACCTCTTGAAATCGATTTCCTATTTTCTGAATCACCCACAACGTCTAATGTGACTTCACCCGAAGGTTAGCTCGCGTCTCAGTAATGGAATTCGCATGCCGCTGCGGGGCGGATAAGTGGCCTATGTGTTCTGCTGCTCAAAAAAAGAACGCGTTTCAGTTTCTGTACTAAGCCACAGAGCTATAGGCCAGGTTTTGACGAATGCAGAATCGCAAATGCAACACGTACCAAACGTTCAACCTAAATGCTGAAAACTGATCCGGCGCCTCCTAGATATTGGATTCAAGGCCATTTGCGTTGGAGTAAAAGTTATTATCTCCCGATTTTTTTGCTGCCCAAACCAATGTTACAGCAAATAGCCGTACCTGGCCAACGCGATATGTCGCTGCAAAACCGCCTTCCACGGCGTAAAAAGCTTAAAAATAAACTAGCGGATAACCAACACAGCTATACATGTAATCAGGGTGGTCACTGCGTTACTCACAGCTGTTCTACAACCGGTACGGAAAAAACGTGCAGTAAACAATTGAGCACGGCATCTTTCTAATTCCGGCACCTTGTCAATAGCATATCTAGGCTGTAGACGACTATAGAAGGGCTCTTTATAATAGCAGAATAAAGGCGATCAAATCGGTGTTATTTTGTTACCGCTATAGAACAATGTCGTGGAATCTGCGAACCCCTTCGAAGAGTTGGAGCTCGTCACTTGTTCGCGCGTGAAAATTGTCACTGTAAGCACCAGAACAAAGAAAGCGTTAGTTCCCGACCTTCGGTGTACACATGGAGTGGTACGACTTATTCTGTGCATGACGAGAGTGCGCGCATGGGCACGTTGTTTGTCGTTGAAGTCATCAGCATCTGGTCGAAAACACAGAGTGTCATTTTCATCGTTCATAGCTAGTCATACGAAATCAACAAACCTTGCTACCGGAGTTCATGACTCCAAATGTGGAGAGCCCGTTCGCTTTCGTTGTTGTAATGGTTACCAATCTATACATTATCAAAGCATCCTCGTATCGAAGCTCTTCTTCGACTCCACCCTGCGAGGAGTTGTGCCTCCCGGAGACTTCAGTCACTGCACTACGATAACCACAGCCTCCGAGATCATCCGCGGTTCTCAATCTCGGAGGTCACGCGATACATTTGCCAGCGATACCCGCGGTTTAGAAACAGCTCGAGAAGAAGTGAAGAACTGAAGAAGTGGCTAGCGGACTCCTTCCCAGATATCATGAGGGCACTTGTCAGACACCTAGCTTAGACTTCAAGGCCTGGCTGACAACTAGGCCTCTCCTCTTCAGAGACGGGGACTGGGGCTTTGTGTTTAGTGCAGTTATTCTCACCTTACCTTGAGATCCGTCTCATGAAGTCTCCCTGCTCGGTGGAATCGAGGAAGAACTTAGACTCGAAGCTGGTCTGTGGCTACGGCTGTAAGGATCTATATCATTATCCTCTTTACAGTGATCTCGCGTTTCTTGCCCCGTGATGCCAAGTACTAGCAATGGTGAGAATGTTGTCAATAAAGTAAATGACCCTACACGGACGTGTGTGATTCTTTTGTTTCTATCTCTGTTCGACTGCCTCCTATATGCCATGTTTAACAATGTATTTTATTTTAACGCTGTCACTTGGAAAGAAGTTAACATACCGAAGGCGGCGGAATCAAATAATGCATGGTAGCATATTCCCTGACCAGTTACAGTCAAAGCATACACGCTCAAAACTACATACTTGACATGAATAAAATTAAATGTTCTCTGCTTCAAACTGCAAGATGATAGACAGAGGTACCGTTGTAGTAAAACGCACAAAGACGCGTCTTAAGCACATGAATTGGCATAGGTTCAGTTTTATGAGAATGAAAATAATATACGCGGAAAGGGGACGAATCACGCACGAAGTCCAAAACAAGCTCAAAACTCTTGTTTGAAGCCGAGTAAAGGATGAGCAAGCAAGAAAGGTATAAGCGTGCGCAGTCTGACGACCATGACAACAGTTTGCTTTATCTGGATTACGTAGAATTATTGCTGACGTCTTCTTCTGGTACACCCTAGCGCTAACTCCATTTATTAATCACTCGAGGTCGCCTGAGGTCTGTAGCTTCGCGGACTTTTAAGTTGACATGCAGTATCAAACCACTCCCTTCCAGTACGAAATCACGTCATCCTTATAGCAATACATTGAAGAGGCTGGTAAACGCGTAAATCGAGTGCAAGGAAACGCTATGTGCTAAACGTTGAACAGTTCGTGCCGCCACCGTCAGTGGAGTGCCATCCCATTCGACGGAATATGCGCAGTTCGCGCGCAAGGAGGGTTAGGTCTTCAAGGACGTTGAGTGCATGCACTTGGCTGCAAAAAGCGACATAGCAAAACGGACGCACCGTAAACACTACGTTCGGTCTCCTCGGTGGAAGAACCAAGCCAGGGAGCGTATGACATGCTACGAAGCCAACGTTCTGCCTTCCGCTGTTGGCATACGCGTTGCGCGTTGAGAGCGTCAGCAAGGCTTGGCGCTGCGCTTGGACTCCTCTGACACGGTGCGACATCTTGGCGCGACCCAGCACGCAAGAGAAGGTGTTGCTGAATAAAAGGAACAGCGACCTGGCAGCTACAAAACGCCTCACAACGCTGGCGGGACGAAGAACGCGGCCTGTAGTGGCACAGACGTCGCATCTCGATAACCCACGAGAGAGCCCTACCGGGTAGGTAGGCGAAGAATGGTGAGTTGTCCTCAGCTAAACAGGCACAGGCGTGGATTGCATACATCGCGAACTGACATGACCTGCACATTGGCTCCTCTGATTTGTTCAAGCACCCTGCAGCTTTCGCTGCACGGCGAGCGAATTGACATTCCTGCTGCCTTTAGCTTCAACGCGAACTCAGCGGCGAGAACACACAGCGCACGAAACTATCAGCCCCTCAGCCCGCCTAGACTATGTACCCATCGCAGATCGCTTTCAAGATGGGTAGGGCCCGCGCTCAGCCGAGCCGTGCGCAGCCACCAGCAAAGAAAAACCTACCTCACCCTCGCTCCCTGCTCCCGCTTTGCCTTGTGCGCGATGGAAGACGGCGCGCTTCGTCCCCGCCTTCCTCCCTTACAAGGACGAGATCGAGCCACCATTCTCAGCCTCACCCTCGCACGCTCTCGCTCGTACCCACAGCCCGCGGCCACAATGTTATCGCGCTTGAACTTTGTGGCACATATTTCAATTTACGCATTGTTAGCCGATGAAATTGTATGACGTATATCCAATTGAAACGAATCTCCAGGATGACACCAGTTGCGAGATATTTCTCAAAGTGTGGGACGAAATAGGCGGACGTTCCCGTTACTTTAACGCTTTAATGCATGAAGAAAGCGTTTTGATTAAAAAGTAAGTGGAAGAACAGTACATATTTATGGCGAGTCTTATAGCGCATATTTCCAAACTGGTGTCATTCTGGAAATTAATTCAAAGTGGACGCGTCTTGCAAACTCATCGGCTACAATTCGTAAATTCCAATATGTGCCGTAAAGTAGTTGTCTAGAAAATCATTCGTGATATTTTTAATTAGACGAATATGTGTTTCGATATTTCGTGCAAGTGATGTCAGTCTATCTTAATAATACTGCACAAGGACTATAGGATTGTGTTATCTGCAACAGGCGATTTTTTTTAATTCCGGGAAACTTAAAAATGATCACCGCGTATAGTGGCATAAATAAATGTGTGTACTTATGTGCATTTAATACGTATTTTGTTCCTTTGATGTCATCGAACTTGCAGTACACTTGCACAGTTGCTGCTGTGTTCTTGAAGATTATTTTGTTGTTGATGTTTCCAGTACGTAAACAGGGGTGAGGTATTCTTCCATGTTTTTCATCCAACCTCTCTTCATTCTTTTCGATCGCGCTCCTTCCAGTTGTAGACGACCATAATGGTATTTTAGGACGGGGTCTGTAACGTGACAGGTAAACCAGATGTGAAAAGCGCGATCATAACATGCTATGCACATGGGGCATTTATATTTTTGGAAGGGTACTTGGCTTTCCCAGCACTGTTGGCTCAAAGCGACGGACGGGGCTACTTAGAGATGTAATGCCTACTGGCAATCTTCAGCCATACCATTCTTCAACTAGCAGGGTGTACGCTGAATTCAGAAAAACGTGAAAAAGCGCGAGCCGTGTGAACCGAACAGCTTACTTGAAATTCCTTTACGTTGTTTTCAATGGCGCTAAGCATAGCGATCCGCGCAAACCGAACAGGTAGAGATTATCGGTCGCATGCAAAAAGTCCAGTCACGTGAGAGCAACCATCCAGGCAACGGCGCGAAAGTAATTACTGAACGAGAAATCGTGCACAAATTGTCGATTATAATTTGAATATAGGCGAATAGCCCGAATGATCGAGCGAGCGAACGAAGGGACGAGCGAGTGACAGTGCACCCCTCTCTAGCCTGCCCTCCCCCCTCACCTCTAATTCGGCTGTGCGACAGAATCACCCCCCCCCCCTTCGTCCCTTCACCACAATTCCATTGCGCCACAGCATGCGCCCTTTTCCTCGGCGCCTTCGTATCGCAAGTCTTACCCTCGACCATCAACCACCGCCGACAACCACGAGAACAGGCACCACACACAACGTCCTTCCTGCGCGGAATGCAATAAAATGTATTTCCAGACTCCGTTCGGTTGAAGGCGCCGCAACCAGGCATGATGCTGAGGTAATTTCTGGCGCCTGTGTTTACACCAAGTTTAGCTATATAACCTCCTTTGTTTTCACGCGTTGAATAAAGCGAGAAATCTGCTAAAAGTCCGTCCACGCTGCACTTTCAACATGCGTATACGCCGAAAACGCGTGGAAGGGATATATATATATATATATATATACCGCGCACGAATATATATGTATATTCGTGCGCTAGGAAGGGGCGCCCAAGAGCTGCGCTCTAAGAAAGCTGCTGAAGCATTTGTGTTTCGTATACATCCATATGTAAAAGAACCTACTGCAAGGAAAACATCATATATCGTAGCGTAAAAGATAAAAAACTGCTGCATCATTAGACTGGCAGAAACACTAAATGAGAGACAAGTCGCACGTTGTCATGCATACGCGGCTTCCGCCGTGATACCAAAAACAAAGCCTACAATACCCATTTTGTTTCCGTGTTGCTTAGAAAACTCTTGCTGTGTCTGACTTGTTATGATTTGCGGCACTTTATTTAGCATAAGGAGAACAGAAACCAGACCATAATTATCATTCGTTTGTTGCGATGTGCTGTGTTTTCCATGATATGCATACGAAGTTGCTTGAAATTACGGAAGCTGAGATAATTAAGTGATTTCCCCTGGATTACTTTTACCACAGAAGCGCACATTTGAATACGATTTGGTGTAGTTAGACGATTATGCAAATCGGATTAGTTAACTTTCTAAACAAAATAGACATGCGATTGGTTCCCATCGAAGACTTGAAGCATGCCATCTGAGGATCTCGTATATACAGTTTCCAGAAATAAAAAAAAAAGTTGACGCTGCTAATTTTTACCGCGTAATCAACTCTGGTCGATTTCAAAAGCGACACCGAGCAGCCGAACCGCGCAACTGCCACGTCCTTAATAGACGACCATCCATGAGTGACCAGACTGCTTACATCGTCGGGCGAGCATGAAGCTAGCGCGATTGAGGCTTGTTAAGGACTATTCTATATGTCAGCGGGACGTCACTGCAACGGATCAGTACGAGTTCGAGTTATGCTGTTTACACGCCACCCAATCGAAATTTTTCTTTGCTTTCGGCACTTGCTCTATGGCATATACAGACCTCTTGCATAATGCCGACCACCCGTGCGCACTTTGGGTTTCCTTCACCACCGTGCAGGGTAGGTGTGCGGGCAAGCGCAGTCCGAAGTGCGTAGCGAGTTTGTGGGCCACGCGAATTGTGCTACAGGCCGTGCCGACTGTTGGTCCGTATTTCACGCTAACTGTAACAGTCAACTGCAGCTGAATGTGTAAAGCGCACACATGGCTAGTCATGACACGTGACTAAAGGCGTGTAGGCGAGAGGAGTCACATACATGTATTTGAGCCAAGGATGATAAGACGTGTAGCGGTGCTTACACGTCTACACAAGCTGACCCGGTTGCTGTGGCCTAGTACTCTTGCGAGACGCCTTAATTAAGACGCGCTATATAGATGTAGATGACGGCACTGGTTTGGTACACCATATATGTCGCGCTTTCTTCTTTTTGTGTGTGTGCGCGCGTGCGTGCGTGTGCATGTAATTTCAACTGATGAACGATGTAAAACTCGACAAAAGTTGCAGCTCCCGCAGGCCTCTTCACGTCGCCGCTTCTGCATTGTCAACGACGCTGGCGATCGCGAGGTCATTTTATGCAGCGAACACGCTGTGTGCATGTCAGCGCACCGCAGCAAACTCAACGAGACCAGCAGCAGAGCTTGCGCGGCTGACTAACTTGCGCGCGTTCTGCGCTAGCCCGCACGTCCATGACGCCTACTATGGTACCTTCGACATCTATAGCTTTTTTTTTTCATCTGGTCCTGCGATCGTGGGCTTCTTTTCTGATGCTTATTTTTTTCCAGTTCAAGTTTTCTACGTTAAATTTGAAGCTCTCACACGCCGCTAGTAGATCTGTTCTATTGCTATATCTGCTCGAGCATGAACCACGGTGGCTTGGAGCCCGCCTGAACCACCTGGACCGCACTTTCTTTCTTGCCGAGGTTAACGCTATAGTATTGCCCCTCCTGTACCGCAGCCCGTTGTCTCCTTCGAAAACGTTATCGTCTTCATCAAGCATAAAAAAGGTTTGCGTATTTTTTGGTTGGTGCTCCTACATTGCACAGATGGTTCCCGGGTAGTTTTGGTGCGCCGCAATCCCCCCCCCCCTTTTTTTTTTTGCGAATCTCCTGCACCCACTGCGCGCCTCGAGAATGTTAACCAGCGAAACTTACAAGACCATGGTGGCGGACGCGGATTTTTTTTTTTTTTTTCAACCGAAGGTATCGCAATTTCAACACAGGGTGAAGTAAAACCATCGCGACTTAGAGGCTCATGTATCCGCATCGCGTTCCTGCCCAAGTGCCATGCAAAAATATCAAATTCTCGGATTGAAATAGCAATTCGTATTCGAAATTTATAACACATGCATTCCTGTACGTAATTCACGTTGCCATATTATTTTACACAGCCTCCTAGCGACTCTTGAGCAAGTTGCGATACTTGCCGTGACGACCGTTCGTCCGTATTTCACGCCAACTTTAACAGTCAAGTGCAGCTGAAAAGAATGTGTAAAGCGCACACATGGCTAGTCATGACACGTGACTTAAGTTGTGTAGGCGAGAGGAGTCACGTGTCTTTGAGCCAAGGATGATAAGGCGTGTAGCGGTGCTTGCACGTCTACACAAGCCGACCCGATTGCTGTGGCCTAGTACTCTTGCGAGAACCCTTAATTAAGCCGCGCGATATACCCCATTGCACTGTAGTAATAATGCATATTTGTTAAACGCGTTCGCAGATTGACTTTGAACCTGCACATTAATAAACCACAAAGGGCTCTTGCAATCGTTTTTTTTTTCTGGATTCTTCTGCCGTGCGAATACGGGGGAGGGACAGATCGATACGGGAAAGTGCAATGTGGCTTACGGTGTGGGCGTAGTAGTTCACGCCGATCGACCACCTGTTGCCGCAATCCAGCAGGCTTTCACGCACATGGGTACAGTAACATGGGCTCGTAGGCTTCTCCACTCAACCATGTCCGACAGAGCGGCCACCTTCTTGGTGGCCACGGAACTCGAAGTCACAGAACATGCGACACCCCAGCGAGCGCTTCGCGTGATACATCTCTGGTAGCCGACTTGACACCCCAGCGAGCGCGAGTGCAAGTTAAACCGTACGCGTCCCACAGCAAGACTAAATTTCGGCGCTTTCGATTGAGTAGAAAATTGTTACACGATTATTTATATCGCACTGAACCATTGGCAACAATGACGGGTGACGAAATGAAGGGCGTTCTGCGTAGTCAACGTGCGCGCGTGGTTTCGTTTTCACATGTGCGAGTCTCGGCCCTCACCGCGTGATAGTTTCTGCCGTTTCTCTCACGCTAGTGAATGAAATGCGCGTACAATGCAACGGTGACGCCATTGCTGTCATGCGAAGCCAGGACTCCGGTATCGCGCGGTGGTTTCGGTATGTTTCGGAGCAGACGACAGAGCGGACCCGCACTTCTCGACGTCACACAAGTCATGCCACAATGGCGGTCGCCGTCGATTGGATTGAGTTCAGAGGTTACGACCTGAAATTGAAAATGTGCGCCAAGAGCCGAGTTTTTGCACGCGCGCCTGGCAATATTGCCTCATTTACTCTTAGAGTAATAAACTGAGAATGGCTGGACCGCTGTGTCATATGGCCCCTCTATGCAGGCTACAAAAACCGTAAAAGGACAGGTAGGAGAGCCGTCGAAGTGGCTCTGGTGATTAACAGAGCAACTCTGCAGCCAGCAAAATCGTGTTTATTCAGCATCTGTTCGCATTTCACAATACAAAATATGATGGCCTTAACTTACCCAATTAAACTGCACACATGCAGACCAATTTACTCCTACCTTTTCCAAGGTTGTACATTTGCTACTTCACAAATAAAAGAATTCTGGTATTTTATGCGCCAAAACCGTAATATGATTATGAAGCATGCTGTAGTGGGGAAGTGCACACTAATTTTGACCACTTGGGATTCTCCAACATGCGCCCAATGTGGTACATGGCCGTTTTCGCCTTTCAACCCCATTGAAACACCGGTGCCGTGGCCGAGATACTATCCCGCGTCCTCGAGCTTAGCAGAGTAACGCCAAAGTCACCACGCCACCATGGCAGGTTCTTCACAAACTTGAGCAGATGCCTGGCATTGAGCAGACTCATGCCAATATTTCAAACAGAAGATAAATATATAATAATAAGCTACACAATTCCTGCACTAAAGAAAATATCCATCAACCTGTCTTTAACAATGTGCTAAAGATCTAGGCTAAGCAAAAGGCGTGCATATTAAAGCGTTAGGGGTGAAAGCATCTGCAAGAAACTTCTCAAACCTTTCTGGCTGGTTATGCTCAAATCCTGACCTCGGCCATGTCTTTTTTTTTTTTTTGGCATTATTGGGATGCCAACTACAGCGCACAAAACTGCAAGCGGACACAGAGTTATTAAAAACAAAAAAAGGCTGGTCATTTGAATAGCTGTTTTGTTTTATTACAACAAAGCATTAGTGTACATGAATGATAAAAGCCGCTATATGCTCTATGAAGTAAAAAAAAAAAAGAAAAACTCTGGCCATGCAAGTTTGCAGGCTGAACCCTGCATAATCAAGTAAGGTACGAAAAAGGTTTAAAAGATCACTGTCCTTTTGACATGTCACATACGGGAGGTAGCAATGCCATCAGTAAACGGCAACAGCAGCAGTAGCAAAAGCTCATGTTCTTACCCATTATATGGCACAATGCTATCAAAACACACCATAATTTGTATCTCTCAATGCTGCTTCACTCACATAATGAGAATTGTTTTAACTTTATACAACTCCAACATACAATTGTTAAGAGGGTAACACTGACATTCTACACTCAAGCTACAGCTGTATCAAAATATGTAAAAGTTGTCCAATGCAAGCACAGAAATAAAGCAGGGCTCGAACCAGGCAGGCTGTCAAAGATGCCCTAGTTCAACTTAAGCTTCTGCAATAATAAACTACAGTCATGCACCAATCTTTCAATTATGTACAAAGTGTCCCACTAAAATGCCGTCCAATAAAGTCAAACCTCAATAAAACGAAGTCACATCTGACACAAGTATACCCTTGTTATATCCAATGTTAATTATGTGCTGATATGGCAAAAAAACATTTTATAATGATTTATTATAACCATGCTATATAGAGATTTGAAAGCAAATGCAAATTCAACACAGTAAAGCTGAAACAAGATGGAAACAGATGTCCACGAAAAAAAACAAAAATGGGGGATGATCACATGTTCTGAACATCACCTCCTGGGGTGTACAAATGCATTTGAATTTGGCCATCCATGTCTACGAAGGCAGCAGCAAGAATGTGAGAAGCTGACATCTCGATTCCGCTCGAGTTTCATCCAAACTTCACCTATCAAGTCTCTAGAGCCATTCCTTCAAAACGCGTACGCAAGAGGGAAACACATTTTACTCCACAGACTGCAAGATGGCAAAATGCATGCATCTTCTCAAACACTAGTACAGTAGAACCTGCACATCATAAAAACTAGTTTTAATTCAAAAAGAAATTAAATTATGGGGTTTGACGTGCCAAAACTGCTTTTCGATTATGAGGCACGCCGTAGCGGAGGACTCTGGAAATTTCGACCACCTGGGGTTCTTTAACGTGCACCTAAATCCAAGTACACAGGCGTTTTCGCATTTTGCCGCTATCGAAATGCGGCTGCCGTGGCCGGGATTACAGTTTTAATAATACTTGGCTTACACTAAAATAAGACAAGGCTACTATTGAATTCTTTTGTTCTCTATAACAGAAAGCCTTCATGCAGTGAAGAGCTAGGCGCTATGGTCCCTCCCATTGCAATAGACACTAGCATACTTACTCCTAGACAGACACACGTGCTCACAGCACAAATACAGGGCTGAAAACTGCACAGTTTTCACTCAAGCTTCCAATGAACCTTGAGATGTGTGGCAGACTCGTTGTGAACTTTACATTTAACTGTTGCCACTAGCCAAGTTTACAATTCGCTCCAGTGCTTTAGGTACCATGCGCTCCCAACAAATGCAGCAGTCTTTCGTTGAACCTCTTGCCCAACTGGCATTGCATGCCAACATCGAAGTTCCGCTCCAATTCAGCCTCTCCGAATGCAGTGTAGATCAACTGTGGACTATGCTGTTAGCTGATGTAGCAGTTTTAAATGACTCTGCCTTTACCTTGAAACTATATAGTAAACATTTTGCTCAGACATGACTGCTTTAATACAAAGCGTTCGCACCAATGTGCCCTGCTTTTGTACAGATAGCTCTGAACACCCGCATGCTATCATTATCTGCTTGCCTCTGGCTGCAGCGAGGAAGCTGTGAATAGATCAAATAATGGTAAACCTTCCCTCTCTATCTACCCGATAGTGGTTTATGTACGTGAAGTACCTCACCACAATTCAACATTGTTATAAGAAACTCGCATCTGACACTAAAATACTTCATTATATCCAATATTTATTATAAACTTACAGACAGGCAAAAAAAGATATCATGATGAAATCTATGCAAGTGTAGCCGCCTCTGATGGGTCAGCAAAAAGTTTCCTGCAAATTTTGATGGCCCGTTGGCCACTTGCTGTGCAAACACAAAATGGGAACAACAATAAATTACGTGTGCGTGTTTTGTAATGCCACTAATATACAATCAGCGTGATCACATGAGATCGGCACCGTTTGATTGCAGGCTGCAGTTCAACCTAGCCAAGCTATGGGCTGAAATGCACAAGTACTTCATATTCCAGACTATATCCACGAGCTATACAAGTTTAAAAGTTGAAAATTTGTGAGATGCAAACTATCTACAGGTGCCGACAATACATGACTACTTTTTAAGGTTGGAAGCATGCTTGAAGATACCACATTCACACACTGCCTACGAATATTCCCCGCACTACAATGCAGTGAAATCAGCTGCACAATGATCGTCAATGAGCACGAGCAATACCATCTCAGGTTATTGTCAACGATTTTAAGAAAGCCAGACTGAAAACTGCCCTAACAGAGATGTCAGATTCTGAAGGCGATGACTACATTGAGGAGGCGTTTGTCGAATCTGACGTGCTCGACTTGTTCTGGCAAATCTGGCATCTGTAAATTTGGGTGGCGACTGTACTCAACAATTTTTGCTAACGGAATTATATTTCGTGCCACTTGAAAACAAGAATTTGCTTCATTGTAATCAATAGCACATCAGATCACACATTCTAGGTTTTGTTATAATAAAGCACTTGATTGCAATAAAGCATTAAAAACCCAATTTCTGATTTAATTTCATATAGTATTCGATAAACCATTATATGAGGCTTCGTTATGTATTGAAGTTTGACTGTATATACCCCCTTCAGTTGCCATATAATTTTCCTTCCCATTTGTCTCTGCAGCACAACACTGAAATGATAGTGCACTCCTCATATCAATAAATTAGGCAGAGATAAGCACGGCAAGCTTTCAGTGGGACAGATCTTTTTCTTGCTTCAGTGCAATGGCATTCAAACACAGACACAATGCAACCGCTGGATTTTTGGTGAAATGAAAGTTAAACATATGTGGGTTTATTTCTGTGACATTGAAGGGTTGCCGCCTTCCACTGTACATGCCATGTAAAATAAATACACATGCTGAAACAGCGCTGGCAAAAAAAAGAAGGCCAGGAGAGTTTAAAATTGCAGCATTCAAGGACCGCACTCGCTCATTCGGTACAGTTGCTTTCGTGCCTGCCTGCCATCCACGGTGAAGGCCAGCTCCACGTCCAACATTCTGTGCATAGTACAAATAAATATCATTGCATGATTTGCACTGCAAGAACTGTAAGAAACATATAGGGTTATTTGACTCCAGAAGCAATGCCCAGCTACACAAATGATGAACACCAGCATCACCAGATTTTGTTGAGACAATAGAAAGTCAAATAACCAGTTCCGTTTAATACAAGCAGGCTTGCTGCCTTCACTGGGCAACTTGTCAACTCCTTTAATCACATATTTTGTTGCTTTCCTGGGCTTTACAGCAATTGCGCGGCCTTTTATTTAATCTGACTCGTACCCTTTCATTCCTGAGTCACTTTGCTAGGTCATATTCCAGCTGGCATGCACTCGAGCATTTAAGTCGAACTGCAGCTCGTTCAAAGTGAGAAGAAGAACTAAGCATTCGCTACGATCATTGTTTAAGCACAAAGCAACATTGTGATAAAAAATAAATGATTTTTTAACATGGATTCTTTAATGTATGTAAGAAAATTAGCAACCCCCCAAATCATGTGTTATAACATGATGTACAAATCACTTTTTTTTTTTATCAATTAAGTGGGACTTTTAAACACATATATCAGATGAAATATTATGCTGGTCTCGATGTATTCCTGGACAAGGCACTTCACCTATCCGATCTTTTTCCAAGAAAGCTACCCACCACTTGTTTGTCGAGATTATCTGACCGCTCTGAAGAGTACCAAGTTTAGAGACCGCGATTCAAGTGCACGCCGACAGTGACACTAGTTCTGTTACACACTTTCTCTGGAAGTTTGTAGGGAAATTTATTTCTGAAGTTTGACAACACGTCGGCATGCATTTCTGCCCTAAGTGACACATGTTACTGTATTTAGTCGACTCTAACGTGAACTCGATTGTAACGTACACCTGTTTTCCGCGACCAAAAAAAGAGGGACAAAATTGCTTTTGATTGTAACGCGAACCTGTTTGCCATGATCTAAAAAAAAGGGAAGTCCTTTACAGTACCGCACACCTCTGTCTTTCATACAGAAATACAACTTTCTCTCATTTGGAAAAAACAATGATTTACTCTCAATGCACGTAAGTTGCGATAAGTAAAGTCGCAGTTTCGCCCGAAAGGCGAAGCATCGATTACAATATCAAATTAGTAGACATCTATACAAAAAGTAGGGATAGTAGTTTTATCAACCGTATAAACTTTAAACATTCGCTTACTAGCTAAATTAACAAGCATGGTGTCACGCGTGCACAAGCAAACATGAACACGTCTCACTCAATGACCGCGGAAACTCTTTCTCAAAACGCTGGAGCGAGGAAGTGCAGTAGCAGGAGCGAGGGAATTGACCTTTGTGCGGCCTCTCGCTTCAATGCGAACTAAGCGACGAGAACACAGCACAGTGTGCCTAAATGCATAGACTCTTGTCTTCGTCGCAGATCGCTTTCAAGATAGGGGCTGTGCGGCTGTGCCGTACGTAGCAGCTGCTGGTGTAGAATGCCTCTCCTGTTTGCACCAGTCCTGTACGCAAGTTCCGGGAACTCCGAAACTTACGAGCAATAAAAACAGCGCTAAACGACGAGACGAGCGAAGGGACCCCCTCCAATTGCACTGACACTGCAATTTCAGTGCGTGCAACAAAAGTATTGTTGAAATTTGGCCAGATTTTCGTCTGTCTCCGCACACATGATCGCTTTCCTTTTAATTGCGGCACTGTGACGAACTCAGCAAGTCTTTGCAGTTGGCACTTCCATGCTGATACAGCAAACACAGAAAACGGGAAGATGGATGGTGCACTAGCCAAAAGAAGCATTAAGTGCACGTACTGCAGCACATAGAGGAAGCTACGGCAGCTAGGTTCGAAGTGCGTATGAGGCGGCCATTTTGAAATGCCAATGGTGATGTGGTAATGCAGATTTAGGGTTCTACTCGATGCTAACGCGCATGCAATATTCAAACCTGTTCTATCAAAAAAAAAAAGAGCGCACTAGATTCGAGTAAATACGGTATGTCAGAAAGGCACAGGTAAGGTACAACTGCATTATCCAAGAAAATTAGTCTCACCTTTATATACAAGATTTCAGGTAGTTAAGTCGTAAAGGCCCAAGAAAAACTACCTGCCAGATTTCATCGACTTTTGGTATGCAACAATCTTTTCACACTATAACTGCATTGCAAAAGTTTTATGAATTGCCCTTTATTAGTACAAATGGCACAATAGTGTACTTTATAAAGTATGCTGGCCTTCCTTATGGGAGAAAACATGATGCAGGTCCTCAAAGGTATGCTATAGTTTGGAAATTCTTAAAATGAGAAGGTTTACTTCATATAGTCAAACTTTATACAAGGCCATATAGCTTTCTGATGGCAAAATTAGCATTTTAGTGACTATTATCCTTTGTTTAGGGTCTGTTCGTATGACAATTTAAGGGTGTCATGAGAAGCCAACAAAAAAATATGTGTGCAATGCTCTAACTAAATTGGTTAGAGCATTGCATACGTGATGCGAAGATGAGGGATCGTTCGCCACCTGTGGCAAGTTGTTTTTTTCATCCGCTTTCATTGCCATTAATTTATCATTTCTTTATTCAATTAGTAAGTACAAATAATTTCCTCTATGTTGTCTTTGGTATCTTTGTGTGTTGGTTTCTCATGATATGGTTAACAAAAACTGGGCCCCTCGGTTAACCCCTTTTCTTCTAATTCAAGTGTGTGACATACGATCTCAGCACCTAACAGGAAAGATCTTTGGTGTTCATTTTCCAGATGAACACGGTGCTGATACCGTATTGATTCAACTATAAGGCGGTCACGATTATGAGGTGAGGGTGCAGTTAGGGGACCCAAGAAAAAAGATTAAGTACACACACTAATATAAAGCAATACAGAGTAGCTGATAAATTATTCAGACTAAGCGAAGAGTGCCCAAAATACCAAATAACCAGAAGCTTCTGGGATAATGAGAATAATCAGCGAAGGTTATATGCAAATTTTGCCTTAAGGTGTGACATCAGGGCAGTGCGAATTTCGCCTTTGTGACACTCTTAATAGAGAAAATGGACAATGAAGTGAATAAAAGCAGGTAAGCCAGGATAACTGCCAAGTTTTTACTTACCGATGGTGGTCAGCACTTGGATTGATTGTGACGGTTCCTCGAATCTCTGAGTCCTGCTTGACATCAACAGGGTTTATGTAGAGAACTGTCTGTTGCCAATGCGTCTCGCTGCAAGTGACAGAGGGGAGAAGCATCTTTAAGCACAATGCATACCTGGCAACCTTTGTACTTCGAAACTGGCAAAACTCCCGCGGACACAACTTTGGAGTGGATGAAATGGATAGTGTAGTGGAATCGCAAGCATTTCTTGAGTTTGCCCTGAGCGCACACTTTTTGTGGGATATGCATACGCACTTTGTTAACGATGACTTACCTCTACATGTAGCACACAAGCAGCAGCAAACTTGAAACAGGACAAACTGACAAGCAACACACAGTTCTTAGCCCCTCTTTCCCCGCAAAAGAAGGAAATGGGGTTTTGTATGATAGAACCACGATATGATTATGAGGCACGGCGCAGTGGGGCACTCCAAATTATTTTGGCCACCTGGGCTCTTTAAGGTGCATCTAAAGCTAAGAACGTGAGTGTTCTTGTATTTCGTCTACATCAAAATGCAGCTGCTATGGCCGGGACCAAACCCACAACCTCAAGCTCAAATGCGCAAAGCCATTGCCTCTAAGTTAGGTACTAGAGTTTTTTTGTTTTTTTTAGTCGTACAGACTCTAATGCTGTTAATTTTACCCGCTTTTGTACCTCGTCTAAAAGAAGCTCGCTCAAAGCAAGTACCCCTCTAGTGTCTTTTCACAGTAAAAAAACTTGACTTCCAAGAATGTGGTTGGACCTTGGTGGAAGAAATTTTTTTCTGAACAGAACTTATTTTTCGTAAATCCAGACACAACATTCATAAAAATCATAGAATGAGCTCAAATCTGTAACGTTCAGGAAGGTTGCAAGGTATGACAATGCGCTTTTATTCTCAGAACTGGCATCATATCAAAATTTGAGTCGCAATATCTGCTGCACACGCAAGCGTGATTCTTGCATGAGCCAAATAAGCCATCAAAACTGTGGAAAAGTAAAATGCACATTGTCCTTCCCAATCATTGAGTGCAATTAGTTTCCGTAAATGAATTTGGAAGCTCAGTAATTTCTCACTTTGGTTCTCGCTGCATTTATATATAAATCACATTTTGGTGACTATATAATCCACACTAAAATTCCTAAACATTTTGAGTGTAAACAGGAAGTTACAATGGCAACTTTGCCTTCCTGTGCGACTTCATAGCAATGCACTCTGTGCTGCCATGTAGGAACACTGTGACTGGTGACCGAACATACAGTCGCCGACCGTTTATTTGGACCTCACGGGGATTGTGGAAATGTCCGAATAAACAGGTGTCCGAAAAAGCAGATTATGAAAAAAAAAAATGAAATCCTTTATTTCCACGCACTTATTCGGGCTCGGCAGTAGGCTTGAAGAAATCGCGAATGCGCCGTTGCACGCTGTTCCGTTTACGTGCAATCAGATAAGCCTGAATCTCGGAGAGGGTTGTAAGGTCACTATAGGCGGCTGAAAGCACAGTCACTGCTTGTACACGCTCCGCATGTGACGGCAGCGTAGCACATGGTGCGTAAACTTCCGACTCGGTCATCGTCCGGCGGTGCAGCAGAAACCTGACGAATGATCTCGCCGTCGTCGAGTTCTGCGCATTTCATTACAGCAGTGTCAGCACCTGTGAAACTGTCAATGAGACGGTGTCCGGAATCTCAATGCAACCACAGCGCAAGTCTCGGCAGAACATTTTCCGCGTCGGTAGGGAGCACATCGGAAGGCGACAAATCTTAGGCCTCCCGGCACCCGCTTGCCGACATTCCGCAGCGCAGTCTGCACGGGCACTGTCGGCGCCATTAGACACTTGACGAGATGTTTCCGTATGCCGCGTTGGATCACCAAAACCTCGACACAGCACACAAAGCAAACACCACCGTGCCGACAACAGTCACACAAACGAATAACGCGGCAAGAAACAAATCAGCTGCTAGATTGTCTTGACATGGCTTACTAAGCTGAAACCGGAACTGCTGCAGAGCCACTCTATCGAACTAGGCAAAAACGATGATGATGAGCGGGGATTTTCAGTAGCGCCACTTCGTGGGGCAGCAAGGAAGCTCCGTTCAAAACAAAAATGGCGTTGAGCAACTCGAACCATGCACCAATCACAGTCGGTGCATGGTGCTCTCGACCGAGTTGGCTCAAGGAGTGTCCGAAAAATCCGACGAGAGGTTGCAAGGTGTCCGAACTTTCGGCAGTTGTTATACATTATGGTCTATGGGGAGAATGGCGGTGCCGCGAAGCTGACCGAATAATCGGGCATGACCGAATTTTTGGAGTCCGGAAAATCGGTCGGCGACTGTATGAGAAAACAACATTGTTTCTTGCGCTTTGCTTCATGCCAGCAACTGTGCTGGGTCACTTTACAGCCCTTTTCAAAAGTTTGTCAGACGAATGCACGGAAATAAGTTAAGTTCTTTTCACACATTTAATGCCACTAATGCACAAAGACTGCTGGAGAGGACAAGACTGGTCAGACTAATTCGAGGCTCTATTCAACCCTTTGTAACAAGTAATAACAGCAGCTTCTCAAGGTTTCCGTGTTAGATACATGGCCGTTTGCTGTCTATGTAGCTTTGACAAATGGCAATATTGCAAGCGATGGCATCAACTCCTCGTACACTCTGCTACACTACGTACGTAGATGATGAAACAACACACGGCAACCAGATATACTGACAAACTCACATTTGCACGAATTCCAATGCATGGGACTGGAAGTTTAACTGAAACTTCAGCGCATGTACAGTTGGCGTCAAATGTTTATGGCACATGAACCTCATAAAAAAATGTGGAGTTTCCCAGCAGTTTGCGCCAGCAGGCAGTAAAACCATACCACACTATGTTCGAATAGTACAGCAAAACCTCATTAATTCAAATTTCACAGGACCAAAATAAATTTCCGAATTGACTGTCAAATTATTGAGGGTATCCAGAGAACAAAAACAAATGCTTACTGCATCAACATGTTGTTATTTACTGAATAAATCAGCAAATTCTGTTTCTATTTTGCACAAGGCAGTATGGAAGCTGGAAGACTCACAACCTTGTGACTGATTGGCACACACAGTGGTGAAGGCCTTGCGACTTCATGGCACAAGACCCATGTATTCATCTGAAGTATGCTTTTTACTAGCGTGCATGTCCTGATTATTTTTTCGCCAGTAATCTGCTCACAAACAGATCATCCATCCATCTGCCTTCCCTAGGCAAGTTTTCACATCTATAAGGGCAGCTCACAATGTCTGATTATGGTGTTTGACCAATTTTAGTGTGCGCTTTCTTTTCCCAAGTGAGCTAAAAGATCTTTCGTATGCATTGCCGCATAACACAGCTGTATTGCAGCAAAGCTAAAAGTGCAGCTGAGTTAAGAAAACAGGCCGCAACCGCGTAACACATATTAGACCCTTGCCCATTTTTCTCGGTAGAAAATCTGGTGCGCGTTCAATTTCCACTTTATTCAGGAGATCTAATGTTATATCTACATTAGTTTTCTACTTTGTACATATAGAAAGCGGGTGCGCATTTCAGGGGGGACGTGTTGGCCAAGTATTGTCAAATAAATAAGCAATGTGTTTTTATGTTTTTTTCTGCATCGTCTTTAATTCAACCTTCCGGACACATCAACCAATTTCGACAGTCCCATCAGGGTTGAATTAATATAAGCTGACTATGCACGGGTTCCAGGTAAGCTAAATAAAAAAATTATTTTTGTTCGAAGTAAGCGGGTGCAAACTATCCAAAAAAAGTTTATTTTAATCCCAAATTGGCCCCTGTGGATATCGGGTGCAGGCTATAGTTGAGAAAATATGACACTAATACAGACTAGAAATCTGAATGCCAAGCTGTGTGCCTGAGCTGCAGAAATATTCAGCTTCTCCACTGATTTCAAGGACTGCAAACTTTTGACGCCAACTGCAAGTGTACCTCTGAACTGATCCATATTCAATTTGTCTGTGGATTGCACCAAATACCCTAAACTGCTCCTTTTCAGGTTATACCAAGCCCTTGTGTTTAGTTTTTCAACTAAAGGCTCCATATTCTTGATGGTGCACTTGATTAACAAAAACTGAACAGCCGTGCTCTCAAATTTCTCAACTGCTAGTATTAAAGTGAATGATGACTTCAAGAAAGAGAATCGTGTAAACCAAATTTAGTATCTTAGAAACGCTCTTAGAAACAAACATTTTCACTCACCACACAATCTGATGAACGCAAAACAACTAAAAATCAGTTATCGACCTACAGAAATGACATATAACAAACTAAATGTGCAAGTTTTGATCCCAGCTAGTCGCTTGAGCCTATCTTAAAGCCTTGGTTTTAAGAAAAGTCGCAGTGACACATAGAATACAAGATCCACTGAGATCTCATAAATATTCACTATTCACTAGTGAAGCGCACAACAAAAGATCCAGACATTCACTACTGACTACAAAATAAGCTAAGTAACTCACGAGTCATAAGGTGATGTGGAAAGAATCACATCCCGAGGAAATTCCACCGAAAACCAAATGACAAAGGCGTGAACCCTGCCATGGCCATAGCAACAACACATGAAGTTTTCCTGCATTAAAAAGAGGGGAAATGACATTAAAGGATTCATTCAAAAACAGTAAATATAATTCAAGAAACTGCACAGTAGCGACACATTGTCAATAAATATAATAGAGTCGGCTTTATGTGCGTCAATGGGGCATTTGGAATAAAATTTACTATACTACTGTAGTTTCTATAATATGTAATTTGACTCCCGGGGCACATATCACGGTATAAAGCTGCTTCCACCATTTTGACTTGCAACAAGCATATTCGTGTTCAGAGCACTCCAAGCGAGCAAGAAAAATAAAAGCAAAAAAGAGATTGTGAAATAAGGACATGTAAGAAATACAACGCCCTTGGATGTGCACTACTAAATTGAATTTGGCATTCGTTGCAGCTAACATGCAAAATCTCTCGTGCATAACTGTGCCTTGGATCACGTAAAAGCTGTTTAATTTAGAACTATGGAACCTGCTCTTCCGAATGTGCAGGGTTGGTTGAAGGAGAAGTCCCCCTAAGATGCAAATATGTGTCAGTGGTTGAGCCCCCATATTACAAGGCACATATATATAAGGTTGCCAACAACCATGCTAAACAATGTTAGACTGGATATTATACAAGGCACCTTTTGGTCTGGCAGCGTCCTTGAGCAAGCTCTGTGCCACATTAGTACAAAAAGTACACACGGCACAGATAACAGGTGGCAGTACACTGCAACCTACGCTGAAGAGAAATGTGAAAACAGGCTTAAACAGTGAATGGTGGAACGACGACGTCAGCTATGGCGCTCCATTAACTTCCAGGATGAAGATGATGATGATAGTGCACTTTAGGTTTTGGTTGCAGCCCTACCGGCCAGGCAGCATCAACGAAATGAGGCCTTTGTTCCTATGCATTCCCTGGCGGAGGTGTGGCGCAATTTTCTGCTAAAATGCCGTTTTGGTGCAAGATGGCACGGAGGACTGCTCTTGGTGCAATTGGCACAGCTTTTCCACCACTGTCTCCAGAATTTGATAACTCTTGTTGCTTATTATGTCGCGAAGTGTTTCTTCACACTTTATTTTAAGAGGGCAACGTAATTACAGCCCCCATCACAGCTGTCTGGGGACTTCTAAGACCCTCAGTGCCATGTACCGGCGGAAGCTGGAGTGACATAGTTGCTTCTGAACATGCGCTGCCAGGTGGACAGCTCTTGGCCACTCACTGTCTTATCCATGTCCTTCGTGGAGTTAGCCCTTTCTGGTGGTTCTGCATGATAACATGGGGAGCCCAGATACGCACCAGCAATGCCAGGCGGCAGGAGTGGGTCCTTATCGGGGTGCATTCCGGCATGACATTGAAACTACTCATGACGTGAAAAAAGAAATAATTTAAATGCACACTCGTGTATCTTGTCATAGGGCAGAACCATCAATCACATGATCTATATCCCCCTCCTATCTTGACCCTGTAAGGGATTGATAGTATCATGTACAAGATAAAACCGAAAAAGGGAGCAGCTGCACAAGGGGTGATGGTTATGACAGTAAGTGGTGAAGTTCTGTCCACCTGGCAGCACCTGCTCAGAGGTAACTATGTCGTTCGACCTTGCTCCTATACGGGTGCGAGGGGTCTCGGATGTGCGCAGCGCTCTAGACGGCTATGACGGGGCTGTACAAAGTAACATTTGCTGCGAGTGACACTCAATAAACTTGGAGTGATGAGCAGCAGTTGAACAAGAAATGTCACTGAAATCAACCTTTCTACAAGGAGACTTGTCTTCGTAAGGGCAGCAACTGCTTTCCTTAGCAGCATATTTATGTGCGCGTAGCTCACTCTACACGCTCCCCCATAAATGGGGGGGAGGAAGAGAATAGGCCTGTGTGTGGTGGTGCGACGGCTGATGTCAAAGAACAAAAAAAAGAAGGGGGGGGGGGAGAAAAGACGAATCGGAAAGGGAAGCGATAGGGATAAAGGGAAGTGTGTAGATAAAGTTTCAATTATTACAGGTAAAACTGGATTTGATTCCATTTTACCTGCACTAGCTCAAACTCCATCTACATGCTGGAATTTTCACTGCGTCAGAAACAATACATTGGCAAAAGAAGACAGTCAGTGAATGTTAGACTGAACAGGACACAGCCAAGAAACTTCCCAACACAGTGGCGCAGCACTATAGCCTGTCAGCACACAATTTACTCTACTAATTTACTATCATACCCAGTTTCACCCTTTTGTTTATTTATTTATTTTTCATAAAAATTTTTTAGCTTCTGTAGTCTACAGTGAATCTCCCGTTTTTTGTTTCACTTGCTTTTTTTATCTTGGGACGGCAAGCTTACGTAGGCTGTTTTCTTCCAGTTTTAATTTGTACTCTTAACCCAACACAGGTTATTAGAACTCTGTTTGACCAGGCCCTCTTCTTCCCACTCTTTTCATTTGTTATGTTTGCCTTCCTAAGTTATCATATTGAAAAGCCTGACACGGTGCACCCCCGCTGAGGCATAATCCACAGGCAGCACTTGTTACCGTATTTGCTTGCATAATGATTGCACCCCTGAATTTTGTCATTAGAATTCGATTTCTTTTTCTTTCCCATGTAATGATCGCACCCCGAACTTGCCGCAGCGATATGTTGTGTGCCAAGTCTAGCTAATGATGATTGCGCTTACCATCTGTTGAATGCTACGCAACCGACTCTTCAAGAGATATCAAGCAGTCTGCACGCACCAACCATTCTTAAGCAGATGCCCCATTTCATTCCCTTCATCACTTTCCGCGCTTCCATGAAAAAAAAAAGAGCTACAACAAACTTGTCTTGGCTTTATTATTTGTAGGTTTTATAATGGTTGTGGTCAACAACAACAAAAAAGGTGCCTTTTGATTCCTCTTGTCTCCACTCGTGGGCACGCAATAAATCGCGAGCGGCAACAATAGTAGGCACGTTCACACTGATACGTTGGAAGTGTACCCTATTCATATGCCGACGCTTGTAACACAGCTAAGATATTCACACACCCTTAGCAGAAACGTGCCATATTAGGATAGTGGTGAAGACAAATGCTGCAGTTTTCGTGGCATGCCCGCCATGTGTTTCTATGTCACTAGCAGCTAAGCGTGCTCATCTCTGTTTCTGTCCCCTCAAAGTGGACATAGCTATGTGATTGTCACAAACTTGCCGACAATGACAACATTATTCATTGCTGATATGGAAGAAACTGTTTCAATGCACGTAATGTACTCACGGGAAAAAAAAAAATCGCGTTTGGCGCATTTAGCTTGCTCCGCTGGCCACCATTTGTAACAGTGTCCTGCACTGTTACAGTGGTAGCTGCCTGTTTGTTGACCTGTTGTCATCCCGCAGCAAACACGGGATGAAAAAAAGCTTTTTTTCTTTTTGCTAGCAATTTAATCCACGAAATGATCGCACCCCTGAATTTGCGCCAATTTTTTTGACGAAAGGTGGGATCATTATACGAGTAAATACGGTAAAAGCCACTGTGGCTGACTTTGACACCTTGCATGGTTACTTCAACTTTCACGCCTATGCAGCAACATCCCCACCTCATTATCTGATGTTTTGCTTTCCTGAATCATGCACTTGTTTCCCATGGCCTTCTAAGAAATGTATCAAAGAGGTTCTACTATACCTACCAAACACGTACACGACACTTTATTATAATAAAGACTGCTGAATTGAGGATGACAACTTCTGTCTTGATGTGTGGCTGGACTCCTTCTTGACCACTGCTGTGTCTGGCTTTGTAAATTCAGTATGTAGCTAGACTCCAGCACTTTATTTCAGTGTAACAACATGAGCTATTGAATTTTAAGTGTACGAGAGAGCTCTCAATAGATGTCATGAGCGAGCAACTCACTTTAATGCACTGAAGGTCTTCAGACTTGACAGTGTAGAGGTCCAGCTCGAGAAAGCAAGTGCCTCTTGAGATCACATTCTCTGCATCTACAGTTTTCACTGTAATGTGTTCTGGAAAGTTTGAAAAAGAAAAAGGTTTTTTTTTTTAGAACCGTCCAATTTTACGTGAGAAAAGAGCTCACAAAGAGAAAGGAACGTAAGTTCACATCTTCAAAGATAAAATCGAGATGCTTACTGTACATCTCGGCCTTTGCGAACTCAGTGACACAAGACATGTCCACGTGAAAGTTGTCCTTTACCATTTTCCAGAAATCGATCCTGCAGGAAAGAGCAAGACCATAGCACTCAAAACAAGCAGAATTTCTAGTAGCGCTACAAGACAAAATCCACAAGAACTTACAAAATTGCTATAACATCAGTATTTTGTTTGTCTAGAATGCAAAATTGTAAACGAGTATGATAGTGGTTCGAAAACTAAGGTAACAAGCCCTGTTAGAGATTAATATGCCATTGAAATTCAAATCTACAATAAAGTGACACAGCTCTGGAACACCTTAGTTCCAAAAGGTGCAGGTGGGAGAAAAAGTAACTTGAAAGAAAAAAGAAAAAATTGTATAAAGGGCAAGGACCCAGTGAAGGCCATAATAAAAGGCATAACCACCTGAATGAAGACAAAAAATGACAAAGAAAGAAATATTATTTCTAAAGTTGTTTTATGTATCATTACTGTTATGTTATTCGTGCTATGAGCACAAAGAAGAAGGCACTAATTAAACCACCAAATGTTCTTTCACACTTCAGTGAAATGTCAGTAAATGAGGTGCTTCAGTTTGCCCAACTGAAACACAGCTGCTGAGGAAAATCAAATCTGTAATACAGTACTGGGCATGTATGATGCTTCAGTGATAAAGCCAACAAAGCTGGTCGTCACTGCGCTGGCAAAACAATAAATGTTGGAGCAAAAGATGCCCTGATGCCACTGCCATATAAGGGTTGCACTGTCTTAACAGAGTTTTAGAATAGGGACCCCAAATATTTTGGGGCCCCAAAGGAATAACATTGTCACCATTGTAAATGCATCAGACGCAAAGGGCGTTAAGATTGCGTCGGGTATGCTATTTCTCAGATATAGTACGCCGCCCCAAACTTGTCCTAAAAGCTTTACATCAACCAACGTGGCAGCAACCATCGAAGTGATGGTTCCCACCTTATTCCAACTTCGACTCGATTCCTGGTAACTTGTAAGGTTCTAAGAAACAAGTGGTGATTTAGGCTATCACTTTGTCTCATCTCACGTAACAGACTAAGACTGATCAATGAAACAATGCTATTTCCATGTTTGGTTGCTGATTTGAGAGGTGGTAGGCCTAAATGGGAAATGTTTGGGCTAGGTGAATACACAGTCGAATCTTGTAGTGAAGCCAAGCTTGTGGCCAAACGCAGCCAAATCATGTTGTAGCCAAAGCTTGACGATCATTTTCGAAGTGTTGGTGCCAGGGAGGGCAGCAACTTAACGAATGCAACTTTGCCACGACGATGACATCGTGTTGTTGGGTGTCCACATGTTCTGAAGCAACACAGTCGTCGACCGATTTTCCGGACTCCGAAAATTCGGACATGCCCGATTATTTGGTCAGTTTCGCGGCACCGCCATTCTCCCCATAGACCATAATGTATAACAACTGCCGAAAGTTCGGACACCTTGCAACCTCTCGTCTGATTTTTCGGACACTCCTTTAGCCAACTTGGTCGAGAGCACCATGCACCGACTCTGACCGGTGCATGGTTCGACTTGCTGAACGCCATTTTTATTTTGAATGGAGCTTCCTTGCTGCCCCATGAAGTGGCGCTACTGGAAATCCCCACTCATCATCATCGTTTCTGCCTGGTTAGATAGACCGGCTCTGCAGCAGTTCCGGTTTCAGCTTAGTAAGCCATGTCAAGACAATCCAGCAGCTGATTTGTTTCTTCGCGCAAGACTCTGCGAGCAGGCCGCGTTTTTCGTTTGTGCGACTGGTGTCGGCATGGTGGTGTTTGCTTTGTGTGCTGTGTCGAAGTTTCGGTGATCCAACGCGGCATACGTAAACATCGCGTCAAGGGTCTAATGGCGCCGACAGTGCCCGCGCAGACTGCGCTGGGCAATGCCGGCAAGCAGGTGTCGGGAGGCCTAAGATTTGTCGCCTTCCTATGTGCTCCCTACTGACGCGGACAATGTTCTGCCGAGACCTGCGCAGTGGTTGCATTGCGATTCCGGACACCGTCTCATTTGACAGTTTCATAGGTGCTGACACTGCTGTATTGACATGCGCAGAATTCGACGACGGCAAGATTATTCGTCAGGTTTCTGCTGCACCACCAGACGATGACTCTGAGTCGGGAGATGACGCACCATGTGCTACACTGCCGCCGCATGCGGAGCGTGTACGAGCAGTGACTGTGCTTTCAGCCGCCAATAGTGACCGTACGACCCTCTTCGAGATTCAGGCTTATCTGATTGCGCGTAAACGGAACAGCGTGCAATGGCGCATTCACGATTTCTTCTAAGCCTACTGCCGAGCCCGAATAAGTGCGTGGAAATAAAGGATTTCATTTTTTTTTCTTAATCTGCTTTTTCAGACACCTGTTTATTCAGACATTTTCGCAGTCCCCGTGAGGTCCGAATAAACGGTCGGCGACTGTAGTTTTCTTTGTTTCTTTCACATTGGAAATGCATGGCACAAGACATAGCAAAAATTTTCTTATAGAAAGTGAGCCCAGGCTGTCCCCGAAACTCAATCCGTGTTTTTCGTGCTATTGTGGCACGTTTCTACAAAGTGACAGCCACACTGGAAAGCTAGAGCACTGTGCTAGTGTCCCAGTGTGGCTGTGGTCAAGCACATTGTGTTCTTTTATTCTACTTATTTTAATATGTACTGAATAAAGGTATTGTTTCCACTGTGGCTTCTCATTCTCTAGCCAAATCTAAACATAGACCGAGAAGCCTCTTCGTGTATTTCTTCAATGTTGCACAGGCCATTCAAAGACTAACCCTGCTAGGGCATGTGCTCAATATACAAGGAAAATCTCTTCCAGGTTGCTCCAACTGATGTCTAGATAAAGTAAAGATAAAGATATGGGTGATCAGCTCATATTCGGCATGGAGGATAACGTGAAGCTGTAACTTTACGTTGCAACAAAGGCAAAAGTCATGAATGTCACTATGAGTGCATGTCCAATTGACCTCTTGGATTAACTAGGCTGGTGATGACAAATAATAGTCACAAAAACTAAATGCAACAAATTGCTTCCTGATAATAGATGAACATCAAAATTCTAATTAAGCACCAAATTAGGCAAGCCAAAACTGCATCCTTCATCATATTTCGTGTGATTATTTATTGCAACTTTGCTGTGAAGCTACAGCGACGCTCCAAGAGCAAGACGTAATACATAAGTGCAAAACCCTATTCTAAAACTCTTCTCGCTTGCATACCCTAAAACCGGCTCATGCAAAACTTTTTGGAGCCACCATACTAAAAAACTCTCTAATAAAGCCTCAATGCAAGTGATCCAACTGGAGAAATATCACTCAGCACTTCGTAGCTAACTGCACAACTGAGATTAAAACGTTATAACTATTACAACAGAACAGCACAATCTGCAACAGTGCTTCCCACATCAACAATCGCGCAAGGCTGAAAGTAAATGTCAACTATTGCATTTGCAGCTACAGTAATGTTGGCAGAGTATGCAATAATCACACGTGTTAAAGCCTCATGTTTTTCCTTACGTGCAATACCAGTGTGTCGTGGATCCTTTGATAAACACCTTCCTAGCTGCAACATTTGAAAAACAAGCATTCAGAGGTATAAAGACTGGCACTTCTAATCAAAGAGCTTCACATGTCCAATTAAAGAAGAAAGAAAGCAGATGTACAAAACTTCGTGGCTTGGGGACATTGTACCATGATTTTTCAATGAATCAGACAATCTCGCCCATCTAATAAAAGAAAATTATCGCATGTATAACTGTGTGTGTTTTCGTAATGTGAGGATGCCACTGCATGATATAGAACAAGAAGTAACAGCTGCCAAGTGGTGACAAAGCACTCGCTGATAGTAATACAAAACTGACTGAACACTTCGCACTTGCCTCTCAAAGCCTTCGTCCGGGTCAGTCAGAGGAGCAATAAACATACGAGCTTTTTCTGGAAGCAGAACACCATCCTGCAAGAAACGAAGCAAAGAAAAAAGTAATTGATGATCACCTGTTCTCTTCTCATACTCTTAACATCAACAGATAAGAAGAAATGCTACAGCAACATAAGCCTAGAGAAGACATAATAGCACAAACCGATTTGCAGTCTAATGTCTTCTCTACACATAAACCAGCTCGCCTAGCTAAGAGTTCTATTAAACAGCTATTCTCACAATGTCAGCTGGATGATTAGTACTCATCTTATATTAAGTAAGTTCTGCATTAAAAAAGCACTGATATCAAATTTTAAACTTTGCATTATTTGTGGTAAATGAAGACCCAGACCTCAAAACACGAATATAAAATATTGTCAAGTCTCAGTGAAACTTAAATAATTCCCTACAATAGCGCTTGTACACACCATTTTGGGTTTCATTTCTCAGACGGTACACGAGTCGCAAACAACGCAGAACGTGGTCACGTGTGAGCAGACCATTGCGGCATTTTGGCAATCGCTCCAGCTCACTCAGTCATCTGTTATGATGCTACATCAGACCGCGCAATCAGCAGATGACTGAGTGGCCCGCAGCAAGCATCAAAATGTTGGGAGCTTTTGCTCCCATGTGAGCAAATTCTGAGTCATGACATCATGACACATACCTTCATGTAAGGCAAAAAAATTGAATGTAAGGAATCTCATGTCAGCATTCCTATAATGCACTACAAGACTAATCCTGTAGCAAGTTCACGCTAATGCAAAGCTAAGGTGCACCCATATAACATACCGTAGTGTAATGAACGCATATGAAGGAGATAATGCAGCCAGGGCAGGATTTTTTTTTTCTTTTTAATGGGGTTTAATGTGCCAAAACCACTTTCTGATTTTGGGGCATGCTGTAGTGAAGGACTCCGGAAATCTCGACCACCTGGGGATCTTTAACGTGCACCTAAATCTAAGTACACAGGTGTTTTCGCATTTCGCCCCCATCGAAATGCGGCCGCCGTGGCCGGGATTCGATCCCACGACCTCATGCTCAGCAGCCCAACACCATAGCCACTGAGCAACCACGGCGGGTCCAGGGCAGGATGTCATAGTGACATGCCAAATGGCGGTTAATCAAAAAGGAGAAGTTGGTTACCATGCATTCATGCACATGGCCTGCGCAGCAAATCAGGCACGAATGAGAAATTGTGCACTTGCTATTGTGTGCTCTCTGCTGCTTCTACCCACACTGCTTTTGAAAGTGAAACAATCATGTCTGTAGTAAAAACTCATGATACATGGTACCAGCACTTTTGCAAAAGATTTGGTGGGCCATGCGTGCAGGAGTGTGCTGAACTGGGCGAGTTGATGCGTGTTAAGGAGGATCGAACAATACAAAAGACAGGACAAGGGGTCAGTCATATACACTTAACTCCATCTTTTGTGCTGTTTGATCCTCTTCAATGTACCAAGCATGAGCAGCACTACACTGTCTTAATGCAATACACTGAGCAAACATGACACATGCGTGTCATAGTCATAACAGCTCAGCAGCAATGGGTGAGCCCACTATATATCTGAGCTGTCACGCATCAGTACTGAAGTAACATTACCGTAGCAGAAAAAACAAAAAAAATATTACAATTCGAGGACACCTAAGCACTTCTTATGAGTTGTGAATGTGAAAGAATTAATGTCCAATCGAACGCCGCTGAGTGGCCCTTCGAGTTATGAACTCCTCACGGGCAAGCGAGCACATTAAGACGCTTGGTGCATTTTGATTTCGCCCCACTAAGGCAACGTTAGGATACAAGCAAGAGCTTGCACGGACAAGGAACGTGCCAATAACACAGGCTTCGAAGAGCAAGAGTGACATAGCATCGCGGCGATGCCCTCTCAGCTCTGTTGAGGTGCACTCGTGCCGTAGAGTTGCAGCCAACTGGAACTCCGTTGAGGCATGCTCATGACATGGCATCGCAGCCAATGGGAATTTAGGCTGCTACAGATGCTGGATGCCAGCTGTTTCACTCAATGAGCCATTTGATGCTTTCACATTAAGTCTCAGTGGTACAAATGGCACCGTGAAAGCTGCAAATGTCTAATAGAAAGGAAAACAGTCTACCTTGTTCAGCCACTTGTCTCTCGCAAATATCACCGACTGAAGCATGGACTCATAGAGGAGCATGTAACCCTGTATTAGGAAGAAGAAAACGCCAACATCTTAGTCCAGAGGTAAACAAGACTACCCCTCAAACATCTCAACTAAGGAATGGAAGTTTCTTATGTCAGTAAATACAAGCATATGTCTAGAGCACTTGAGTGCTGCCCTGCATAGCAATGAGTAATAACAGCAGCAGCTAGATATAAAGGGACACTAAAGGCAACTATTAAGCCACACTAAAGTGATAGATTAGTGCTCGAGAACGTCCAAGGTGTCAATATTATCGCGAACAGAGCTTCAGTAACCAAGAAATGGAGGTGAATGCAGGACACTATTAGAAACTCCCCCAAGACATTCAAGTCCTTGCCCGTTGACGAAGGCACTCCTCATTACAATTCTGTCACTAGTACTCAACCACGTGTAATAAAAAGACCACTGCATTGCACTATAACATAAAAAAATACTGTTCGTCCAGTTCCAATTGAATAAAAAAAAACTCATTCACTTTACCCTTTACAACAACGCAGGCAGATGAACGGTTTTGTTTTCTCCGCTTTGTGCCACCCACACTTTCTCGTTTCAGTAGTTTCGTTATTGCGTAGTGCTGCGCTAGTTTTGCTGGCTCGCGAATCTTGTACAAACTGCAAGTAGCAGAGAATGCCACGTTTATCTGATTTTGTGAGATTCCTGAACGGTCCACAGCACTTGCCCAAGAGCAGCTGCAGTGGCAAATCCAACGCTATGTTTGGGCTTGATTCCTTCATAGCCGCACGTTTGCGCAAAAAACTGTAGCACACTCTGTCGCGTGCTGTTTTAGTAACCGATGACAGTAAAGGGCAGTGATGGTGTCTGCAGTGCCACCCTTCTCCATTCGGGGGGGGGGGGGGGTGATATTAATGGCGCTAAAGGTATGAGGACCCTTCAGATGCGATTTTCTCGTAAACTAAGTATTTTTGGCACTAAACAAGCGCTGTGAGGTTTCTGGAATGGTATTTCAACAGTCCATGTCGACTTAATATTTGTCTTTAGTGTCCCTTTAAGGTACCAAACTGTATATTAGAGAGAGAGAGAGATGGAAATGAGAGAAAGGCAGGGAGGACTAGTTGCCTGGATATCCTAGTGGCTTCTGCTGATTACAAGCACAGTCTCTCAAACTGGCCAGAAATGCTCAGATGTCAATTTATTTGTAACAAAGCACACACCAGTTAAGTGCTCCAGATATAAGTGTGGACGACTGTAAGACTGTTCTCTGCATAAAATCAATTATTTAAGTTATGTGGAACCTCTAAATTAAGGCACCTGCTTGAGCCCTAGTTTTCATGCAGTAGTGGGAGTGGGAATACAATTACCATCCATTCACTGACAATAACATCAACTTTCTCAGGCAGCGTTGCTTCCTGAAAAAAGGCACAAAGAAACACATGTATGAGTGCACGCACGAGCTGGCACTGTTACATTGGTCAAAATCAAGCCACAGTGCCATATAGCCAGGAAGCTATTCTTGGTACAAAAAAGCATACGGAAATTCAGGACCAAACCCCAACCTCTCTGCAATGCAGCCTTTCTTTTGAATGCTTGCCACTTTACCGGCTTGGCTACGTGAAACTACCTCCCATTTCAGCTTAGGAACTATAGGCAAGACTCAAGAAAGAATGTGATTCAGTGAGCTCAGGTCGCTTAAAGAACTGCTGCCAAATATACACAAGTTTTCAATGGTCAAACATGAGAAGAAATACCATGGCCATGTAGGTACATTCTTACGACAGAATATCGGTAAAGTTAAAGGACTCTTGTGATGTCCTTTACACTTTATTTTTATGCCCGCAATAACTATGAAAAGCAGACAGTGTTTATTACCACATTGTGACAACGGTTGATTGGGATGATTACGAGCAACAGAAATGTCTTGATGTTTTTATGTCATTTCTTTTCTTTTTAGAAACTGCATAGATTTTGTGCTGTATGTATCTCTGTATCTATTTACTTGTACATTTTGAACACTGAACATGTCGTACATGTTCAATCTTCCTACCTGATTGCTATGTTATCCTCTTTTACTCTGCTGTCACTATTTAGTTACCAATAATGCTGTGCCTAATGGAAAGTCCCTCTAACAGTTTTATAACTCCAGGACCTCCTCTTATACTACTACTCAACAAATAAAAAGTGGCACTTAGTGTCACAACCTTTCTCTTGCTGCTCTCGGAACAAGAATGCCCCCTTAAAGTAACTAGAATCCCTAATCCAGTTCTACTGAAAGCTCATGGTAACCAGGGATGCGATCATGTAACGGTCCAAAACAATAATCATCACTTAAGACTGAACCGCTGATTGCATATGGTGAACCGTTCCACAAGGTTGCACCAAGCAAGTGGAAAAGCATAACCTTTGTTAACATGAAGTTTAGAGAAGGCAATTTAGAAACTATTCTTTCTTGATCATTTAAAAATGATTTTGTGCTTCTTTTTTTTATTCACAATGTGCTTTCGCTTTTGAATGCACAGCGGTGAAAGTACATTTAAGTTCTGTACTCTGTTATAAGGTACTTCCTTAAAACAACCCTGATCACTTTAACTGCTGCTCTACCGCGCAAGCCATGCCCTGATAGCACCCGGCACGCGCGGTAATTGCGAAGAGGTAGCGGTATTAACAGTAACACTCATAACAACTTCAACAATTGGGCCAGTGCCGTACTAATTCATTCGAAACTAGACATCCGCGTACAGTAGACGACAGGGAAGAAAAACAGCACGTTCTCCGAGATGATATTCTCGCTGCGCCACTGTATTACAGCCATAGATGAAGGAAAACGATTCGCTTCGCTGCCTCTTACCTCTACTTTGCTCTGAACCACCACGACTTGGTCTTCAACTTTGTTTGACGACACAACCTTTCTCGCTACCTCGGCCACACCACTGGCCTCAACGGCATAGACTGCAGGCAAGGGGCATCGTTACAGCACAAGGCAGCGCCGGCGAAATTGACCTTCAATAAGAGAATAAGCTTGCCTTTCCTGGCTCCCGCTTGAGCGCAGAACATACTAAGGATGCCTGCAATGAAATGAAGTGGGCACGTATTAAGGCAGATGCCTAAGTATGCTTACGGCTTCTTGCAAACCTGTGCCGGCTCCTAGGTCCAAGACGGACCGCTGGTAGATGCAGTTGTAGTTGTTCAATATCGCCTTTCTATACGTAAACGTCCTCGCAAAATCACCGATCATCTCTCTGTGAATGTCCAGTCCGGCGTAGCACCTTCGATGGGGATAAGACAAATAATTTCGTTAGATACAACACATTCATTCAGCATAACACTATGCACGACTCACTTGAAGTATTCATTGTCATGTTTTGTCCTCAACTTGAGCGATTCTTCGCTGAAATTTATTATCAAAAATTTCGTCAGAGCGTGCACCAAAGACCCTTCGAGTAAAACGCGACGATGCTTTCAATGAGGGGCACCTTTGCTCTTCAGCGTCGGAACGTTTTCGCTTCAACTCTGGCTGCAGGGATCCGTTGCTGACAGCGTCCATTTTCTTACAAGACCTTGGGAAGTGACTAGCGATTACAGCGGTAAGATCCAATAGTTAACACGTTCAGGAAGCACTTGTACGTTTACATCGACATAATAAGTTCTAATGACGGACGCAAAACCACTTTGGCAAGGTTCCATACAAAAGTTGCGGCGGATAAATGATACCATGCGGGTAATCCTCGAGACGCGCACTTGTCAAGCAGTGTATACCCGCTTGCAGTTTGGCGGTTTCGTAGACAGCCGATACAACTATTAAAAACAAAGAACGTACTTCGCATTCTTACAGTAACTACAAAGTGCACTCGCAGAACACTATCAATTACAAAACAGCACTAAAATTAAGTTATTTGTTTATATTATAACTTTTTGATAACGTGTAGTTCACAACAAGTTTACCATCTTTACAACAGAGCTAGAAACAAGTCACGGCCAGGTCAAGCATCCAGCCAAAGCAGCCGAAGTCGTGAAGGCGCATCGGTCAAGCAGGCGAATCGTGTTGTTTACGACGTGCTTACTGCGCCGTCACCCGTTGTTACACCTGGAGAAGTGTAATTACATCGCAATCCTCATCTGCATTCTTGAGCTTCCGTCATACTTTGTCACAATGGTAAGCGACATTTGTTCCCGATTAAACATTTCTTGAAGTCTCGTGTACGTACCGTTTGCCTCGTTCAAACGTCGCCTTGTTGCTAATGCACGATGTTTTCTCTTACGCACTGTTCTAGGCGAGAAATGCTGAAAAGGCCATGTAAGTAGTGGCTAGATTGTATCTTTTCCCTCACAGCGCACTTCTTTTTCGCATGCGACTTCAAATGAGCGTCTTATTTCTCCTTTTTTCTAGGACGACGCTGGCTCGCTGGAGAGCCGCTCAGTTGGCCGAACAAGGCAAGGGTGTCCAGGAAAGACGACCTTTCCTCGCATCCAATTGTCACAACCTGAGGAAATGCGAGAAATGGAGGATGCAGGTTATTCGCGAGATCGCGAAGAAAGTCGCCCAGATACAGAACGGCAAGTGAACTCTTGACATAGTCCGTCAGGCTTTGCTTGTACGTTTGCAGGCGGAATTTTACCGCGAAGCTGTATATGCCTAGCCGATTTGTCCGTCCGTCTGTCGGTTCCCTGTGCTCCGAAAACTCCTCCGGCGCAACCCCATGCGTATGCGTAAAAAAAAAAGAAAGAAAGAAAGAGAGTTGCACGATTAGCGAACACCACCTAGATAGCAGAAGGCCTGTTTACTCCGATCCATGATGCCTCGCTACCTAGCCCGAAATTTCCATTGACAAGGCTGGCTTGATGAAAGCAGTGACGTCAAAATCACTGTTGCCTAGTCGGGAGCATGATTCTATGGCAGTCGGGCCAGGTAACATGCTGTCATGGATCAGAGTCAAAAGGCCTTGTGCTATGTAGGTAGTGTTGGGATTAGCCGTGCCAGTAGTGATGTCGTTGCTCTCCCTTTCACACCCGTGTGCTTAAATTTAGGTGCACGTTAAAGAACACCAGGTGGTCGAAATTTCTGGAGTCCTCCACTACGGCATGCTTCATAATCAGAAAGTGGTTTTGGCACATAAAACCCCATAATTTTTTTGCTCTCCCTTTCAGCCGAGCGCACGCATAGCAGTTTCTGGCTCCAGAATGGGTAGGCCATGTGTCATACGTACCCCTTAGAAGCAGGTGGCTTGCGTTCAGCAATGTTGCAAGCAGAAGTGGGAACAACCTTGCCTACGCCATGCTGATGCTGCAGCCCGGGCACAATAACAGGCTCATGCAGCCGAGCTCAAGCAGCAACTGCATACTCAGGATCCGGCAGTCTCGTTAGCAGCCTCGGATACCCAGCCTTCGTTTAATGAACCATCGGGATTAACCCAGTGATAAACATTGGGGTCACACGTTTCAGGTTCGGTGGTTAACCATATGTACGAAGTGCTTGGGCAGCGATTTTTTATTTTTTTCCTTGAAGTGGTGAAGAAGGTGACATATGTAAGCGATAATGGTTCAAACCAGTTAGAGCTTTATTTAGTACAATAGTAGTGCTATCATGGACAAATTTTCTATCTACTCCCCAAAACATTCCAATTGCGAGGGCTACAGTATCGCAAGCTTCCGAGCTGTAGGGGATGACTATTTCACACAAAGAGCAAATACAGCCTCATGTCGCTAAGTGACTATGCAAGTGTTAGTTAAATCATGTACAGTCGACCAAAAATGTTTACGGACCACGGGGTCTCAGAAAATGCTAAATATACGAGCAGCCTTTAAAAGTAGCCAGTAAAACCGTACATCACAATGTTGTTCGCATATACCAGTAAAGGCTGGAAATGTGAATACCAGGCTGCATTTCGAGGCTGCGGAGATATTCCGCTTTTTGTCAGGTCTCTTCGTCCGTAAACTTTTTTGGTCGACTGTACATGCCATGTCAGCTATGGCATACCAAAGCATGCTTTTGGCTCATTTGTGGCCTCCACATCGAGAGTTGTAATGCCACTACAAAATTGCAGTGTTTGTAATGCTTATGTCATGTTCAGCATACAGCATAATTCCCTTTATGCTGTAGCTTTCCTTGACTTTTCTGTTCAGAAGGTTGCAGACAGCAGCGTATCATTGTTACGAAGTGTCCCAGCCTATGATACAGGAACCGAAAAGAAATACAGGAACCGAAAAGAAAAGTGAACTTTATCATTGAGTCAGATTGGCAGGTGCTTTCTTTTCTTGTGCAGTTTATGGGGACGTTTGTGTGTAAGCTTTTGTAGGCAGCAGGGCATAAACACTTGTCATGAGGCAAGTATATAATTGTCATAGCATAATAAGCTGTACTGTTTATTGTTTTCTTGCAAACTGTAGAGCTTCACCCAAGCAAATGTTGAAAATTATCATTATAATGATCTCGTTCATGGTTTCTTGCACATATTTGTATTTTACATGCCTATCACAGTATTTTGTATTGAATGACGATGATATCTGGATTTTTTCCTTAGAACTCATATTAATGTACATGTTGCATTCTGATCCACTTATGTAGTGTTATTTTCACTGGCGCAAATATTGCAAAACACTGTAGAGCTCCTTTTGAATCCTCTTACTATTTACAGTGGAAGTAAACATATATCTATTTCTTTATAATTGACACATTTCATCTTTGACAATGGAGCATAGTGTGTGTGTTCTCTACAGCTATAAAATTGCTCACTAAATTGGTTTTGACTCACTGTCACATACATTAACCTGCCTGTTCATTTTGTTTGACAGCTGGCCTGGGAGAGTTTCGTATTCGAGATCTCAATGACGAGATTAACAAGTTGCTTCGAGAAAAAGGGCACTGGGAGGACCGGATCAAAGAGCTCGGAGGTCCTGATTATGCCGTAAGTGCGAGAACTTGGTCACGGGCCACTTGCATTATCGGTCTACTTCAGAGTCTAGACGTGAGAAAGCTCACAGAGCCTTTCTTCCGTTTTTGAAGTGCTTGATTTATAGTGCTTCCAATTACATTCAAAGCATTCTGGCCAATGATGCAGCATAGTTTTGTGCGAACTTGTGGAGCATCTGCCAAGCATTGAGTGCTGCATCGTGTGATGCTGATGCATGCCTCATTCAGTGTCCTCATCTTTCTTTTTTAATTCTCTCCTATTGTTCATTCACTACTCTTTCTCAATGTACCTTTTTCTTCTAAAGTAGGCAGGCAGTTGCCAGCTTGCTCTTTTTTTGTCTTTCTCCTCTCTGTTATTGTTTTCATGTATACAAGCATATCAATAATGTCTGATATCAAAGATTGAACAATAACCAGTGAGACAGGCAGCATAGGTCACTAATTCACACAGTACTTTTGTACAATTACGCGCCCAGCAGTAATGTCCGGCAACTTCCATTTTTTTCCTAATTGCAATATGTAGCGAGTCGCATTAAGATTCACATATATGCATTTGGAAGCAATACTCTTTCCCACAACAATCGAATACTGGGTGCCATTAAACTCTAGATCAGTGTGTAAAATTGGCACCAGCCTGATATGTATTGGATTGATTGAGTGATTGAATTGTGAGTGATGAACTAGGAAGCTGCCAGGAATGCTCACAGTGTGTTTTTGCTCGCATGTTCATTCCAGAAAGTTGGTCCGAAGATGCTCGATCAAGAAGGTAGAGAGGTGCCTGGAAATCGAGGCTATAAGTGAGTGTCGCCTGTGTTTCAGCCTAAGGCACTTTTACCACTGGCTTTTGCTGTGCATGTCATTGGCTGTGTTAAAAAGAGTACATGGAATGTAAAGTAGAGGTGGATTCATTACGGTGCTATCAGTGCTTGATGTTTTGCCACCAAGAGAAATGTGCACACAAACATTGTCACCATTCCACACATTGCAGTTGTGGCGCTAGTTTGCCACCAGCCTTTGTGGAAGAAAATAGTGAAAAGAAAAATGCCTTAACGGTGAGAACAGAGCTGCACCTCTTGCATCGCAAAACAGCATCTTTCTCTCAATTGCGCTTGACAAATGTTAATGTGTCGGTACGCTTGAGCCTCAGTATAGCAAATACAAATACAGCATATTATCAGAGCTAACACAATAAATGTAAAATGTTTCTCAATGATATTTGTTGTAAGATTATGTTCATAGCATGCTAGTATGCATGCTATGAACATAATCTTACAACAAATATTGAATATAACAAAGGCATTCTTTTGCCTGATGCAATTTTCTTGTTAACAAGATTAGATTGTAAACAGTGAATCGTCAGCTGCTTTAAATTACGGACAGAAAGTACCTACAAATCTTTGGGTAAAACAAATCAGTTGACCTGTTTGCAGAATGGCTGAGGCACGAGAGTTCCAGTGATTTACATTTAAGTTTCCAAGGTAATGCTAATTCACAATAATTCTGAGCCAACACTCAACTTGTTCTCCCCCCTCTCTAACCGCCCTCTCAAGTAGAAATGTGATTGCAAACAGTCAAAAATTTGCGAGTAGGACATGCTGAAGTGAAGACACACACAGTCATCGTGTCTAGGGTCAATTGCACGTCGGTGAAATAGGGAGCTTAGTGGTGCTGCATTGTTTGCAAAAGTGTTGCTAGTTAACAGAAGCTGAGTATGGATATTGGCATTATACTGAATACTTTTGTGGTTATTTTCCGTGATTCAGATACTTTGGTGCTGCAAAAGACCTTCCAGGAGTTCGGGAGCTGTTTGAACAAGAACGTAAGTAGCAGTTGAACCAGAACTTAGAAAAAAGTACAGTTCAGCAGCTCTATTAGTTATACTGTTGTACGCTTCATATCATACAGTGCTGTCCATTGCTAGTACTGTTCATAAAACTGAATAATACCATTGCTAGTAACTTAATTACCATTACAATCTGGAATGACATTAAGAACGTGCATCCTCTTACATCATCATCAGCCTGGTTATGCCCACTGCAGGGCAAAGGCCACTCCCATACTTCTCCAACTACCCTAATAGCAAAGACATACACAATTCTAAATATATAATTTATGTGTTGCAGCGCCACCTCCCCCAAGACGTACGAGAGCAGAAATCATGCGGGACATAGATGCAGACTACTACGGTTACCGAGACGACGATGATGGTGTCTTGGTGCCCCTGGAGCAGGAACAAGAGAAGGTAGCCATAGCCAAGGCCGTCCGCCAGTGGAAAGCACAGAAGAAAGGAGTGAAGTCTGCCACTGAAGGTGACAAAGCCACTGCTAGTAGTGCGAAAGATGAAGAGGACATCTATGCTGTAGAGCCAGAGGTATATCTGAAACTGCTTTTTATCAATTTGGTTCTTTCAACATACCCTACAAGAGGTACAGCCTTTGTCAATGTATACTGGCTACTCTGTGCTTTTACATTCGTCTTTCAACTGTGTGGTGCAATCCTCGTGGTGCTTCCATATCAGACTCTGGATGGCGAGTGCAAAAGTTTTCTGAATTCCCCAGGGCATTGGAACTTGTGCTATACCATGGGAACTCCATTAAACAGCCTGTTGTCAGCCTCGCAGTCACAGGCAATGTAGCCTGTATACTTTTGACTAAGACTATGTGTTAACACTGATTAGTAATGCAATTGCATTACAGGTACATAGAAAACTTCATGTTGTGTGCCATACCAAGCAGTTCTATCGGCATAAGGAGTAGTTGATATTTGAAAGTGGTGCTTTCTTCCATTATATATTACATTCTGAGTGAGTTGGCATGCCAAGGATAGCTGGCTACTTGAGAATGGATACTATCCCATGACAACTAAGGGGATTGAAACATGCAAAGCCAGCAGAACAGATATTTCAATGTGTGTGTTGCAGTTCACACGGCAAATTGTTTCCTTCATTTTTAACACTTGTATCAGTTTTGAGCTGCTTCACACAGCCCGATTATCTCCAAGGCATTATTGTTACAGGAACAGCTAGTGGTGTTCGAGTAGCAAAAGATATTTTAAGCAGATTGAATATGAATACTATTCGAGTAAAGGAACCTTCAAATATTGAATACTCCCAATTCCTAAACAATTAAAATGAAAAGTTTTGTGGAGTTGGCTCGGCAACGAAATGCTTCTTTACATATTTTGGTGCATGTAATGCTATTAACAACTGCATGTCTTGTCAGTGGAGAACAAAGGAAAGTATGATCATATCTCAATGATAATGCCAATGATAGTGCGCAGTGATAATGCCAGTAATAAGCAAAAAAGAAACAGCACATCACCAGATGCATGTAGTAGAGGGTGGTGGTCCCTGATTGAGCAAAGGGCAGTACTACAGCACAGTGCATAATTTTTAAGGAATCCAAACATGGTAACAGCCAAATGAAAAAATTGCTTTGTCTAAATAGAGAGCAATTTCGTAGGCTACCCAAGGCAAGGCATGCTTACTTATTAGCTGGCAACTATTTTGCGTAAGTGACCTCTATGCGTTCGTTGAGGAACTGGATCGTCTGCGCAGCAACTGTGCCTGTCCTGAGCTACGCGGAATCATTCACCCAAGCCCCACATACATCAGTCTTTCTCCCGATAGACTGCGAGGAACTGTTATTTTTTTTCCTTGTAATAGTCAGACGAAACGTAAATTAAAAATTTTCAGTAGTGAATTCTCAAGTCAAATATGAATTGAATAGCAAAGACTATTTGATTCATATTCGAAAAATTGCGCACCCCTAGGAACAGCATGTCACAGTAGTCATGAAGGGCTTACGCTTTTGTTACTTGTTTTTTGCATATCTATTTAGAGTGACGAGGAAATGGATGACGAGCCTGCCACAGAGAGTGCCGAGGAACAAGCCAGATTTATTGCTCATGTCCCAGTGCCTTCACAGAAAGAGGTGAGCTATCATTGATTGCAGATGTAACACATGGATCAAAGTAGCATAACGATTCTGTTCCTTTCCCACTTCTTTTTGTCATTGACACAAGTGTATCCCTGTGGTGTTGCAGTAGATCCCGGATATATCACAGCAGATCTCGCAATAGTTCGATACACCGATAATTTGAAATATAGAATGAACCTATCTGAAGCTTATCTGAAGACTCCGTACATCCGAGTCTCCCGAGATCGTGAATAGTGGGAACAAACCGATTTGTTTCCCCAAGGCAACATGGCATGTACGAAAGTGTACTTATGTTAGTTTATTTTTGGAGATGAATGTTGGAGGTAGCTCGTGCCATGGTATGGTCTTTGATAAACTGAAAAGCTGGCGTCCCTTGGCTAAGATGCACTTCATGCGCATCGAAGTGCTTGTTGCGCACTTTGATGCAACAAGGATAATTCAGGATAACATAGAAATGGGCGCAGCGAGGAAATAAACCAGCCAGTATGGATATGCGTCGTGCCGCCATCAACACACCTTTACTGTGAATCACACGTGAGCGAGCCTGACCAAGTGTCCGTTACAATACACCACTTGAACAGCCGACCGTCATACGTTGGCAACGAGTCACCCAGGCAGATGCTTAGATTCGAGCCACTTTACCATGCAGGGCCTTTCCTAAGCAACTTGGAATTTAGTAGGTGGCCGTTCTGGCAAAAATTTTGCCACAGTGTGGTCATTTGCACAAGTAATGCATAGAACAGTCAAGGTTCAAGGTCTGTCAGCGTGATTGTTTGTTGTCCATTCTATACGTTCATGTCTACAAAAGGCCCGATTTCATGCAGGTTGAAGAGGCGCTGGTGCGAAGAAAAAAGATGGAGCTCCTTGAGAAGTATGCCAGCGATGTTCTTCAGCAGGAAGCTGAGGAAGTGAAGGAGATGTTGGGGTTGCAGTAGCATGCTGTGACAAGAACTGTACAGTGTTAATTTCGTTTTATAATAAAACCACACATCATTGTGTGCACCTGCATCATTGCCAGCCTGTGTCGTGTAGACATCCACTCAAACCTTCCATATCAAAGTATACTGTTACGTCCTTACAGCAGTGGTTGGCTGCCGACAATTTAGTAACTCAAGGAAACAGGTACATAGTAGCAGACAGTAGTTCAAGCGCAGGAGTCAGCACTGGTGAGGCATTCGTTCCGTGAAACGCACTCATGCCCAAAACCGTCAGTGCCTTCGCACGCACATTTCATTATGGTCATCTTCTGGCGAGCTTATCCTGCTCCGATCTTTGCAGGATAAGAATCTTTGCATTAATCAGGAAGGCAATCAAGAGAGCTCTCGGCCTCCCCATATACACTCACACGGAACGCTTACTTCAACTTGGCATGCATAACACGCTAGAGGAAATAGCGGAAGCACAGGAGAGGGCCCAGTTCGTCAGGCTATCTACCACACAAGCTGGAAGACACATCTTACAGGAGCTGGGCGTTCCCCCCCACAGTAATCAAAACAAAATTCTGCAGCATCCCTCGAGAGCAGCGGGACCGCATCATTGTCGCCCCGATCCCACGAAACGTCCATCCAGAGCACAACGTGGAAAGATGTCGGGCGCGCGCGAAGGCTCTCCTGGAAAAGGCTCGTGAACGGGCTTCGGAGAACAGTTTCGTAGACGCAGCGCGCTACGCCGACGGACAGGCCTTCGCTGTAGTTAGCGTAGATCACGAAAGGCAAATAACAAACGCAATCTCGATTCGGACGACGTCCTCCGAGATCGCAGAGCAGGCTGCAATAGCGATGGCCTTATTGGACGACAAGAGGACATCAATCTACAGTGACTCCATATCAGCTGTTAGGGCATTTGCCAAAGGGACCATATCCAAGCTGGCCCTAAGGATACTAGGAAGCAAGGAGATCAAGCCACACACATTGATCTGGTTTCCAGCCCACATGGGACAGATCGAGGGGGCCCCGCCCAACCTCAACGAGTCGGCACACGGAGCAGCGCGAGGGATCATCAACCGCGGAGCTACCAGGCAGCGTGACGCTGGGGCTGCTGACAATCGGGACTCTCCTTCCTCCTACACCGAAATTACTAAGCACTTTTATTTGGCTCGGAGGATCTACCCCCTCCCACATTGCAAACTCAATAGACCTCAAGCTTTGACACTAAGGCTTCTACAGACGGGGGCTTACCCAAACCGCCTACTTCTTCACAAGGTGTACCCCGAAATTCAGACAACAAATGCATGTGCACTATGCAATGATTTAGCGAATTTACCTCACATGCTCTGGCGATGTCCCGCGTTACACAGCGATAAAAACAACACTTCTTCACGTTGGGATGCGGTCCTACACAGCCCCAACCTCGAAGAACAGTTATGGGCTGTCCAACGGGCCCGCGACGCGGCGGAGAGACTCGGCCTCTCTGTCCCGACGTGGGAGCGGCCCGCTGCACGCTAGTGCGCGCCCTAAAGGACCCTAATAAAGTTTTTCATCCATCCATCTTCTGGCGACATATCAGTTGTTCCTCCCTTAGACGAAATCTCCATAGCAGTCTGGTGGCTGCTGTTGCCGGGTGATTCCTGCTCATGAAGTTGAGGTCGAGAGGTGATGAGAGGAAGTGGTGCCTTGCGTATTGAGTGAGTCTGCTACCAGAGGAGCAGCAGAACTTGTTTCTTTTGGCATTGCATCCAATAATTCGTCTGCTATGCTCCACTCCATCGACGCTTGGTTTGCTTGCCTAGTCTGACTAGTTCTTTTTATGTGGATGAGGTGACGCCGAACTTTTCCGAGAATGCTTTTTATAAGCTAGGATGCAGTATTTCACCTTCAATCTAGTCTGGCCTTTTTAAAAAACTGATGGATAAGCATTTTTTTCTCCTACTGAGAAGTGACGTGATTGCTTCAGTGTCTCCTGGCACTCGTGGATCTGTTCATGTCTCCGGCCTGAGTAGGTCAAGGCGACACAAAGGTTCTCATCGCTCTCACAGGTGTCGTCGCAAAACATCATTTTTGCAAGTGTCATTCCTATAACTGTGTGAACCGTCGTGTGTTGCTGATACAGAAACCTCACAAGTCGACACTGTAAGGACCACTTTGTGTCCGTCAGGAGCACTCTCTTCAGTTCTGCCACACAGCATTCCGCCTCGCCATTTGTTGCAGGGTGATACACTGATGATGTGATGGCATGTATGCCATTTCATGCCACAGAACTGCTTTATCTTGCTAGAAATAAAGGCTCTTCCATTGTCGAAGATGAGTTTTTGGAGAATGCCGAAAGTAGCTAAGAGACTTAGTACATCGATGACAACTGTGGATGTTGGTTGTGTCACATGACGGACTTCCACCCACCTTGTGTATGTGTCCACAACTAAGTAGGTGCGTTCGTGTAGTGGCCCCACGAAATCAATGTGCACTGTGTTCCACAATGTCTGGGGACAGTCCCAGGCGGGAATAGTAACTTTGCGTGGACTCTTCTGCATTGACTGGCATTTACAGCAATGTCGTACCGTTTCTTCGATAACCTTGTCGACTCCGGGCCACCATACATAGCTTCTTGCGCACTCCTTTATGGCTACCATTTCTCGGTGACCAGCATGTAGAAGTTCCAGAACGTGAGAGAGCGCTGAGCTTGGTATAATCACCCGTGACCCAATCGTGAGGCAGTCACGAGGAACTGCCAGTGCAGTCGCTCTTTGTCGGTAAGGAGTGAAGTCATCTCCAGTGAGTTTCTTTACTGTGCCATCATGCACTGGCTTGTACAGCCTTTGCAGGATATTGTCTTGTCAAACGTGCTATCTCTGTGGCTGTAAACGGTGATCTCGACAACGCTTCAAACAATAGCACGTCGCCAGGTAGCCATGGCTCGTCAGTGCATTCTGGTAATGGCAATCGGCTCAATGCATCTACGTTTTGATGGTTCTTGCCATGCCTGTAGACAATGTTGTAGTCACACTCAGGACTCTTGATACACCATCTGGTCATTCGTTGTGAGAGGACTTGAGCCGTTGGTTTCACCGGGCCCAGTATACGAAGCAGTGGGTGATGGTCAGTGACAAAAGTTACCTTTATTCCCGCAACATATTTGTCGAACTTATGAGCTGTGAACACTACAGCAAGGCCTCTATGCAACTGTGCATAGTTTCGTTCTGCCGGCCCAAAAGTCCTAGATACAAATGCGATCGGTGCTTCTCTATTCTTATCATCATGTTGAGACAAAACAGCTCCTATGGTGAAGCGTCGCATGAGACAAGAAGCTCCTTCCATTCGTCATAGTGTGCCAGTACGGTCTGACTGAGAAGCAATGTCTTAAGTTCGTCAAACCCTTCTTGATGCTGAGTTTCCCATCTCTACATGGCATCCCGCTGAAGGAGCTGGCAGAGATAGCTGGCAATAGTTGCCCTGCTCTTCAAGAATCTGTTGTAGAAAGCCAGCATTCCTAGAAATGACTGCAGCACTTGCTTGCAATCTGGTGTGGGAGCCTCAGAAATAGCTTGAACTTTCTCTCCGCAGGTGTGAACTCCTGTTTGGTCAATTCGGCATCCTAGAAAAGATACGTGTCTCACTAAAAAATGGCACTTGTCTTTTCCAAGGCACAGATTGTACATGTGCAGCCTCTTGAGGACTTCTTTCAATCTGATGGCGCATACCGTGGTGTCCTTTCTACTGATGATCACATCATCTAAGTATGCACAAATGCCTGCAATGCCAGAAAGCATAGTCTCCATGAACTGTGGAAAAATGGCTGGTGCTGCAGAGATTCCAAAAGGCAACCGTTTGACCTTGTAGAGCCCTTTCAGCATTTTGTGGGTCAATATCTGATGTCTGTGGTGCCACATGAAGTTGCTGGTAAGACTGTACTAAATCCATAGTGCTGAAGACCTTGCTGCCCCTCAAGTGCCTGAGGACCTCATCTGTTGTGGGAAGTGGGTAATCTGCCTTCTTCGATACCCGATTCACTGTACAATGGTAGTCGCCGCATATTCGTAATGAGCCGTTCTTCTTTTGAATGAGTACCGACAGGCGTTGCCCAATCCGAATGCTGCGCAGGATGATGACGTTCGTCTGAAGCCGTAGTGGGTCATGTGTCCGTGTGGCTTTGAATGTGACCTCACCGATAAAAAAGCAGGCTGTACCTGAGCCGACCTCAAAATCCAAGGATTTGCCACGAGAGTCCGATACTAATGCATGCTATCTATCCAGACATATATACAACAGATAGATGCAAAGTGTGTGACACCAGAGCCATGCTAGAACACGTTATGGGAATGCCAGGGACTAATACAGGACAATGAGAGCAAAGTTTCCATTGACAGCCTCCGCGCGCGATGGCGGGCTGCACTGCTTAGCTTGAACCTGAAAGACCAACTCTGGGCTGTGCAGCGGGCCAAGGGAGCCGCCGAGAAGCAAGAACTCTTGGCCGTAACCTCAGCGGGTGCCCCAGCCCACTAACTCACTGGACGCGAATCGTTCCAATTCGAAATAAAGTTTTCTCACTCACTCACTCCCATTCCAGGATCTCCAGGAGCCAGAGCTGCCACTGAATTCGAGTAGCCAACCAAAGTCGGATGTCGCCATGTTAAGCCTTGACGTCGGTGAAGTGCCAGCGAGTCCAGAGTTTTCCTCGTCGCCAAGTGTTATGTCTCTACAGCTGTGGTTGGCTGTCGACGATTCATTAACTCAAGGAAACAGGTTCATATTAGCACACAGTAGTTTAGGCGCAGGAGCCAGCACTGGTGAGGCTTTCGTTCCGTGATGCACGCTCGTGTCTAAAACCACCAGTGCCTTCGCATGCGCACTTCATTGTTGTCATCTTCTGGTGACATATCATATACTAATGCAAAAATTACATTGTCAGTATTGCCACTGATCCCATGACGACACCTGCTCAACAGATACGTCAAAACTAAGATGTACAACCCTCATGCTGGCTCATTTTAAAACCTTGTTCCATTGTTTATCCATTTATCATGACAAATAACATTGATTTGAAAATGGGTGCAGCCAAAAATTTTGTATAGGCAACATTCAACTATGCGACACATGTATGTCAGAAGTTGTGAAATGAGGGACGAGACTAGACTTCAATGTCAACAAGGACGTTGAGGTATGGTTGCCGAAAACAGTCGAGGTAACGTCTTCTGAGAGCACCTTAACCACAAGGGACAAGGTTAAGCAACGTCATCAAATCCGATTTGACAATGCGGTGAAATCAAACCTTGTTAGCTCATTTGCCCTGCGTCACGGAAATGGACTCTTGCAGTGAATGCCTTAGCCATTCTAAGCAGCGCAGAAGTAAACAAAAGGCACCACATTTACTAATTGGCAACGGTTGTGCAATGCATTTACTAACATTCGCTCGCTTTTTACAGTTTAGAGCAGGCCACACAGCGATCTTTAACTTGAGCAGCAGTGCCTTTAGTATTGTGCATTGGCAAATGCTGCGGCTACATTTCAAGGCTTCCTTTGTCTTTCCTGCACAAGGAAGTAGATAAAGGAATGCAAGTAAGATGGTACCAGTTCCATGGCTACTTGATGGAATGGTGCACTTCCCCATTGAGTGGCCATGCTAGCACCGAGCATGACATTGCTTACAAGCTGCGCTCTTTGGCAGTGCATGGACAGTTTAGCATATATAGCTTAGTGGCTACCATGTGATACATGTAGTACACCCATTCCAATAGCCCAGTTAAAACTCGCTTTCACACAAAACTTATTAATATCTCGAGTACTCCTCCACATTTTTGCAGAACGTCAACTTTACAAACGTGTACTGACAGAGCACCCTCCCCTTGGTAAACCCTGCAGACCTCTGTAATGCACCAGATTTGAGGGGCCCTTCACCAGGTCTGGCCATTTCAAGCCGACAAGCACAGTGCATACAATGTGCACAAACAATCGTGCCTACCAAGTATTACATCCCTACGTGCTGCGGAAAGAGCTTAAATTTTAAACCAAACGCCATTTGCCCTCCTTGAGGGCACCGCATCCCCAGCAGAAGAGTCTACGTCAATTGCATAAGTACGCCTACGTACATGGCAGTGCTGAGACATCGCTCAGAGTGACTTTGAGAATTATTCAAAGCAACTTCAGTTATTTGTCTAACCTGTTACTTCAGTATTGAGACCAATTAGAGAAATAATAAAACATACAAACTGAATGTCTGCATGTTTTTGTTTTACTTCGTACCGTAGCAAGACAGGCGTACTTCCGTTTCGTGTGGATGTTCTCACGCTTGCGTGCAGGGAATGAAACTTTGTCATTTCCTACCGGGTACCAGTGCTGCGATCACGCTCTTTTATCCTCTCGCGCCAGCCTCAGTGCTTGTGACAGTGGCACTGATAATCGGATTTTCTTGTGCAGAGTGCGCAAAATTGTCTGCGGCGAGGAACAAGACAAACACAGCAGCTCGCGCACGGAGCTGTCACCAAACGTGCACCACTCGCAAAAACCCGACAAAAAAAATAAATAAAGGAAGACGGGCCCATGACGTATTTGTGACACGATGCTGCAGCTCCTGTATTGGAGAATGCAGGGAAGGAATTTCGCTTGCACAGGCTAGATGGGGAAAATGGAGAAAGTGTCTATGTTAGCGGTGATGCTTGCCTCCTGAAATCGGGTTTGCGGCACTTCAAATATTTCTATCTCTGCCATTAATGAACTAATTTTAATAATTCTTGCAGTAGAACACTCTTTAGAAGGTGTGTAACAATGTCCAGCATATAACCAAAATTTGCTATGTGGCCTGGTGAGGCGCCCTTTAGAGGACCCCTCACCAAGTATGGTCGCTGCAAGTAAGCAAGCCCGATGTATAGATCATGCAGTGACGACAGTGTCTACAAAATATTGCAGCATTGTATCCCATGGAAAGAACAAGAAACTCAAAGGAAAGCCTGTGAATCCTTAACTTCAGAGTAGCCAGTCACCTTGCCAGCAGAGATAATCTTGCTGGTTTTGCCTATCACATCACAGGTCTCGGTTACAATGCACAAATAGCCAGCAACAATGTAAACACAGGTATTTGCATGAAATGCAAAGCACATAAAACCGCCACCATAAGTGTGCTTCGCACAGCAAGAACAGAAGAAAGAAAAAGACGGAGGCAGAATGTGGGATGTAAACATCACCAACATATATATTTGGGCTAGTTGGCCCAGATTCACATAGTATTTTAACATCATCTACTTCTTTAACATCTGGTGTCCTCTGCTTTCTTGTCCCGTGTCTTTTCCTGTTAAAGTAGAATGCCTGCCAACTTGAGAACATTAAAGTTTGTCTGTCATGCACACAACACCTTAATGAGCTTGAAACAAGACTTCTAAGGGTATGGTAAGAGACTAATGAGAAAAACTTTTTTGTGGGCAGATTTCTTTTAATTGATAAAACATTAGTAAAATTCTACAACGAGCCCAAATTCATAAACTTTATGAAATAATCTCAAGAGTTGGCAGGTGTGAAGTACTATGTAAATGTCATGCGAACCCTTCAATAAAGAAGAAAAGACGAGGAATATTGCTTGAGGATGCTGTTCAAGGAAATGGGAGATAGCCTCTGCTGCTGCTGTGTAGGTAAACTCCTTGCATCATCACTGTGCAAATTTTAATTAAATTATGGGGTTTTACGTACCAAAACGACTTTCTGATTATGAGGCACGCAGTAGTAGAAGACTCCAGAAATTTCGACCACCTGGGGTTCTTTAACGTGTACCTAAATCTAAGCACGCAGGTGCTTTCGCGTTTTGCCTCTATCGAAATGTGGCCACCGAGGCTGGGTTTTGATCCCGCGACCTCGTGCTCAGCAGCCCAACACCACAGCCACTGAGCGACCATGGTGGGTAAAATTTTAATTTGCTTATTACCTCCACTATTAGTAAACCCTTTTGAATATTTTTGCAATAAGACGCTCCATGGACAACACTCTGCAGCATCTAGTATGTGCCCAAAATTTCTGACAGGACCTGATGAAGTACCCTATAATTTTGCTTATTATGGTCACTGTACAGTGGCCGACCATAGCTGTCCACTTTCTATGTGAAACCACACAAACGAGATCGTGCGTGCCAATGAGATGTAATGACTGGACGGAAGAAGTGCAGTAGCCACATGTTTATTACTCATTGTATTTGGCATGCCTTCATGCTCAGTTAATGTACATTTTCTGCTTAAACGCTGGATGCCGAATTTGTCTACATCTTATGATGAATCATGAGCATCATATAAGATAGGATAGGTTTTGAATATGACTCTATGTGCCTTCTTTTACCATTTCAGTGGCAACACTTTTCATGATGCACACTGTGTGGCTACAGACACCATTAAGCACACAAGAAGGTTGCCCAAATAAACAATTTGAGTAATTTTTAATCACAACATCATAACACTGCCCACAAGGTGCTTGCATGAACTTAAAACAACCTCCACTGGAAACTATACAGACATAACCTCCAAATGGTCCCTGCATACCACATTTGGTTAAAGCATGAGTTGAATGTGCTGTTTCACTCAAGGACTCGCATGCATTCAAGTGTCAAGTGGCTAGATCTTTCCACACTGGTTTCAATAAGGAGCATTCAGCAACGTAATGTAGCTGAATAAAGTCTGACACTATTTGTGTGAACGCACAGTGTTGAGTACAGATTGACAAAAGATGACACCTGTTCTTAATGATTCTGCCACAAGCTTACGCACTGTCCATAGACTTTTGTCTACCAGTCTTTTTTTTTTTTTTTCAGAAGCACACACACCACACGAAGAACCCATCTGAAGCAGTAAACAAAAGTCAACAACATGACTGCTGCAAAGATAGGGACCTCAGTGCTACCTGTTTTCCATAAAATAAAATGGCACTGGTCGTGGTATTCGTTCCGTGCCACATGGTTCCATAAGTGCTTTATCATCCATATACCTTCTCAATGCATCAGGGATGACCACGGAATTGTCCTTCTGCTGGTAGTTCTCCACAATAGCTGTAAGCATCCTCGGAACTGCACAGGCCGTGCCGTTAGTTGTAAACACATAGGATGGCGCCTCCCCCAGTGTTTTTCGACAAGTGATGCCGAGCCTGCGGCTCTGGTAATCAGTGCAGTCTGAAGCACTGCTGATCTCACCATACCGTCGGCTACCTGGCATCCAAGCTTCCATATCTAGCTTACGGTATGCTGGCAGCCCAAGGTCAATGGGGGGCATGTCTGAAAGTTGCACGTGGAGGTTGAGGTCTCGGCATATCTCCTTCTGGATCTCGACAAACTCCTTACGCAGTTCAGCACTCTGGCCGGGTGGAGCAAAACCAAACATTTCCACCTTGTTGAACTGGTGGACCCGGTAGATGCCTTTCTCTTGCTGGAAGAAATAAGAACCGATAAGAAACAAACAATACCTTTTAATTTTTTTTATAGAACCACATAAAATAAACTCTCGCTGTAAATCGGGAAACTGAGAACGAGGCTACTATACTAAAGCAAGAAACAGTCAAACTGAATTGCCGCGCTTATCATCTGTGACACGCAAACCACTGTTGTGTATAGTTAGCAATTTTTTAAAAAGAAAAAAATACCGCGCTCCGGAGAGAGTACGAGAAGCAAACAGATCAGGCTCGTTCTTTGCGCTTGACACTACAAATTAAAACATGGTAATAGCCACTACGTAACCTGAAACTGGCAATACTTAGTGGGATAGTTGGGGTGGTTTACAGTCCTTGCCCCTGATCAACCACCTCTCACCTTCGTCGACGATATCTCAGCCCGATAACAGCGGCTGACCGCCATCAGTCGTTGGGGCAGGTCAGACATCTCTAAGCATTGGTCGCGGTACATGTTCGCCAAGCCCATCTCCGCTGTGCCAGAGAGGCACACCTCGGTTCCCCAGTTAGTCCTGAGGCGATACACCTGGTTCCTCAGTCCAGTCGTGAGCATGCCACAGGCTTCCAAGTGCGCGGGATGCAGTAAGTCCGGGACGTACACTGGAGTGAAGCCTTTCTTCAATAGCTTGTCGACAGTGAAATCAATGAGAGCTTGTTCCATACGGGCTAGGTCCCCGCGGAAGAAGTACGTCCGCTCGCCGCACATGACGTTGTAGTTCGGATCTGCCTGAAGCAAGCCCATCCTTGTCATGAGATATTCGAACCGCCTGGGGACAAAATCCATTTGCCGCTTTTCGCCAATAACGTCCACGACAACTGGTTCGTCGCTTTCCCTTCCCAGCACGTCTGGGTGTGTCATGTTAGGCAGCCTGGCGATGGCACGCATCAGGTCGATCCGCATTTGTTCGTTTTTGTGTCTCACCTTGAGCTCTTCCCACAGCGTCCTAATTTCGTCTAAGTCTGCGACGCATCCCCTCCTTGTAAGATTCTTCGTGATAAGGTCGTGGTTTGCGAAGTCCGCGTAGAATTCGACGTCGAGGTCGAAAAGGCGATGCGTACCTTCCCTGAAGTGTCGAGCGGGAGCGAAAACTTGTTTTCCAAGCCTTGCGAAAGGTTGTAACTGTCTTATAAATAGCATGGTAGTGTTTATAATTTACACAGAAGAAAAGCTTATAACGCAACTTGCATTCTATCGCTTCCCCGGTGTAATTACCAAGTTTCGCATTAAACTACTGCGCGGATCTGCGGATCGGTGCATGTGCACTTTCCAGTGGAAGCAGACATGTTGTAGTCATGGTTTGCAGACTGCCAAAGGCAAAGTCACCGAAACCAACCGAAACAGCCTCCGCGCCGGCTGTTGCTAAAAAAGTATGTACAACGATTGAGCGCCGCCATGTTGCTACGCGCCGAGGTTGCCAGCTCCTGAGACGCTTGCTAGACTTGGTGACAGTAGTCAGTTTTAATCCGGCAACCATAGCAGCATGGCGTCTCGCTTGTGGTGTTGTGATGTGTGCGTGCCGCCGTGTTTGGGCTTTATAAGTTGGTTCTTTATTCTGTGTTGCGGGAAGGTGTGGGTGTGGTCCATGTTGGCCGTACAGGTGGCAGTTATGCAACCGAGGGATGATCATGTTGAAGTTTCCGGCGGTATGCGGTTTTCAGCGGTCACGCCTGTTGCAGGAGTGTCACTCGACGAGGTTACGAGCTCGAAGCTGTGGTCAGATTCCTCGTTGGTGTTCCGTAATTCTCTTCGCACGTGCGCGGTATGTTACAAAAGCCGCTTTCGCGATCTATCGTCGCGACGATAGATCGGGTTTTTTCATTTTAAGTACTGACACAGCTGTAGGGCACATGTAACCGACAAACGGAAGTCTCAGGAGAGCGCCTGAGATTATAATAAAGCAGGCGGTGCAGGAACTGCAGGGCACCCAAGGGACAGTGGGGGGATCAAAGCTCGAAGCAGAACGTTACATAGGTTGGTGCCGCCGAGGCAGGTGTGTGCCAGGGAGTGTTCGCACGGACAGCTCCCCTGGCACGCGCAGCAGTGCCTCGCAAGGTCGAGATACTTTAAAGGCACCCGCGCCCATGATCTTTATTTTGCCTCGGTGCAGGGAGCAAGATTAACCAAAATAATATGGAGGGCGAATGCCTCATGACAAATGTAGCTCGCGTCGCCTGGCGTGTGTAGTAATATCAGAGTTCATTGTACGAACTTTATGCATAATACGCTTTGTTACGGTACCTTAACGGAATGGGTCTAGAGGACGGTGTTGGTACATTTTTTCGTACCGCCCTAATCCTATACCCCCACTACAAACACACACACACATACCCCCTTTTTTATGTATACATACAATTCCTTGCCATGACGGATCATAGCCTCCTTTATTTTTGAAAAATAGAGGAGGCTATGGACCGATTGACCAGTTCAAGTTGTCAACTTGTCAGTAACTGTCATAGGAATCACTGTAATAAACACAATTCCACGATCAGATTGTTTACTTTCATATTTTGTTGTAACACTTGAGGACTACATAGAACTTTACTTTGTATATGTGAGAGAAGTATGTGGATATCACGAGCTTAAGCCAATGTGTGATACAAAGCAGCTGCTACAACGTGAACTGCATTGAGGGCCACACAACACATACGTAATTAAAGGTGCAAAATATAGGGGGAAGCTTCAAAATACGCTCTGTAGCACTGCAAAGTATAACATGTATTGTATGTGTACAATAAATGTTAAAAAATACAATGCATCAATGTCCCATTTGCCTTCAAGTTTATTATGAAGTTCAAGTTTACTGAAGTTTATTATGAGCATATGTACAACAGGAATCTACTGACACACCCGCAGTCAAGGTGGCTGTTCGAGGTGTGCTGGCTGCCTCAGTGTAAGAAAAAGAAATTGGGTAAAAGTCGACACCAGTGCCACTGCTTCTTGCCTCTGACCTGCACGTGCCTCTGCGGCATCTTTGTGCACAAGTGTGCTGGCGTGGCGAGGCGTAGGAGTCATCCGAGAGAAGTGGAGAAGTGGCTGTTCACATTGCCTGTCACTTTCCCTCAAATGTTTCCTTGGCGACTAGGGTGACACACCTGCAGTCAAGGTGGCTGTTCGAGGTGTGCTGGCTGCCTAAACGAAATAAAAAGAAATTAGATGAATGTCAATACCAGTGCTATTGCTTATTGCCTCTTACCTGCATTTGGCTCCACGGCCTCTTGGCTTGCGGAGTCTGTATGAGGGAGCTGCTGTGGCTAGGCGTAGGCATTGTCTAAGCAAAAAGAAAAGGCCATTTAAATGGGGAATTATGGAAATAAATGCAGTTATGTCTGCTTCTTGCACTCTTCTTGCCTAAATGTTTTCAAACATAGTGTCCAGAACACACCAGCACTTTGACTGCTTCTGCTTTTTACCTGCAGGTGTTGCTGCGAGATAGTATGGCTGCGTGCAGCATTGTAACACTTGGTGGAGGCATTTGAAGTGGTAGCCAAGAATAGAAAGAATCATCCTTGTCTGCACGAATGCTTTCAATTTCTAAATGCAGTGGTAACTATCACTATTGGTGCAAGGCCCCCCCACATCTATGTGGCAAGTGCCATAGCTCGAAACTGAATTGTTCCTTTAGTGTTTCACAAGGCATCTGATATGTCCACATTAGATGTGATGTGTTTGTTTTTATTTATCCCAGTGTGGAGAGAGCATCATTAAATGTTTTTTTTTTATTTTTGCGTGTCTTGTTTTTTGGTTTATTTCTGAATTTATCATGATGCTAAAGTGACTTATGTAATGGCAATCAGCTTTTGTTTTGCAGAAAAACAATGCATTTCCTGACCCATTGTTTGACATCCCCTCACTCGCATAATTTTGCAGAGTATTCTACCTATATTGACTTGCTTGACCTCCACTAAAGAGTCTTGCATTTTCAAATACGACTCTTTCCTTAAAATCATTCGACACTTCTCACAATTTCTGTACCTTGGGCTTCTGATACTCTGCAGTCACCATTTTTGCTTGTTTCTGACTAGAAATATCTTGTTTAATTTAGAGCTTAAATTTTACTTTTGGAACACATGGAAGGGCTTGCCATTGCATATCTGCATAAAAGGGAAACGTGTGGTATTCGGGATTATGTCAGTATTGCATATGTGCCTGTTGTCTAAAATAATTGAATTTTGAAAATGCTCGCAGGGGCCTGATGTGCATATCTGCAGTTTATGGATACATGTAAAAGACTCAGCATCAAGTGCAAGTGAACGGTCCCACAGGCGCGGAGTCGATCATGCAAATAGATTCGCTGCACACATTTGTGACCAGAAAATATATTCCACATGAAATGGCATGCAAGGAAGTGTTGGAAACATTACACAGTTAATAAAACGCCTACGCAATCAATATGTGGGTTGATGCACTCGTTATGCAAAACGGAGGTGAGGCGTGCAGACAGGACACGAGAGTAGAGTATTTACAAGCAAACAACACAAGCGCCGCCCACTTCTCTACTCTTGTGTCCTGTCTGCACGCCTCACCTCTGTTTTGCATAATGAATCCTTACCAACTAGCTCAGCTTTCTGTCGTTCTAAGTCTCGATGCACTCGATTTCGTCCGCATTATAGGCACTCGCCTCTTGATTACTTCGTGGCACAGAAATATTCGGCATCAGGCTGTTTTTCTGCTGTGGCCTTCGTAGAAGCATGATTGTTCAAAGTGCAACAATTAAACAGATTCTTTCAGTTGCTTGTGGCTTCGCCAGTACAATTCCGGTGCGCTGGTCTGCCTGTCCAGCAATTTCCTACTGAAGGGAAACCTGCAAATAAAAACACCGCTCCGCATGCATAAAAATGCACTAATGTGACGCTTCTCAAACGATTGTGATGCACCACAAGAGCTGCCTACTCGCGTGACACTCTCAACAAGGAGATACATTCGTTTACTTACATGTGAAGGTATATGCCAGAGCACTTCGGGGCTTCGGTGGCACATAAGGCACGAACGAGTGTGTCATAGCGTCCGATGTCGACGCGCGATCGCATGTCAAACTTGGTCAAACCTAAACTGTACGAAACTACTATGCAACCAAAAAACAGATTCGAAACCGAAATTCGTGTCATCCTTTATTGCATGAATGCGTACATCGTGATTTACATAAGTCATGGACTTAGAGATCGCTTTCTGTAAATTTAATATAACGTTCCACCTTCATAAAGCCATCAGGTTTGCGTTTTTAGATGACAAAGCATTAGGTGACCTGTACTTGTTTTCAGCTCTTTCAATAGTAATTGCGCTGGCCACATTGACCAGTAGCAACAGGGCGGCGCCCTAGAGGTTCCCACTTTTCCGGCCCAGCTTTTCCTCTAGAGTTGTTCTACTAACTCTATGCCGAAACCTGTAGCATTTTGCGATATACGCCGCGTGGCATAGGTTCTATTTCAAGATCACAACGTCAGACTCGTCGGGGTCTCTTTATATTTTACACTTTCTTTTTCGGTAGGTGAAAGTCATTTTTTTATTGTGAAGGCATTCGATCTCGAAATCCTAGAAAAAAATGATGGTAATAAGCCTCAGACCACTCTTAATAATTTACTATAATACTATCTAAAGTTTTTGTACCAGCCGATTTCGGTCTCGTTTCCCAGGAGCTGCATCTGTCGTGACGTCATGACGCAAGATGTGGTCACGTGAGAGCAGGACCATCGCGGCTGGTGGTGGTGATAAACTTTATTGAAAGGGGAAGGGTAAAGAGGGACGTGGCTGAGCGTTAGGGCTCAAGTAAGGCCCTGGGCCTGCTTGGCCTTTTCCGCCCAGTCCACCAGTTCCAATTGTCGGTCGACGTCCCCGGAACTGAGCCAGGCTGTCCAGTCAGTCTCGCTGCTGACGGGGGGATGAGAGAACGGGAGCGAGGTGCATTCCCACATTATGTGTGTGAGTGTTCCTGTTTCTGAACAGAGCCTACATTTGTCGCTTTCCCTGCCCCCTGTGATTTTGTTAATGTATTTTGGGTGTGGGTATGTATTTGTCTGAAGTCGCCGAAACGCGACCGCTTGCGTTTTGTCGAGTTGCTTGGCCGGTGGTGGGAGCGCGCGACGCCTCAAGCGATACCGATGGGCTATTTCATAATAAGTCTCGCAGGGTTCCTCGTGTGTCTCCTCCTCATTCACGCCGTCCGCATCCGCGGACGAGGCTCGGCGCGCGAGATCTCGAGCCAAACTGTGAGCCGACGCGTTGCCGGGCACAGCCGCGTGAGCGGGGGTCCACACGAGGGTTTTCAAGCCGCTTAGGGGGCGTCTTGTGAGGACATGGTACGCTTGTTTGCAAATTCTACCACGGACGAAATTGCCGATGGCCTGCTTGCTGTCGCTGATGACGGTATTTGCGTCCGCATGCATGGCCATGGCAATCGCGGTTTCCTCCGCTTCCACCACTCGGCCAGCCGTGATTGTTGTATGTTCTAGCAGTCCTCCGTTGTGATCAGCTACCACCGCAGTCATGAGGTCGCCGCGAGGGTGTCTGGCTGCGTCTGTGTAGACCACTCCATCTTGCGAGCCATAGCGTCGCCAAATGGCTTCACTACGGGCCTGCCGACGGCCCTGATGGAACTCGGGGTCCATGTTGCGGGGTAGAGGTGGGGCATAAATATGCCCCCTCACCTTTCGCGGAATCGTAACGTACTCTGTAATTTCGGGGATAGCCTCGAGACTGAGCTTCCGGAGGACTGTGCGGCCAGCCGGGGTTAGCGAGAGACGACGGACTTGGGCTGTGTGGTGAGCGTCCAAGAGCTCCTCGATCGTGTTATGCATGCCTAAGGCCTCTAGCCTTGCGGTGGCCGCGTGGTCCGGAAGGCCCAAAGCTGCCTTTGTGCTTCGTCGGATCATGGTGTTTAATTTGGCTAAATCTGTGACTGCGAGTTTGACATATGGTGTCGAGTACATGGTTCTGCTGGTTATGTATGCCTGCACAAGTCGAAGCAGATCGCCCTCGCCCATGCCGTGGTGCCGATTAGCCACCCGGCGAATGAGCTGTAGTGTGTAGTTGGTCGCCCTCTGGAGTTTCTTTAACATGAGCCCGCAGCGCAGCGTGTTCTGAAAGTCTAGCCCCAATATTTTGATACTGGGGCGCTCCGGGATGGTAAGTTCTCCGACTTTAAGCTCAAGGAAGCGCCTTCTCCGTGGTAATCCCCTGGGACAGCTACTCCTGCTGGGCTTGATCAGGAGGTATTCGGATTTTTCCGGTGAGCACGTCAGGCCCCTTGACTCCGCATAAGCTTGTACGACGTCGATGCCGCGTTGCATGATCTCTTGAAGAGCTTGTGGATCATCCGCCGCTGCCCATAACGTCACGTCGTCAGCGTAAAGGCTGTGGTGAAGCCCAGGGATAGAGCACAGCAGTTCCGGGAGCCCGCGCATCGCCGCGTTAAAGAGAAAAGGGGAGATGACTGATCCCTGCGGCGTGCCTCGGCTCCCCAGCTCTATAAGTTCAGTTTCATGTTCGCCGACTTTGATCCGGCACTTCCGGTCGGTGAGAAAGTCTCGGACGTATTGGTACGCACGGTTTCCGACACCCAGTTGGGTCAGGCCCTCGAGCACCGCTGCGTGGGCGACATTGTCGAAGGCCTTCTTCAGGTCGAGGCCCAGGAGGCACCGGAATCGGCGAGCGTCCGCCGGACTTTCGGGTTGCATCACCTGCCTTTTTACCTGAAGGAGCACATCTTGGGAGGACAGGTGTGGCCTGAAACCAAACATGGAGTGGGGTAACTCGTCTCCATCTTCTACGTGTTCATTGAGACGGTCTAGGACCACGTGCTCCATCAGTTTGCCGACGCATGATGTCAGTGAAATCGGCCTGAGGTTGTCCGCATTGAGTGGTTTGCCTGGTTTTGGTATAAAGACGATCGTTGACGTCTTCCACTCTTCCGGGATGGCGCCCGTCTTCCAGCATTCGTTCATGAACTCTGTGAGCTGCTCCATTGCGGCCTCGTCCAGGTTGCGTAGCATCTTGTTGGTAACGCGGTCCGAACCCGGCGCCGAGTTCGTCCGCAGCTTGTAGGCGGCTGCCGACACCTCAGCGAACGTAATGTCTTCGTCTATGTGCGCGTTCGGCCGGCCCTGGTAGGCCGCAGGTAACGGTGTCTTGAGTTGCGGGCCGATGTACTTGTCTCGCATCTCTGCCAGGAACGTCCCCGGGTCCTGAGCATGCCTGTGGATTAACTTGGCCATGTTTCTTCTGCCTTCGACCCTGGTGGTGTCCGGATCCAGGAGGTGGCGTAGGAGGTGCCACGTCCGGGCTGAGCTGAGGCGTCCCCTCATGCGATCACATATTTGGTACCATTGCTGCCGGGTAACCTCGGTCGCGTGATCGGAGATCTCTGCGTCGAGTCGAGTGATTCTTTCTTTGAGGGCTTGGTTATCTTTCCCCTGCTTTTGCCAACGCCGGAGCATGCTCGATCTTGCCTGCCACATGTGGAGCAGCCTGCTGTCGACGTTGGTGGTTTCCGGGGCGTCCTCCGGGTCAAGATGTTCTGTATGCTCTTCCACGTCGGCCAGCAGTTGGCTCGTCCAGGATGAGATATTGGCGATGGACCCCTCATTGGCTCGCATTCTTCTGGACTCGCGGAATTTGTCCCAGTTAGTAACCGAGAAGCGATGCTGCCGCCGACGCTTGCCGCGTGCATAGATTTCCGTGTGAAGGATGCAGTGGTCGCTTCCCAGAGTTTCGCCGGTGTTCGTCCATGCGTAGTCTTGCGAGTGGACGACGAACGTCAGGTCAGGGTTAGTGTCTACCTGACCTCGGCTGCCGATTCTGGTGCGGGTGGTAGTATCGTTGATTAGCGTGAGGCCCAGCTCTTGCGCGGCTTCTGCTAGATGTCTACCCTTGCGGGTGTCGCCCAGGTATCCCCACAGAGTATGACCGGCGTTGAAGTCCCCAACGATGAGCAGGGGGCAGTCGCGGCTGACTTTGAGGGCCGAGCGAAAAATCGCATCGAGCTTCGGGTCTGCATGCGGGGCGACGTATACGTTGAGGATGAATAGGCTGGGATCTGACGTGCGCGTTGGGATGATCTCCACGAAAACGTGGGGGATGCCCGAGGGGGGAGAAGTTTCGATGTCGTGGATCGCCGTCACCTGTTCTCGGCGAACGAGCGTAGTGACTTTCTTGGAGTTGTTACGGCAATGGAAAGCACTGTAAGAGGAGAGGCCGGCTTCCATGTTGACTTCTTGTAGCGCTATGATATCAGGTTTGTATGATTCTTGCTGTGCCGTGTTATTAACATGCTGGTGAAGGTTAGCCTTCTTCTTTTTGAATCCGCGGCAGTTCCACTGCCAAACGTGATAGGTGCTATTGGTTGTTACAGCCATGTTGATTGTTGGGGAGTGTGTGGACGGCCAGGTCCAGGCGGGATGGGCGGAGGACCGCCGCTGCGCTGATGGGTGCCACCTGAGGAACGACCGCGGGGTGAGGGAGAGTCTGCTCCGGCTGGACGGGCGCTAATTTTGGGATGTATTGTGCGATTTGTGCGACCTGTGCGGCTAGCGTGTTGTGGTTCTGTTCGAGTGCCGTCATGCGGTTCTCTAACTGCTGGAAGCGTTCAAAAATCGCAGGAAGGATGGCGTCCATGGCCGCCTTGACCGCGCGTTCAACGTGTTGCTCTACGCGTTTCATTAGGTCTGCGTCCTCAATTGGGGCTGTAGTGGGAGTCCTGTGAATGAGGCTGGCTTTTCGTTTGTTCGGTGGACCCTGGGAGTCCATATCGGACTCTTCACTTTCGGTAGTTGTTGGTTTGCTAATAGGCACCGAAGTCGGTGAGGGAACTGATAGGGCGCTAATTGCCGTGCTAGGGTGTCGGTCCCTGTCCACTGGTTGTGGGAAGCAACCCCTCTCGTAGGCGCGGATCTTTGTATCCTGTTGTGCGATCTTTGTCTGCATGTTTTGGATGGTTTGCTGTAGACTCTTAACTGTGTCAAGTGTAACTATTTCGGGATGCACCTCGCTCCCCCTCCCTGCCACTATGCTGGCCCAGTTTCTTCGGGACGTCACCTGTGATTGGGCTCCTTGTTGGTTTCGTTGCCGATGCTGCTGTTGGCCCCGGCCTCCACGGTTGGCTTGGCTCCCCGGCTGCTGCCTCGGGGCGCTCCGCGATCTCGACCGGCCGCAGCGGCTCCGGCTCCGACCTCGGCTCCGGCTCCGACCCCGGCTGCTTGACCGACGTCTTCCGGCCGTGGTGCCGCCGTCACCGGTCGACTCCCCGTCCGCGAAGGAGACTGACGACGAGCGCCTCTCCCTAGACCGGCTGCGGTGGTCGTCACCCCGTGGCTGTGGTGGATGAAGCTGCTCTTCCCGCTCTCGAGCCTGCCGATCGCGGCGCTGGCGTCGGCGCTGGCGGATGATGAAAGGGGTCTCAAACTTCTTCCGGCACTCCCGGCTTCCCGTGACGCGGCTCTTGCCGCACAATAGACAATGTGGCGTGCACTCGTGCCCGTCGGTCGTGTCGGGTGCTCCGCATTCTCTACACTTCTTGGTCGTGCCTCGATTCGGACAGACGTCTTCTCGATGCCCGGTCTGGTAGCAAATCAAGCAGGCTTGTACTCTGCGCCGAAATAAATTGCATCGGTGCCATGCCCCGCCGTACATGACGTAATGAGGAACTTCCTGTCTCCTGAAGATCAGCAGGACGGTTTCGGACTCGCCTAGACGGCGGAACCCCACTATGTCGGGATTCATGCCGCTCTCGGACAGATTCTCCTGAATTTGCTGTTGGGTGTGGTGCGGAGGAATTTGGCGAATAATGCCCTTCCCTTGATCTTCAGTTGGGAAGTAAGCATTAATCGGATAGGTTTGACTTCCCACCTTTAGCGTCGATAGCTTCGCGTAACTGTCGGCTCGGTCCCCATCCTCGGTACCCACGACAACGAAGTTGCCGACAGCGTCCAAACGTACCATGTCCTTGCCGCAAGCTTGCTTTGACAGTCCCGTGGAAACACACAATGCCTCCATGACGGCTGATGGGCGTTGTCCGGACACATTAAAACCACCGCTGATTCGCAACACCACTTTGAAGTAGTGCGGAGGGATAGGGGGCTCCCTCGGGTGCTTGGGACGTCGCGCCGGGTTAGGCCTAACAACGACTCCGGCCGTGCTCGCCTTCTCGCGGGGTGAACTTGTCGCCGACGTGCATTGGGTACGTTTGTCGCGCTGCAGCGTGCGCCATCCTTTATCTGCGAGGTCTTCGGGGGTGATGGGCGTCCCATCCACGACGACTTCCATGTTGGCGTGGCGTCGCGGGCCGGTCCGGCCCCGACCACTTCAGACAGGAGCTATGCCTAACGGCGGTTTTCAGGCGAGAAAGCGGTCAAAATTCGACGTACCGAGGTGGGAGTGGTGTCCGTCGATGCCGCTTGACTTGTTGAACGTGAGGATGCAATCGGTTCCTTCCTTGGACCAAGGGAACCTGGCGAAACAGCACAAGATAGCGGACCCCGTTTCGCATCCATCGCGGCTAATCGCGACGTTTTGATGCGAAATCGTCAAATGGCTCACTGAGCGAAAAAGCCGGCGTCTGTAGCAGCGAAACGGCACATAAATTCCCATTGGCTGCGACGCCACGTCACGACGCGCCTCGAGAGAGAGAGAGAGAGGAGATTCTTGTTGATGATGGGAAGGAAAGGTTGGGGTAAAGTCAACACCTCCTAGTTCTCTAGAGGGTGTTGGTAAAAAAGTGCAGCGCACAAAGGCAACACCCTAGAGAAGGTGTTGACAAAGGCCGGCCTCGACGGAGCATGGGTGAGGGGCTAGTGGGGAGGGGAGAGGGCATCGCCGCGACGCCAAATCACTCTCTCCCAGTCGTTCTTTGCCCGCGCAAGCTCTCGTCTGCGTTCTACCTGCGCTTCGGCTAGGCCAAACCAAAATGCGCTCGCTTGCCTACGAAGCGTTCGTAACTCGAAGGACCGTTGCAGCGGCGTTCAATTGGATATGAACGCTTTTGCATTCACAACTGATAAGAAATGCTTAGGTATGCTCCGATTTTTTGGCACTCGCCCGGTGGTCTGTTTTACGGATATCACAAGGCGCACTTTTTATGACGATCGAACCCGATATATGGACCGAATTTCTCGGTTGCGATTGTCTTCTTTGCTCAATCTGCACAAGGAAGCCAATCGTGGTCCGGAATTTCCAACCAAATCGCGTTGGATCGCGATCAAAAGTGGCAGTGTGACACTGGTATTCCGCTGGTACACCGGGCCGCTCCATGAGTAGCAGCAGCAGACTACCGAGCGAGCTGGAGCGAGAGTCAAAACATCGCGATGTCCTGCTCCCATGTGACCATATATGACGTTACCAAACGTACACCTCATGGTAAAGTAAACCTAATCCGGTTTACACACAACTAAGTGTAGCACTTTTTTACGGTGCTCTGAGACTTGGCAGTATAGTTTGTCTAGGAAGGTTCATTCTATGGAAACCGCGCCATACAGTGGGTTTTATCCCTCCCACTTTATTCTCGAAAATAATACCATTTAGTTTCCAGAAGGCCGCACCCAAAATAGCTTGATCGAGGAAGCGTTCCTTGTATGATTGTCATGTTATATATTACAGGCGAGGACAAAATCATGGTGTAAGAAAAAGAAACTGGGAAAATTTATTTTGTGGTAGCCCGACTACATTGCTTTTCCTGTATCATTCCGGAAAATATCCATTCGAACCATTTATTTGGCGCTCATTTCATTATGTTTACAAGTTTCTATTCTAATGTAAAAGTGCAGAGTGTGAAAGATGATACTTCTAATATATATTCGCTTTCCTTTAAGTTGCGATCGGCTTACAGCGCTGTGCACTTAAACATCTTCGATATGCAGCATAAGTGAAATGCATGAGAAAACAAATAAGTCATGCTGAGATATTAATTTGCGACGCGTGATTTTTCGCTTTGAAAGGGAGATGAATAAATATTCAGATTGTAAAGACCTGAAATATGCTGTGATACCGTGTATTCAGAAGTAAACTCAATGCTTTAAAATTTTCGAAACGGCGAAAAAAATAAAAGAATCATTATAAGACACTAAAAAAATTCAGAACGTACATCCACGGGCGTTTGTAGTTACAGGGCAGCGGGCTCAATTTTGCGCCGCTCGTAAAATAGACTGACAACGCTCCGGAGCAGTTGCATACGTAATTTATTTCAAAGGCTGCAATGAACCAACAACCTCCAAATTTGTCCTAAACATCACCCATAAGGTGTCCCTCACTTTCGCTAGATACAAACAAGGTGCCGAGTTAAATTCCCCGTGGACATTGCAGAAACCAACTACGAACCACTTATAGGAAAAATGAAAAAAAAACAGGGGTTCAGTAATTATTTGCTTCTAATTGAGCAGGTAACGTGAGAGTTTGACCACATATTAAAATTAACATTTCGTTTACTTACTCTGAATCTGAAGTTGCTGTATTGCACAGTTTTTTTAGGACTCTGTGAAACATTGCGGATCACCGGCGGTATGACACTGTGGAATGCTTGAACAAGTAACTTTCCAGAAAGGCTGTGATTAACCTGCGTAGTTTAAACATTTAACGTTCTTCACTCATAACGTTCTTCCTTCTTCAACGAAGTACAAGCACTGTGCACCGCACATTTTACCGAGAAGCCAGAGGAAAAGCAACTAGATGACTTGTATAAAGGAAAAAACTGAATGAAGACCAGTATTCAGTAATTATTTTGAAAATACATAATTAAGTTACACACTTCATACCCTCGGTACACGCCACTCATAGAGGTGTCTACATTTCCTGCAAGTACGAAATTTCTGCCATTTATGGTCCTCCCAGGAACATGGGGTAACTATTTAGGCATTTCTTATAACGCCTCTAAACGAGCGAAAAACGAGGATTTAGTAAATTTCATTTAACTTCTAATTGAAAAATATGCTTCAAACTTCGCCTGCTTATTGCCACCAACATTCCCCACATTCCAGTAAAATAGAAACTTCGCGAACGGCACAGTTCTTTTTCCCCCAGAAAACTGGCGTTTAACGTTTGTGAGCGCTTCTGTGTTCGCATTAACGACTTCGCTGAAGAAGAAAATAAAAAGAAAAGAAAAAAATACTTCAAAGAATGGACCCCTTAGTGTTACAACTTCAGCTAACGCGGCTGTTTCACGACAGCGGACAGTTTATATAAATACCTAGAAATTAATCCGCTTGCAACATTTTGGCTGTTTGCTATTTATGAGCGCCCGCCAGAGCGCCTGCGACACACGTTATGCGCCAATTTAGGGAGAGCCTAAATTGGCTCTCCCTAAACTGGCTCTCCCCAAAGTGGCTCTCCCTAAAAGCCGACCCAGTGGCAACCCCAAAATTCACCGAAACGTTCATTTTCAGACTGTTAGGATGATAGTTTTAAGCCTCATAGTGCTCTGTCAAGCCGCACGGATATGGCAGCGACAGCTCCGGGATATAATAGGAAAGAATTTACGCATTTCGTACTAAAATTGTGACATGACCTTGGGATCAATCTGCCTGGGCCTTGCGACACCGCTGCACCTGTGCGTCTATCCTGTCAGTGCAGATGACAGATGTTTTTCAAATATTTGGCGCCTTGGCGGCAACCACGTACCAGCGACATCGCTTCGACTAGGGGAAGATATATTTCTCCTAAAGCATCCCTTATCTCAAGGTGTGCTAACGGTTACCGTAATGTATGTGTGCAAACTTTTGTGATGTCCTTACAATAATTCCACTTTTTGTGTGAACCTCTCGTTTCTGCTCTAATTTACTTCAGCACGCGCGATTTGCGGGATAAATTAATTTTGATTTTATTTGTTATAAAACCAATTTCTGTGCCCCAACGATTTTCACCCTGCATAAGACAACGAAGAAGACGAGGAAGAAGGGGAAGTTCGCTGAGGCTGTTCTTTGTGCAGCATTTCGGAAGCGTGACCCTGGTAAGCGCTACGACGTCAACTGTAACCGAGTTGAAACCAGCATATCCGTCGACGCGCTGAACTTTGCCAGGCAGAACGGTCACGAGCGACGCACGAAGCGCTTGCACTTACGGATTTGACCACAGCCTCGTCATGGAACAGCAGCCGCGGACAGAAGTCACTGACGTCGCTGCAGAAGAGCAATCTACGGCCAAAAGCGAATCCACGGAAAAGCCAAGGGAATCCGAAATGTCGGAACAACCCAGGAAATATGCCGAGTCTGCGGGGAGCTCATCCAGTACAGACAGAGACAAGCCCGCTACATCGGACGGAATAACATCAGTGGAAGCGAGAAGAGGTGCAGAAAAATCCGCACAAGACACCAGATGTCTTCGAGAAGGTACCAATACTGGATCACAAGCCAAACTCAAGGTGGGAACTTCGCGGGGTTTGAGGTACCTGGACGAAGACCTGACAACAATAGCCGATGCGCTGAACGATGGAGGACAAGGAATTCGATCTGCGAACCCTCCTGCCACGGAGAGCCAGCGTAGCGCCGATGCATTGCCTTTTCTCAGACACAGCGAGTCCGAATGCGGTTCCCTAGAAGACGTCCCTGGCCTTCGGCGCGGCTTTCCTTTGTCCGAAGAAAGTGACGACCAGTTTGGCCGTTGCCATCCTAAGCGTCCTCGGTACCCAAAGGTCGTTATTACACTCGGGGACTCGGACGAGGCGGTCGCCGAAGTAGTGCCTCAAGACGACTGCGTCGTCTTGGAGGAGTTGGTCGTTGACGAACCGCCTCCGGATGACGGAGACCCGGTCTACTCGGACGACGCTGTCGTCGAGAGAGCGCCTCAAGGTGACTGGTTTGACGGAGGTGAACGCGGTCTAGTCTTCGACCTAGTGCTAGAGTCACCCCTATACTCCGAAGAGGAGCAGCAAGTCGAACAGAGTACCGACCGGGAAGCGTATTCGGAATGTTCAGAAGACCTGGAAGCTCGCGGCAAGGACACGACCTCCCACTCATACAGCGAAGGGGTCCAGCCCGCGGCGCTAGAGCAGGATGACAGCGCGGGGGCGTATGAGAGCGAGGCGTCTCGTGAGCAAGCGGAGGAAAAAGGAAGCGCGGCGTCTCGTAAGCAAGCGGAGGAAGAAGGAAATGAGCGTAACAAGAACGGGCCGGCTCAACCGTCATTTCCACCGGGAGACGTTTTTCAGAATATTCGGGATCCGCACAAGTCACGCGCACAGCAGGCCGCCCCCGCGCCGGCGCCTCGAGGCCCTCCCGGGCAGACGGAGGTCGTGGTGCGGTACAAGGCTGCCGGGCTTGTTACGCTGGCGCTCGCGATCATGGTGATTCTCGTCGTCGTATCGGTGGCGGCCGATTACTATCTCTCCGATAGAGATTCGATCGACGCGACATCGCCCAGGACGCCGTCCACAAAGACGCCGACCGAGATGGTCCGTCCAACGGCCCGGCAAGCAAGCGAAAACCGAACCAGACGCATTTTTGTCTTCTTGTCCGAAGAAGAGGCCAAAGGTGACGACATTGCCATTTTGGACGTGAACGACGAGACATGAACCTCCTTTTCGGGACCGAGTGTCTCATCAGAATTTAGGGTTTGAACCTGTCGGCCTCCGATTCTTGCCGGTACATAGCCTCGACAGTTTTATGCGCATGTCGCTTTTTATACGAGCAAGTTATATCTGAGGTGTGTCATCAGAACTAGATTTTGAACCTTCTCAATCGGTGGATTCCGAATTCGTGCGCAGCCTCGACAGTTTTGCGCGCAGGCCACTTTTTAAAGATGCTATAAAAAGTATGTTCGTCTTTCTTCAAATATAGTTTTAGACAAGACAGTGCAGTCGACTTGCGTTCACGTGCCTGTGCATCCGCTACAGTTCCCTGTTCAAATTGAATTCCCGCAGTGCTACGTGGTTTCAGTCTAGGGACCCGATTGGACGACAGTTTCTTTCATGGAGAGTACATTAGCATTACGGTCAATCAGTTTCACACAACCTTCACGCAGTTAATACCTCCAAATCTGCTCCTTCCGATAGCGTTTATATTATCTTGCTTGCCTGTGAAGTCTAATTTGTCTACAGGATATAACTGTTACTGTTAAGTATCAAAGAAATTGCTCACTGGTACCTGCTGCCTGAGTTCCTGAGCATCCCAGGAACATAGATATTGTGCATAAATTCCAATCTCATCTACACCTGCAGCTACCAACTGCGTGACTCGTTCTTGTTTGCAAAACAAGAAGTCTTGGTGTGGTCTACCTTCGCAAGCGCAAATTTTGGTCGTGTTTTTTTTTTTAATGCAAAAATGGGGAACGTGTTACCACAGTGCAGTTACTGGCATACTGTCGGTGTATTCTAGGTGCTTTGCTTTCGTTATATATTTGGCGTATGTTAAACCATTATTTAAAGAGACCGAAAACCACCCACAACCTGTCACGCGATTTTGATGGAAATCAAACGATCATGGCTTATTGTGATAGAATTGAGCGTGCTGTTTGCGGTTTAAGTGGTAAGTGCAATCTTAAATTGGTACAGAGAGTCGCGAGAATGTTGTGCCGCGCCACTTTGCGGCGAAACCTTGGTAATACGTAACCACACATTACTTTTGTGTGACCGCACATTACGTAACCGCACATTACGTTTGTGTTCTTCTTGAGTGCTGGTCTTCTGCGCCTTGCCTTTACTTTACCTGGCTGCTAAGTGCGCCATATGTACCGTTTAAGATGGCAGCCTTTATCTCATATAGGCGCCAGCGTTTTATTCTGCGTATTACGATCTAAAACAAAAAAGCAAAAAGTTCCCGCTAACGAGCGGCACAGTCTTCGTGGCAACGAGTGGAAATCAAGAACCGTGTCGAGCTGTGGTGCACCTCATTGCATGGCGACGCACATGAATGCCTTTGTACGCGTACGAGTTAGCGAGTGAATACCTAGAATTGTGTGGTCTTCTTGTGAGATACAAAAAGCCATCGCATAAACGTCGCCTTGGTAAACAAGATATTAATTTCTTGCGACTAGCGCCACACTTGTCCGCTTCCCACCAGTTCCGGTACAAAATCGCTTTCGCACTTGCCTATCGCCGTTGCTAGCAGGTTTCCAGCGTACGGAGTTCGTAAACGTGACCGCTACTGCAGGCTAAAAGACGCCAATAAAAAATATTCCATGACGTTTAATTTCCGTGTTACCACTGCAGGATTGCACACTCTAAGCCTTCCGTTGTACTGTTAAAAAAGAAAAAGAAAAACGCGGTACCATAAATGTTAGTTGCCGCTCACGTCACTACCAATATACAAAAGATCCGTGTTCCGTTATCATTTGCTGTCGAACACTCTACTTGACATGTCAAACACACCGTCAAGATGGATAAAAAATAGGTTGAAAAATAGTTATGACACAATATATCTTAAACAATTCGGAAACTGCAGACACCTGTGACAAATCGGCCGCGTGTCTCAGGAGAAAAAGGAGCAGAAACGGAATAATAAAAACAGTAAGAACAACAATGAGAAGAAGAATATATAATTTTTTTTTATTCCCGTACATGCACATAAGCATCAGGCCCCTGTAGAGCTAGCTTCTCCACAATAAGAGTAATTGAAAGGAGAAACACGTTGTTGCAAATTTTCATCCTTTTCAGATTAAATTTATTATATAATACTACGGTAGCACGACGAACTTACTTTCGAAAGGCCGTTGTCCATCGTCTGCGCGATTTCCTACGCAGTGACGCGATTTTCACACGAGGCATAACATCATCGATGGTCTGTTTTCACGCGAGCGTACAACGCTTTTTTAATGTGTTTGTTGCTACTTGTCTCACACTGCCGTGAAATATTATATTTTGTTATTCCAAGCTGCAATATGAAAGACGGACCCAGTATCGCGAAGAGTTCCATGTCGCAAAAAAGGCCCGCGGACACTTCTATCACAATTATCGTCAGCATCTTTATCAGGATCGCGCGCTACTAAAGCATTAGTAAAAATACGTTATTTTCATATTTCGAGACAACTGCGTAATGACGGCGTAAGAACGCAAATTACAAGAAAAGGATAAACAAGCACGAGGAGGGTGGAAAAAAAGAGAGTACGTAAATATAGATCTCTACGCTTTGTGACGTCATTCGTTAAGGCGTCCGTGGTGCGTTGACGCCATAGGACACGTCCCCTGCGCCGTCTCCTATGCACAGTGGCTGAGCGATACGAGCCGCGAACGAGCTTCAGTCACGCTGGTCGCGAAATCGGCGTTGACCGCGAATTCCATCGAGCAGAAGCTGATCAGGCTTGAGTTCGTTGATGATCGTCTCGTTCCCGGGCCACGGCGGAGGTGGCTCCGACGTGTTGCCGGCTCCAGGTGCAGGCGTGTGTCGGTCCAGGTCCAGCATCATGAAGAGGTGCGATAGCTCGTCGGAGGTCTTGAAGGCCACCGAGGCGATGGCTACGGCGAGAAGCAGCAGCACGCAGCAAACTGCCGCCGTGTGACGCCACATGCGACGCACAACATCCCTGAACCGAGCGTCATGCCACTCGCGTCGTTCAGCCTGCACGTGTTATGACTGATCGATCGATTCGCACACCACCTTGGCCCTGACTTCGCGCCGTGATTGATTGATAGCGCTTTTTTTTTGCTTGGACTAGAAATGTCACAGTGATTATTTCTTTCGCAGCAGGCATACGACTATATGATAGGAAGCAAAAAAAAAAAAAAGGAGCAGCGCCGTCGACTGGCGCATAAACGCAGTAGCAAAATTAGAGGGAGTACTTTCTTCGTTAACACTGCATTACTTTTGTACCTGGCTGAAGGTATAAGAACGCACAAACAAACGCATGTGAATGCACGCACGCACACGCGTATGCACATACATACATACATACATACATACATACATACATACATACATACATACATACATACATACATACATACATACATACATACATACATACATACATACATACATACATACATACATACATACATACATACATACATACATACATACATACATACATACACACACACACACATACATACATACATACATACATACATACATACATACATACATACATACATACATACATACATACATACATACATACATACATACATACATACATACATACATACATACATACATACAAAGACTTCTAGAAAAGCTATGCACTGTATGCTTGCTGCGCATACTTGTTGCAGTGAAGCTATTTAGGTGGTGTTTGTTGTTTCATCGCGTAATTTCCGCAGAGAACAGAGCCTTTAACCAGCACATCTGTGGCTATAGTATAGGTGGCGATACAGGTAAGCCAATTCGTCATAGGTGGTGGCGTCTTCAGTGGAGCGAACGCATGCGGTGGAAAGCGACTGGGAGCCTTCTCCCGTAGCTCGCCACAGGCTGAGAGAGCGTCAGGATAACAGGAGGCCAGTCTTCCTTCCCCCGGACGCTCCCCCACAGCATCTAAACCTTCAGACACCTCAAAGCGCTCGCCTCTCAAAGAGACACAAATAACAGTAAGCATTCGGCGACGAACCCACCCTGCAACTCGGTTGTGCGAGCGCCCATGGCCTTACGCATCGGCGCGTGCATGTATGTGTCAGCAGTGAAAGTGTGACCATCACCTACCGCCATGGTACACTGGGATACATAGCGCAAGGACAAAACACAAGGACACAAGGAACGACACAAGGACGAACACGTCCCGTGTTCCTGCTTCGTCCTTGTGTCATTCTTGCGCTATGCAACCCACTTCACGATTGAACTACGCCCAAACTTCTTCCCTACCACCATGCACACAAACGCGACCGAACGAACCCAAGAAAGCTATTCGCGTAGCACCTCTTGTTCTTCCTCGTCGCCAGGCGGTGGCGGCGGTGACGTCGATGGTGAGGTGGCCGATGCAGCAGGGACGTGTGTGCCGGCTCGCACACCCGGCGGTTGCGTCGAAGCCAGAGATGCGGCCGAGTCGCTAGTCGGAGGAGTGCGGACCTCAGTGCGGGATACCCGGCTGGCCGAGCTATCGCTAGCCGATGATGGCCGGCCCACGACGTCCGTACCTTTCACCTGCGGAGATCAGGCACTCTTTCTTTTTTTTTTATTAGAGCGGGAGAAACATCGGCCTCGCTCGCACGACGTAACGGAAAGAAACAATCCATGTGTGTAGTTGATTTCTCAGTCCGTTTCTTATTAGCGCTATTTCTTTGCAATATCTTGCTTCATATATTTAAGGATCGGGGGGGGGGGGTATTGGGGAGGTGTCATGCTTGTGTTTGAATGTTAGAATTTCTTCGCAACGGAAGACGAAAGGGGCTCGCTGCACCTTAATTGTTATGCATATAAACTGTGGGCGAACTATGCGAGCTGCTGTCGTGGTGCTCCAGGGCAGGTGCCCGTTGCGAGTGGTCGGGCCGGCTCGGGCAGCTGCGCTGGCAGTCATGGCAGTTGGTGCCCAGATGCGACCGAGCAAATTTGGCGACTCCCTGTTCCTGTCCGCGCGTGGTATCAGTCTCTGAGAGCCTGAGCTGGCCGTCTGGCTCAGAAGCCACGGCGCTGAGCCCATAAACGTTATTCTGTTATGACCTGAACCATATTTTCATTTCATAGAGTCGAATTTTTGCTGACGGAAGCGCCATTCTGTTCAACAGTCACTCTCAACGGGGGAAGCTCCGCTTGAATGGAAGATTGGTAAAGTTACACTTCTTCTTTAAACATCGATATATGGTTCCATATACATACATATATATATATATATATATATATATATATATATATATATATATATATATATATATATATATATATATATATATATATATATATATATATATATATATATATAGTTACCGCTCGTCCTGTCCACTCCTTCGTCACGTCCCGTCTGAAGTCGCGGTTCTTTTCCACTTTAAGCATGTCGGACCAATTGGCCCAAAGTCTCCCCCCCCCCCTTTCCTTCCTCTTGAATCAAAGAAAGCTACACAACTAAACTCGCGCGTTCGCGATCACACCACAGTATACACGTGAGACACCCAACTTACAGCGGTGCCGCTCACGAGTTTCGCGACTTCATATTTGTCAGGTTTGCCTCCGCGCAGCTCCTGCTTCCCGGTGGCCCCGCTCCTTGGAGCGTCGCCCTTGCGATTCCTCCGCAAGGCCGTGGCTTTGTGCACGTCGGCGGTGCTCGCAACCTTTTTGGCAGGCCCACTGTCGTCGGCCATCTTTGTGGGGGTCGCGAATTCGGCCACGGGCTCTCCCGAGATGCAATCCGCCCCGACGGCTTCCTTGTGCTTCGAGGCCGTCGCCCTTCGGTAAAAGCAGTGGAGAGATTTCGGGCTGAAAGCGCAGCGTCGCAGCGTACGAACGGGCAATGCTTTGACGACGCCGGCTTTGTGCAAGCGAGCGCTCAATCCGCACAAAAGTTAATCCGTAGCGTGATTCAACATCTAGAACAGTGTGTTTTCAAGTGGCTGTAATGGCACACGGGCCGGCATGCCGAGATGGCGTAAACTGTGAACAATTCATTGGGCAAACTATATATACGCGCGGGATGTTCCAGTTAACGTCAGCCGACGTTAACTGGAACAAAAAAGATGTACACTTTAAGAAAGATGTACACTATAGTATTTGTACAGTATAGTTATTTTCCGCTACCAGTACATTCTTTCGTCATAATAATCTGGTTAAATAGAGAAAATTGAATAATCAATGTGTTAATTTACAAATTAAGGGCACGAATTCAGACGGGAAAACTGTTTTCTTACTAGAAGAGTCGACTGTTGGGCTTATTGGTTTTTCCATAGTTGAAGTAGTAACTTAGCGCGACAAAAACCACAGAGACAAGAAAGGTGGTCAAAGACAAGCGCTTGTCTTTGTCCACCTTTCTTGTCTCTGTGGTTTTCATCGCGCTAAGTTACTACTTCAATTATTTTCTCTTACTTCTTTGTGTCATTGCGTGCGTCCTAAACCATCTACTTCGGTCCCTTTACGCGCGCTACGTCCTGAGTAATTATTTTTTCTCGCGTACTACTCGTTTATGACGTGCGCAGTACGAAAAAGCGCCCCGCGACGCCAGTGGCCCCTGAAGTGATTTGAAGGAACTAACTCCGCTCAATTGTTTAATTCGGCAAACCGCCTCGAAGCGTCAAGCTGTTGGTACTGGTGTCGACTTCCAACTGATAGCGAGCTGTGTGTTCCGCGTGTCAATAGCAGCCTACACGCGGTGACCATGCATATATATATATATATATATATATATATATATATATAGCCATCATGCTGCAAGCGACCTCCCGAGCTTGTTCAGTGGCTATGGTGTTGCGCACGAAGACGCGGGTTCGACTCCCGGCCGCGGTGCGCGAGGCGGAATGCAAAAAAAAAACAAAAAAAAAACCCGCCCGCGTACCATGCTTTGGGGTGCACGTCAGAGAACACCGCGTGGTCAAAATTAATCCGGAGTCGGAGTATATAGATACCTCCTTACCCACCGTGCAATTTCCGTACGGTAAACGCATACAAGTACCTCCAAGGTTCAACTGCAATTGTCTAGTAAGGGCAAAACGAAACATGATGAATACAAAGCAGGCAACACACAATGCAATTGCACAGGACAGTTACAAACTAACAGAAGACAAACATAAAATTGTGAGGCAGGTACGTTTACTATTGCTGTTAATGATGCCAACTGAATTTCAAGGGAAGTGCTCACACATCCCAAGTTGCTCTAAAGCAAAGAATAAATTCTTGCCTAATTCTATTTTTTTACTGTTATGCTGAAGAGTAAGCAGAAAGCCTCTACAAGCATAATTAACGCTGCGCAAGAAGTTCGCAGCGCCCACCCACTGGCGTTCTGCGGAGGTTCCCGTTGCGCGCATGCTTTTCTTCCGCTTGCTCGACGCCGCGGATGTCGCTGTTCCATCGGCGGCGTGGGCCGCTGCGTCCTCGGACTGCGACGCGTCGCCCGCTGCCGCAACCGTGCCGGCCGCACCCCCGGCAGAGTGGCCGACTCCGGCATCCGTTGCCCCGGCGTCCTTGCCACCGCCAGGCAGCTGCGACTCCTGGCGATTAGCGACCGCGCTGGGGTCGTCTCCCGAGTCCACAAGCTGCGCCTGCGCGTCATCGTCGTGGACCGGAGTTGCTTCTGGGAGGCAGAAGTACTGGCCCATTCTTCTTCGTGCTCTTCTTGATGATGATCATAATCTTAAATGCAGGGGTGCCTGCCCACTCAAGGGGATGTATGCAATGCACTGACATGTCCACTCCCTCCAGTGGAGATCGGTGATGCAGTGCCACAGAAAACGAAATTTGTGACTCTCGCGGACTAAATTGATGCTGCTGTTGCTGCTGCTGATGATGATGTTGTTGTTGTTGAAGAAGAAGAAGGTGATGATGATGATGATGATGATGATGCCTCAAAGGATATTGCACGGACCCACAATGGGGAAAGGAAGAGTGGCACTGGAGAGTCCAATGGGAGGTCAGCCTATCGCAGTGAAATTTGCGAAGTCAATTTCTTCAGGGAGGCGAAACGAAAGACAGTCCAATAAGTGACGATTTCTTTATTCTAATTCTGTCGTAGAAGTGAAAAAAATTCGTTATTTCCAAGCGATGGTGCATACGCACATACGGGAGACCGATCAAGAAGCGGGCGTTTTTAAAAGTGCACTTAAGAAATCGCAGTATTTGAAGGCAAAAATGAAGAAATTGGATATGAAAAGCAAATGAATATATGGTGAAACAGAGTGATAAAGATTACTGAAAAGTATACACTTTGCAAGAGTGGATATTGATTAAGAATATTCTTGTTGCAGATCATTCGGGACCTCGACACTATAGCCTACAAGGTGTTAACAGAACAACATCGGTTTCTGAAAACTTTCCGCCCAAGCAGCTGACATACTTAAATACGTCAATGTGTAGACCAAGCTTTAATGTGGTACAAGTGTAGGTCATGTTATATCCGTACTCCCCTGAGCAAAAGTGTACGGACCAGGGATCCCGCAATAAAGTCGATTTTCTGCTCAGCCTGTGAATGTAACTTGAAATTGAGGACTGCGCACCAAACTTGGATTTGCGTACTTTCCAGTTCATTCGTCAATCTCATTTGGTGCGTCTGAATTACGAAGGAATTAGGCTTTTCTTTTTGGCGAGTCTGTGGTCAGTACACTCTTTCCCACGAGTATACGTATACGGCAGCAATGCGCTGCGTGGTATGCCCAGCCACAATAATTATACTGCTCAGAAGCGAAGAAAGAAAGAAAGAAAGAAAGAAAGAAACAAACAAACAAACGCGAATCCTATTGTAATGATTGCTAAATATCTTGTTGTGCGAATTCTTGCACTTCACGTTTTTATTCGGTGCTTCAATCCCAGCTGGCATTCCTTTATTACGTCGATACATAGTACAATATTTAACGCGGCACAATTATAGAACATTCAGTATGTGTATGGCAGTAATGCGTTGCGTGGTATGCCCAGCCAGAATATCGAATGACGCCGTCCAAAAGCCCTTTCTGTTAACAAAGAAAGGAAAAAAGAACACGACCCGTATTGCGACGATTAGAAAGGATACTGTCAGCTTAGCGATCATGCTCCTTTTCCTTCTGTTGTGTCTCATATATATGGTCGTTCGAACTATACCCATGTCCACAGCAGTTTCATGCGAGCCACTAGCGGGGCAAATACATTTAGCATTATTTGCAGAGAACCAACAGACCGAGTCCTCTTATTCACACACACACAAAAAAAAAAGAAATAAAAGGAAAGCTGTTACCTGACGGCATTAGAGAATGCGACAAGGAAATAACCCTTACGAACGAAAAGATTTGAGAATTTAGCCCCAGGTCAGGCAAGACGCACGATCTTTGGTTTTTAGGTCTGTGCGGAAAAAAAATCATCTTGCTCAGGGTGGTCTTAAACAACGTTGAACTATCGACCACATTAAAACATCGTTGAGAGAACTTGAAAACGATTTCGGTGACTGACCACGCCTGCGGCTCTGCAGATTGTGCGTGCCCGACACATATAAACTACCATGCTATTCGGCCGCACCATTGTGGCGGTTATCGCACTTGCACAGGTAACGTTTTCCTCGTTCATACAGGTATGGCAAGAACGGCTCGCACAACCACCGCCCACACGAAGCCCATCAGGTATGGGTAGGAGGTTGTTTACGGGCGATAGCCAGCAGCCTTCGCCCAACTGTGCTCACAGATGTCCTGTCCAGCGCCACGCTGCAATAAAGCACGGCGTGCATGTCCTTCTAACAGGAAGCTAGCTATACACATCTAACAAGCTATACATACCTACACAGTTCTATGACGACATCATCTGCGCCTTACATGCTTTTCGTTCTTTTTTTTTTATTCTCCAAGGAACGAGCAGGGCAAATTGCACTATATTCAATTCGCTTGCACGTCAATAAAAGGTAATTCACCATCGTTAAAATATAACGTAAAAAAAGGGGGGGGGGGAAGAGGCGGTGCCTATGTTTCAGCGTAACACGAATCACAAGCGGCGTCATTAAGAAAACAATATTAAATGTAAAGCGATGTCAAAGACAACAGCGCCTGCGCCTAATTGGTGTCCAGCGTGAGAATGTCCATTTCGGTTTCTTCCTCCGGTATCATAAGCTGAGCCCGGCCGTTCTCGCTCTTGTTCCACTCCGGAAAGGTCAGCAGCGTGGTGCCCTCCTCGCGACCCTCCTGCTGACCACCCCTGACCTTGAACTGGCCGATCGCAATAGTGATCGCCACCACCAACGTCAAGATGAGGAGCGTTGCGGTGAACCCTACCGGCGCCTTGTAACGAAAGACCAGCTCGGTGACCTGTGTTCCAGGCGCGGGGGCCTGCTGCGGCGACACCGGCTGGCTCTCGGGAGGAACCACAGCACTGGCGGGGGGGCCTTTCGGAAGCTCGGCGATCTTCTGCACGACGTCCGGAGGCAGGTGGTACGTGGGTCCGAACTCGCTTGCGTGAGTGTCGGTTGCTGCCTCTGTTCCTCCGGCTGCCAGCTTGGTCCCGTGGTCCGGTAGGTGCTCTTCACTGTGAGATTCGTGCTTGTCTTCTTTGCAGCAGTCTTCCAGAGCTTCGCCGCCACCGTCGCCGTGGTCCAGTTCTTCCACACCGGCACCGTCCCGGTCTGCAGCTGGACGCGCGAGTGACGTTGACGCTGGAGCAAACGACTCGGCCAACGACGTTTGCGTCGTTTCATCGCCGGGAGCGACGGGGACGAAGTGTACGGCAAATCTCTCGTCGTCGGCGGCCTCCTCCTCCTCCTTCGACGGCAACAAAAAAGTGACGGTGGGCGGAGAGGACAGCAGCTCCTCTCTTTCCTTCTCCAAGTTACTTAATTCAGCGGGGTCGGATGGCACGTCGGCCTGCCGCAAGATTTCGATTTCACGGTACTTCTCGGCCAGCTCCTCCTCGGCCTTTTCACGCATTTCAGCGTCCAGGAGCTCCGAGGGCGACATGTGGTCCACGACGAGGTCATCGAGGAAATGGCGAGATTTCGCGGTCCTCTCGTTGACCGTTTCCCCGGCGGCCGACTCTTTGGTGCCTTGTTTGCGAGGGTCGGTTGGACTGCTGGACCGCGCCGCGTTCTTTTTCTCTCCTGGATCGTTGGCGGGGCGACCAGCCTCTTGGTCAGATGGCGCGGGCGGCGGAGCCGTGCCGCGCCAGGCGTTCAAAGCGTCGGTCCAGAACCTGGCAAGTCCGGCGAAGCTGTGGGCGAGAGCGTCGCCGGCCTCCTGTTCAACTGTCACAGCGAAGTCGTACGGACCGGCATCGGACTTCGGCGCCACGTCGCGCAGCGACTGCTGTTCCGGTGACTGCACGGATGCCGGAGCGATCGCTCCTTCCGAGCCGGAAGCAGGTGGTTGGTTGGCACGATGGCTGCCGTCAAGATGTGGCTCATACCTCGGAGAAGCACCTGCGAATCCGCCTTCTTCCTCGCTGTAGCTCCCGCCGGTCAACTCGGAATGCACCGGACCAGACATCGGTAAAGGGCGGGTTTCGAACGCTTCCGTTCCCTTCACCGCTTTGTCGACGTTTATCTTGGCAGCAGTAGATATGTCTTTCAACTGATGACTGCACTAAGTAGGCCAGCGGACCAAATAATTCGCCAACGAAGGCAACCTAGCCGATAACCAAGCGAATGTGAAGCGCGCTGTTCTTTTTTCTTCTTCATCTTCGTTTAGATGAGGCCTGTGCGCGTGACTTACAGCAATGGCAGGTACCTGATCCCTGGTGCACGCTACCCCAGACGTATGCGGAGAAAAAGTGAGAAATAAAAAAATATGCATGTGGCAACACAAATTTCGGAATACAGCTGAAAAAAAAAATAATTCTGGAGTTTAACGTGCCATAACCATGATATGATTATGAGGCACAGGAACCATTTGAAGTGAAGGTTTCGGGAAGCGGCCGGTTAATTGAATACTACGCAATTGTTCATCTAGTAAAACGTTTTGCAGGATATCGATTACACTCGGGGAATCAACAAAACGTACGTGGCCCGTGTGATCCGAGCAACAGCGGATTACAGTATTCGGGAACGTGGCCACCTTTCTTGACAAGAAGCCAAGTTGACCGAGCACGGCTCAGCTTCTTATATGGGCTTTGCATATATACATGGGTATATATACACCAGAACACCGTGAATTCAAAGGGCGCCGCCATATTGATGAGCGCCGGTCGCGCCATCTATCCCAAGCGCCGCGAAGTAGCAGGCTTGGGCTGCCACGCCGGGAGATGCGACCCGGCGCGAAAGCGAAACTTTGGCTTTTTAGCTGGGCGGAAGGCGTGTTTCACGTTTTTTCTAACCTGTCATTTTCGCTGTCTGGATTCAATCAAACTTCAAGACCTCGTGCAAGTCCACAATGGACACACTGAGTACTGTGCAGACTGCAGAAGCGAATACATCGGGTAGGTGCGCTATTACGTTTGTACAAACCGCGCGCTATATGCCAGAACACCTGTGAGCTTTTTGGCACGTAACCTGTGAAGGAATTTACAGCACTGTGTTGGTGCCATATATTATTAAAGCACGCAGAACACTGTCATCTGCACTTTCAGTTTGGTCTTGTTTGTAATGGTCTCCACTGGGTTGGCCGCGCTTGGCAACCAACTGGCGAGGTCGTTTGACTGCCTGGTTAGCAGACGCCTGCCCTTCACCACCTGCACACTGAAAACAAAATAGATGTTATAGTAAGAAGGGATGTACTTCTTTCCCATGCCATCACTTTTGCGAAGATATAAAGTCCTCTCAAAATGAAATAGAAAATACACCAGGCCAATTGTATCGTGCAACCACTTAAGAGTACAACATTCAGAACAAAAGCCTACAGCACTCGAACAAGCAGCATATGATGCTAAACCTGCACTCATTGGAAAATGAGGTACTACAGTAGTTATAATGTTCAACTACATGTGCAGTCAAAGCCCGTATAACAGGGCGAGCATGACAGATGCAGGTGTTGTACAGTTGCACAAACCATGACAGGGCACGTAAAATTACCATCCCTACTTAAAGCTGCATCATCAGGACCCCTTTGGTACAAGACAACAACCGCACCTGCATTCCAAGAAATTAGCCCCACCAACTGCAGCTACCTGGTGCCAGACCTGTTTCGCTTGTGCGAGGCCATCGGATTGTTGGCGCTCCCTCAGAAAAGAAAACAGTAAAAAAAACTAGTGAGAACGATCAAAATTTTGTTACAAAATACAAGAATAATTAAGCACCTTATTTTCCTCGCCATATGAACGGAAATATTTTGCGCTTTGCCCCGCATAACAGCCCGCACGCAGTTTAGAGCTCAGGAGGCTCAAATGAATTCGTTACGAATGACACCTGCAACACCAGCTCGTAAAGGTAGGTGCGCTGCAAGAACACCTTCGGCGACGAGTAGTCGTCGTCTACGTTTTTGTGGACGCATGCTACGTGACGAGCAGACTTCGGTTTACTTTCATTAGCAATAACGCTCACCAGCAAGGCCTACAACTTGTCGTTCACGCTTAATGGTCATTCCGTGCACCAGCTGCAAGTATCGCTAACCGCAAACTCAACTGTTCTGCTTAACCGTCGGGAGCTCTGCCTTAAAACACGAAAAGGCTTGCCTTTTTGTTATAGCCAAGGCGAAGCACCGGCGCGGGATTCTGCTCTGTAGGCTTGTTGCCCAGAAAGTGCTCGGAGAAAACATGCGTGTTACACGTATTACGTTTGTAGGGCGCAAAGTTGAACGTGGCACCAAAATATACACAGATCGAATACTCACTCGTGCATTTTCACTGGGTTGGTAGTTCTTCCTATTCACTGCAGCTATCCACCGGTGGCGCAGCTTGGCATTCTTCGCTGCGGATGGAAATCGGCGCAGGCTGAAAACACCGCACCGGCACGATTCCATACGTGTGTTGTGCTCTTCGCAAACAGCGCTAAGCAACCTGCTCCTTTTCCGCTGGTTGTTTTGGCATCCAAACACGACGCAATGATGCCCAGATGACTTCTTCTACTTTGGATCCGTGTGAACGGGCACATTTCCGCACTTTGGAGCCCTAGAGCTGGCGCTTGCCATGTCTACTGGTCGCCGGCGAACACACGTTGGCAGCCCAGTACAAAATAGCGCCGGTCGACCGGGCAACCCGGGTGCGAGAGTATGCGTTCGGTTAGTCTGGGTGCGAGACTAGCGTGTTCTGGTCTATACATGGGCTATCAAAGGTAAACATTTGACAGATATCTGCCTGGTTGGAAACAAATGAATTAAACACCAAAGAAACGTCAACCATAATGTATGTATGTATGTATGTATGTATGTATGTATGTATGTATGTATGTATGTATGTATGTATGTATGTATGTATGTATGTATGTGTGTGTGTGTATGTATGTATGTATGTATGTATGTATGTATGTATGTATGTATGTATGTATGTATGTATGTATGTATGTATGTATGTATGTGGGTACGTACGTGCGTGCGCCTATTTACTGCTGATCACACCGGGCTTAGGCGGCCAGGACCCCACTATAAGTTTTGGTGGAGGACTCGGTCCCCCCGATAACCACCCCTTAATTACTATAAGCCCTGTGTGTACATAAGCAGATCTGTTTAACGTCACGTGCCCTTGAGTGCAAAAATTAGCCTAAACCTCCTTCCCCAAACCTTTGCGGTTTTAACCTCTATTTGACCGCCACTCTCCTCAATTAACTGACCCGGGCTTGCCGGGTCCTCTCCTACGTTTTTTTCTTTCCTCCATGAGTTTCATAAATTTTCCCTACTTGCTCCATGTGCGTTTAGGAGCGGACGCATGCAGGAACGAAAGCGTTGGAGGAAGTGTGACGGAACTCACGTGCTGTTTATCGCAAAAGGGCACTGGGACTGGCACTCCAAACATCAACGTCGCCATAGCAACCGCGCTCCTGAAGTTCTTGCTGCTGCTCCCGGCCTCTGAAAAGTGAGATTTTTCGGCCCGTGTCTTTCTCGCAGCACGTTCTGTTCGCGGGATAAGCCGACTTCGGAGTGTGGTGTGTAAGCTTGAAAGTTGTGTTTTGGCTCTGTGAGTGTGGGCCTGCAGCCGACAGACTCAAGTCATCACAGCACGGGCCTTCGTCGTCTTCGTGCCACGGAAAAACACAGGAGCGTGTAGGCTTCATTAAAACTGTTACAGAAGTTTTGTAGGCTTTGTTTTGACACGCGTCAACAGCGCTCACTTCTGGCGGCTCGTAACAACGCAAATTCAAAGCTCGCGCCCCGTGATAGCGCCTGTCAGCTCCGCTGGGCTGATTGGAGGCACACTTCTGGCTTCAAAAACGTGACGTCAGTGCCTCTTCTTTTTTGCAAGTTTTATTTAAACCTCCTTGCTATTTTGTTTCTTTTCTCTAAGATCGAAAGCAACAAGTAGAGTGTACTATAGATAATATACACTTTAGCGATAATTATTTGTTGGATTGGGTATCTCGCTGGATTGTTTTTTTGTGTAAGCCTCAATCCATATCCGAATCCGCATGGGCGCAATCACGCGGATCGGCTCCGAACGTCGGCTGGGATCGCAGCCTTTAAAACTTAAGCGATGACCAAATGTGTGCGACCGTGATAGAACTTTCAAGCACCGTGGTCATGTTCTGAGATGCCTGATGCATGCCGCAAAGTTTAACACTCCGCAGCTCGCGACCGCGATGCGCCGGATGTGCCAGTTTTGGATGTTTCGGCGAGCGCTTCACGGGAAAATTCATCGCGAGCTCGAGAACGAGTATTTCCACGAAGTTCTGGAGAGGCAGCCCGACCTGAAGCACAGTGTGATGACGCAGCCAAACAGCGACAGCGTACGCAAATTGCTTAGAGCTTCTCTCCCTACGGTAGACGACGCCGTACGTCGTTTCGTCGAGCTTTCCGTGCACACGGACGAGCGTATCTCATGTATCGAAAATAAAGAGCACAAACCGATTATAGAGACTGTAGTTGCCAGCTTGCCTGCCGTATCCAACGATGGCTTAAGGTGTGCTCTTGCAGGTCTTTGCTTGTGGCCACAGACGGAGTCGACCACAACTCCGCATTTTAAGCAGCTGTGGAACGCGCTTGACAATGAGTGTAGCGCACGGTGTTCTCTATGGGACAAACATCGCCAGCTTCTGCTGGCTGACTGTTTCTATCATCTGCGGCTCAGCAGGATCTCAAAGTACAACAGAACCATGCTTAATATTGTTGGGCGCTCGATCACCAAACTAACGCCCCGAGAATTGATTCAATACTTATACTTCACGAACCTGCAGCGGCGGATGGTGCGAAAAATCAAGCCCGCCATTGAGGGAAGGCTTCTGTCATCTTTTGACGTGCTCAGTGTTGCTGAAATTGGATTGGTGTGTCAAAGCTTTTTCAAGTCTCAGGAAGTAATCGAAGACAAACGGCTTATGGCACGGATCGTGAAATCGTTTGAAGAAAATGTAGTGGAAGCGGACAGTATCTTGATTGGAGCAGTAGCAAAGGCACTTCGTTACAGCCGGGCTGCTCATGACACATCTGTTTGGGATAAGGCTCTGATAGCCTGCGAGCCTGCTGTAGCCAAGTGGGCGCCAGCCACAGTGGCGCATGTAATGGCACTGGCAACTGCACTCAAGAGCTACCACCCTGTTCTCCTGGACACTGCCTTGCAGCACTTAATGGCAGAGATAACAACTGTTCGGTTGAAGGAAATCACAAGGACACTGAAAGCTGTAGCGCTGTTCAACCATAACCCTGAAGGGTTTGATTACAAATCTGTATTACATGAGCTGTCGAGCCCACATAGGAAGGCAGAAATTGAACTTCATCATCACACATTTGTGTCAGCACTGTGGTATCTGGCAGTTCTGGGCATATACTCTGCGGACTTGCTGCTTGTGGCAATGAATGACGATCGCATGCATGGGAGTTGCAAACACAAGGACGTTAGCTTCCATGCGGAGGCACTTCAGAGCTCTGTGCAGATTGAACTCCCCCGGTACACTGGACCATTTCTGAGCCTGCAGGTACTCAAGAGCTTACAGACAGAGCGCCATATCAAGGGGCGTGACATTGATGAAGGAACAAAAGGGTTGGTCTACACAGAGCAAGTTACTCTAGAAGTTGTAAATCGCCTGCAGACCCAGTTCGGCGACGTGTGCACTATCAAGCGTACTCTTCTGCACCATCACTACCCTGACATTTTGCTTTGTGTTGAACAGGAAGGAAAGTTGAAACCGTCAAAATGCGAGTTGCAGCTTGCCAGTGGTGTATGGAAACCATGCAAAAGTGGCACAAAAGTTGCTTGTGCTGTTGTTGTGCACGGGCCAGGGTCGTACTGCACTAATACTAACAAGCTGTTGGGCATCGAGATCATGAAGTTGCGTCAGTTGCGCCATGTGGGATATAAGGTAATAGAAGTGCCTCATTTTCTCCTGTCGCAAATGTCAAGGATTGCATTTGACTCCTGGATTGAGCAGCAATTACAGGTTCAACGTGCAACTGTAGAACTTTCAGAATCTTCTACAATAAAAGGGGTTTTATAGACCATGCAATTAAAGTGCTGAGTAATTATAATGGCTTACTGATCCTCTATTTCTTGAGCAAGTAAAATGTCATACCGTTCAACTCCAGTGTGGTGGTTACGAGGCTGTATATGAGGCTAGTTATTGCTGTGTCAAGCATGAAGCCAGTTTCACAAAGGCATGTGTAATGCTCCTTTGTTAATTGCCTTCGGTATTTCATCCATGCTTAAACTACGAAGAAAAAGATAAATTGAGCTGTTAAATTACGCTTCTAAAATAAAAATACCATGCCGCCTCTGAATTTCTTAGTGTAAGGGGTAGCATGTTGGGCTAAAAAGAGGTGCAAGAACAAAAGATTTGGGGGAAACCTGCATTGAAGTCCCTACACCAACTTGCCGTAATGTCGCAGATTTTGACTGCGTCTGCTTGGGCCTAGATAATTCTTTTATTGGTAAAAATGGACTATGCTCTATTCTAATGGAGCCAAAGATAGAACTTGGCCAGTTTTAAGAACTTCTACTGCGCCATAATGGCTGAAATACGAGAAAATGCTTTGAAATCCTTGACATTGCAGTGAAGCACAAGCACTGGTGGTTTTGGTACAAATTAAAAAAAAAATTTAATTTCGACCTATATTTTCTCTTCTAATATTAGCCTGTTACATGATATAAACTATAATGAAATGTGCAAAGCATAATTTAATAATCAACTTATTTCGTGTTCCTATAGTATCCCTTTAACATTTTTCATTATGGTGGCCACAAGCTTGCTCAATGCCTTGTCATATTGGAACATTAAGGCGAGTCATTCACCCTTCAGTAGAAAATTCTGGGCTTTAAGTATTGTATAAGCTGATAACACTTCTCTTAAATGACTGAGCTAGGTGTATATTTGTGGAATATTTTAATAGTCTGTGAATTGGTTTAAAGGGGCTGTCTACCATCCAGAGCGTGTCCCGAAATTGTCGCGCGGACATATTGCATTCCAAATGGTAGAAACAAGCAAAGTTTTGTCCTTTAAATAAAAGATCAAGTTTAATTTGATGCAGAAAGTTGTGATAGGATTAGGCGAGCCGATACAGTGTTATGAAATGTAACAAAATAATTAGTTGTCTCATCTCCACTGGCATCCTTAGCCACTTAACGAGTCATCTTCCATCAAAAGCACATGTGTCAAAGTACTGGTAACGATCATTACTGGTATTCTGTCCTTGATGTTCAAACCGTCTATTCAACTTCAGAAGGAAGAAATCACGCTCAGACATTTAACAGCAGCATGTGCGATAACAAAATAAGCCTCAAGTAATGCCAAACAATCGGCAAATATGTACGGAGCATTTTGTAGGCCACCTGAAAGCACAAGCTATATATATAGCCTTATCATTTTTGCACCTATTCAGCCATGTTACACTTTCAGACAATGCAGATGCTGCGCTAGATTGAAGTGTTTTTTTTTTTTGTCCATACAGTCCACAATTTTGTTACAATGGCATTTACAAGTCTGTTTCCCTCTGCTCTTCAAAAGCTACATAGCAAGCAGTTTTATCTGTTCTGCAAGTTGCAACATGCTTTTTTGGTACATTAAACAACCTTTCTCCTAGGCTTAGGAGCTTGAAACTATGCTTCTTTGACATTTTATTGGGGAGTTGCAAATTTGCCAATGCCGAATTTTAATTATCATCAGCTGCACATGCAGATTCTAAAGGGAACACAATCAAATCTTAGCTTGGACAAGTGTATAACATACTTGTATGGATATAAAAGCAACACCACATTCATGCTTAATCATTTTGGAAAGATACAGATAGCACATGTTCTGGCTCCAAGAATGCAAGCAGTTGAACTGTATTGACTTTCCGGTTCCGATCCAAGTATATCAAGCAGAAATGTTAACAGCCTAGCAGTTGGTGCATTTACCATAAGTGGTCCTCCGTTAGCATTACAACATCCTGTGAACACAATCCCAGCTGCCAAAAAGAGAACTGCCAGATGGTGGCCCACGTTGCTCAGGTTATGTTCGCAACAATCCCACAACCAACCTTCGCATGGTTGTGGGATTGTTCCCCACCTGCGGCAAGTTGTTTCTTCACCCTCTTTGATTTCCATTATTTATCATTTCTTTCCTTCATTTACTAAGCACAAGTAATTTCCCCTATGTTGTCCTTCTGGTCAGTGTTTGTTTGCTTCTTATGGTGCGACGAATAAAAATCGAGCCCGTCGGTTAACCCCCTTTCTTCTCGTTTAAGCCTGCTATAAGAACTGTAACAGAAGTGTGATCGGAAATCGTTGTTCAAGACGCACATTCAGTTTGTGTTTCGTTTTGCCTAATGCGATTGGCCTAGGCCACGCCGAGAGGTGTGGCTGATGGCGTTGGCATGGCCAAGGCTACTCGTGCAAGGCAAAACTAAGCGCGAACTGAACACACGTTTCGAACCACTATCTCCAATTGCGCCCCACATCACCACTAACAAGAAAAGATAATGCAACAGTTCAAGTGGCTAACTTGCTACAAAACATAACTGATATGCAACACACACATATCTGAGCAATGGCACATAGCTCTTTTTAGAACTTGTTACGGGCACCAGATGTTTGGAAACATCATGTCTAGGTTACTGAACTGGCACCTTCAATCCGGTAATGACATGTAGACCACGATACCTCCAGAGCTCATTGCTTATTAAATCCCTAATTCAGCATCATATCTGGCATTACTCATATGTCCATGGGTTTTCTCGAACCCTTTCAAGTGCTGTGTTCGTTAATGTGTACACCAAGATAGTGAATCAACAGCAAAAGCATTGATGAAGGTAATGATATTTAAAACGTGTCGCATGCATCTTGAAACACTTCAGATTGGAACTGTTCTGCAAGGTTGAATAACATGCGCAAAACATTATAGTAAAACGAGTAGGAAGGTAGACAGTTGGTTGTTCTTGCCAGGTGTCAGTGGGTCCTTTATGTAGCGGCTTAACTTCATTGTTTTGCACCAGGCATAATTTTCATGTGGCTGGATCAGTGCTTTTGAAGCCTGCTGGACATGAAATAGTTGATGTTCACTAGTCCGATGTTCCAGTAGTGTTTTCACATGTTGTTCACATTGTGTAAACTTGACAAAACTCGCTACAGAATGTAAAATTCCTTTATTTTACAGCTGCATGCTTTTTAAGATCCTGTACATGCAAGAAATGCAGTGAAAGTAAGTTTTCATTCAACAGAATTGGCTCCTGAAAAGGTAAGCAGCTCTGCATTCTGTATTACATTACACAAGTTTGCTCTTTTCAGTGTACCGTGTTGCCTTTGCAACAGTGGGCTGTGTAATCTGTGTTACAGCAGCCTTTTCCTCAGCCTCCTTCATTAGTCTAAGACACCTTGGTGGCAGGCTTATCCCCGAACTTCTTGAACTTGGTTAGCACTTCCATGTTGTAATGCGCAATGGCACCTGCATGTTGCCATTCGTTTCCCACAATGCATTCTCTGTGCAGGTTTAGTTTGCAGTTTTTCTTGCACTTCTAGGCTCGCATTATGCAGGACTACAGAAGTGTCACTGCCCTTCTGTGAACTGGTTCAGAAATAGAACCGTGAAAACTTCTGTCTGTATCACCGATGCTACTAAACCGGCCACAAAATTGCTTACACATTAATTGTATGGTGCTTATTGTCTTAAAGGAACTCGGAGTCCATTAAGTATATCATAGTGGGCAACTTCAGATTTGTTTTGATGACCTGAGTTTCCTAATGTGCACTTAAGGCTTGGTGCACAAGAACGATTTTTTTCAATCTGCCCCAATCGGAATAAAGCTTCAGTGGCGACGACCTTTAACAACCTTGTGCCCTTTAGAAGCACCACCCTATAGTCATGAGGTGGGTCTAATTCGTTTGCCAATAGCGATGAATCGACAACATTAGCGAAGTATTAGAATATCGCATGAAGTAAGCCTTGCAGTTTCATGGGCAGTACAAATTGCAGTATGCTTCTCTTACAAACTAAACCTGCCTGGTGTCACGTGGCCAAGGAAAGACGCAAACCAAGTTCACTAGTGGCCACGATTCCGACGCGACAAGTGCCGGCAGTGGGGAGTACGTCTGCTTGACTCAATGAGAGCGCGTTCCATGCTGCCACTCCTTTCGCAGTTTCATTGTGCCACGTTTCTGAAACTCGGCAGATCATGCGACTACCAACACTGGGTGCACAGAAAGGCGCTGTGCCACTAAGGCACCTGCCTTCCCGGCTCGCCCTTATTGTTGCCCTCATACTTTTAAGCAGATCATGTGACCTTTAACACACAATATGAGGCCGCTCATGTGCTGTGAAACCCCGAACAGTATAGATGCACAAACGGCATGAACATGTCTGGAGCATCTGTACAATTGATATCACAGTGAAGTTGCAGATATTAATGGCCTGCAATGGCAAAAATTCTGAAATGAGAGACACTGTAGAATTTGCACTCGCGAAGAAGTGGTGGAGTCGCCAGCAAAATTTTCGGTGTAACCCTACCTTTACCGAGTGTTGTGCACGCAGAAGCTTTATTAGTGCCGCTTCTTGCGGCACTAATTACTGCGCTCTAAGCAAATCACCGCATGAAAACTATTTAAAAATTCTTAAGTGAACACTATGGACATTACCCCAAAAGCTTACACTTCATTTTTTCTTTGAAATAAAATGAAAGTCGAAAGTGATCTGCAAAAATTATTTTCGAGACCATGGTTCACAGTACCAGGTCTCAAGGAAGACTCCACAAACACTTTACTTAATTTCGCAGCACTCCTTTCCTTTACAAATAGCTTATCTGTGAACACTGGATACTGGAAGCTGTTTGTATACCATATTTTTAGGGTTTCCTTGGACTGCTAAAGGTAATTTCCATTTTAGCTGCTAATGTATACCAGTTTGCAAAGCAGATGCAATGAACATGCTTCCACGAAAGAGAACACAAGCCAGTCTTGCTGAATAAATTTATTGTTTTTACCGTTTTTAGAATGTACAATGTTGCAAACAAACTTCGCAAGATGACTGCTGAAGCAGACTGCCACTCACAGTTGCATGACACAACCAAGTAGCACAATCCATGGCACATGCTGATGCACGTAATGCTTGCACAAACCAATTCTTTATGCCTTTCCAGTGGCATCTTTTTTTCAGTGGGCATACAGGATTACTCAGAATTGCTTGTACAGAACTGTCACAAAAGCTCTTGTCAATATTTGTGGCATCACCAAGCCGTTGCAACAATGCTCTTTAAGAGAAGCACTTGAGCACTCTACTTTGCCCACTGAAAAGTACTAATACCACGACATTCCCAAATCACTTGATTCCACTCCTGCCAGCCTGCTTCGAGCAAACCATATTTTAACAAAGAGGTTCCACAAGATATATGAAGCAAGAATGGAAATGATTTTGACACGTCTTCTACAAGTAAGCCTGTAGGCTGACAGTACACACTTAAAAAAAAAAGACTTCGTAAAAAAATAAAATCACCAGGCAAACTGTGGGTCCTCTCAATAAAAATCTCAATGCTTCTGAGAGAAAAACACATTACGAAATTATCATTTCATGCAAACTGATTCTTGTCTGTGTGTGTAATGTGGATTTTCCACTAAAAACAGCAAGATGAAGTGGGCCTGAAGGCTCCACACGAGCGACTAAAAACCTACAGCTTGCCAGTATTGGCAGTATGGCGCTGGACTGCGCTAAAGAAATCACCACACGTTGACTTGCCACCATTAAAATCCAAACGATGGCATCTCAATATGGCAATGGAGTACGTACTATACTCTCCTTAACACACTCGAACTTTCTTGGCCGCCTCCCTTCCAGAATAAATGGATTAAAAAGCAGTACGTAACTTGCTCATTCTTAATTTAGTGGTGGCCCGAAATCAGGTATCCAGGCCTAATTGCCACTGAAAACCTCAGCAGAAAAATGTCTTTACAGACCAGAACCACTGAAAACATTCTACCACAGGACCAGTACAGGGCATCTAAACAAAGATGAACTCCCATTCACTACTTAGGCAAGAAATGCAAGACGATCCAAGCCTGAAACAACAGCAACCCTACAAGTTCACCGTTATCCAGTGCAGTTGTCACTCACCACACTAATGAACCAGGCACAACTGTTCCCAACTACATAGAAAAAGAGTTCATGAGAGTGGCTTGTTGGGCCAGTTGGTACATGGTTATGCTAGGAGAATGCCAGCAAACTTGAGAGTAGGAAAAATCAAGAGGCAGACATAGACAAAGAAACAGGAAGGTGGCTGGACTAACAACTGAACTTTATTCAACTGAACTTGGGGGACGTTGTTTTCATGAATAAAGTTCAGTTGTTAGTCCAGCCACCTTCCTGTCTCTTTGTCTATGTCTGCCTCTTGATTTTTCCTACTCTCAATTTTGCTGGCATTCTCCTAGCATACATAGAAAAAAATCCAGCAGCAACCATTATTACTGTATTTTTTTACTGTACACAATCTACGCAAAATTAAGAGTGTCCACCTGTCATGGATCATCAGTGTTAGATAAGTCTTCGCCGCACATAAGAATGCAACAGTACGTACACTGGATCTGTGGAGCCACTAGGTGAATTTCATTAGGTTGCCCCTTTGGTTCGCACTAAACATGCAGGCATGCACGTTACTGCGAGGCAATAGAACACTTTTTGATAGTTAATTTGTGCCTTTGGTGGCAAACGCATTCACACGGTGATATAGCACATGCCAAATCTGTCATGCCTGGCCGGTGGCGACCTTGGACGTGTACATGTGACTACTTGCCTAATCTGCAATACATTTACGATGTCTACAGGAAATGAACAGATGTACACATGGGGGGGGGGGGGGGGGGGGTAATAAAGAAAAGACCAACTGTTCTCGCACTGGACAAGGCTGGAAGCAACTGGCCCACGACTGTAAAAGCTAGTGCCGAGATTCTGCAGCTGAAGACCTTTCGCTCCACGAGCTGGGCTGTGAAACATCAAAGTACTCCACTGCCATTTCAATCACCATAGGACATGATTCGAGAACCAGCACCTAACCAAATGTGGGTTGCCACATAATTCATAACAAAATCCCGCACAACTGCTACAAATCTTAAAAATTTAAAAAATAAAAGAAAGAAACCGAGATGAGATGATATCGCCTGCTTTTAAAGGGCTGGGGGAGGGGAGGGTGGAAGGAAAATAAGATGGCAAAGATGAGCGATGGTGAAGAAATTGGATAATGACCACCTTTTCCAGTTAAGTTGGGAAAAGAAAGTGGGAGACAAAATGTGGGAGACTTCCGTCATGTGATCAGGGAAGACGGGCTGTCTGTTGCCATTGTGTTCTTTCGATTGCTCTTGGCCTTGGCTGCAATCTGTTTCTGCAGTGTCAGCAGCTTGTTCTGAAATAAGTGCACACAAACTGACACTTGAGCATCGCCAGCAAAAACAGGGTTGAACGTGTTTGAACTACTCCACTACTGCTACATGTGGAAGCACTGTATACGTTACAGAGTTTCCTACCAAAATTACTAGAGGGGACTCTCGCATGATGATTAGTACGCGGGTTAGTCTAATTTTAGCACTTGTGGCTTCAAATGTTCTTGGCACCACTCATTGCATTTTATCTCTCTACATTTCCAAGACATCATTTTTCAGCACATGAATGCAATAAGTTCCTGTGCGCATGCGTAGTCACTGTGAATTGTTGCACTTATAACACAATAATTTGTATAAAAAATAACCAATTCATAAAGTCACATGGCCATTCAATGCCAGAAGGACAATGTTTAGGCAGATCCATGCACATCATCATTCTATTGCTGGTTGAACCGTCATACTTGTTACTTCCACAGACACTAGCGTGCATACTGGACACTAGCCCCCTAGTAATTTTTTGTAGGAAACTTAAGTACAGTAAAACCTTGTTAATATGTAGTTGGCAGGGAACGTGGATCAGGTATGCACTAAGCAATGCACTAATTAACCCACAATGGCAGACGATCAGCTATAGACTTACCAACCATAAAAACATCTTAATACTCACTCAAACACACAGGCAAGTCTTACTTGCAAGCACGCAATACAAAATCTGACTTTCACTTGCCACCACTGTCACTCCGTAGTGTGCGGAAATAACTGCAAACAAGAGTTCGGTTCAAAACCACTTTGCCCTAATAAGCCCTGCGTTCCATTAAAGCATGGGAGAGTGCCACTCTTAAACTGAAACTTGTGAAACCAGCTCCCAGTATTGCATTATGTTACATTAATACAGTTTCATTACTAGAATAGAAAATGAAGGTCAAAATTTCACGTCGGAGCCACAGGAGTACGCTATTGTGACGTCACGAATTCATTTTCTTGTTTTTGCATGGTTGCAGCTTGGAATAGGTTCTTTAAAAACTCGCTAACTTTAGTTTTGGTGCTTCTAGAACAGAATTCAATCCATATTTACCAGTAAAATTTTATCTAGGCCCGAGCACTGATAAAATCCCAGACGTCAGGGCAAACCAGTGCAGGAGCTAGAACGCAGCGTCATGAACGGTCTTACATTTTAGTATAGTTTTCACCTTACAAAGCTTCTTCTTAAGGCAAGAGTGGCTTTCTAAGTACTGTAGAACAAAAGCTTATTAATAAACTCAAATTATTTTTCTCTTTGGTATCCCTTATGGCCCCTTGATGTACCTTTCACCCTTGCAAAAAAGTCAAGGTGTAAAGGTTATAAAGGAAGAGTACAAACAAAACATCTTCAATTCAGAACACACGCCTTAGTGCAACATAAAAGAAATTATGCCTAGGGCTCAGCATGTTCCATTTAAACTGGGCAAAACAAGAGAAAAAGAAAGGATAAAAAAAAAATTGAATTCAGATAACAGCTGTGAATCCACCAGTGCTCCTATGAAGGAAGCCTGGAGAGCTCAAAATCACTTGCCGCCCAAGCAATCTTTATTCTTTTCTTATTCACATATGTTTTGCCTGTCGCTACGTTGAAAATGAACAGCAGTTAGTTATCAAATGTTCACCAAGGAAACAAATATCGGTAAGCTCAATGTGAGAAATTATTTATAGAAAAGAACCTGTGAAACTAAAAAAACAAATATGTATATTCACTGGGAGGTGGGGGACGAATTTTTTAGGTGGGAATAAACTGAAAATGGCAAGGCCAAAGTTTGCAAAAATAAAAAACCAAAAGCACTCAACTCTAGAATGTCTTATGGTAAGCCTTCACCAAACTAAACGTTGAAGCCCAAGAAAATGCATTCCAGAGAACAGATTTTTCTATCATCAAAAGGTCCAAATGCGCCAGGAAGACAACTAAAGTGCATAACAGCTCTTTCTTTTTTTTTGTGCCAATGAATAGACCACATGTCATGCTTCGATGGAGATTGGTAATGGCACTTTATTTACGGTTGCAAGCTGCTTGACTAGGATAGTCGCAAAAAGCAAAACGCGACAACAAAGAGTTCCCACCGTGAGGTCTTGGACCACTTCCGAGTGCTTCTTCTGCTCTGCCTGCAGCTTTGATCGATGATTGCGTTCATCTGAAGACATGTGAGCCTTGAGCTCTGCAATCTGAAACCAAGAGAAGTGAAGTGTTTGGCCCAAAAGAAGACTAGGCAGCTTCACCCAAGCAGTAAATCATTGAAAGTAATAGCAAGGAACAGTATAACTTCATTAACTTTTTCAGGGTGGTTTTTTTTTAATTGCAGATTTAAGTTCTTCAGAGGGACCTATGTTGAAAAAAATTTAGCGTAATTTTTCTAGGGCGATCCTAAAGTGAGAAAAAGATATTTTGTGTTGGTATATATGTACTGTTTATTCATTAATGAAAACAATAAAAAAGAAATAAACTTATAAGAATGAAAAATTTGGTGCATCGTTATAGACATAGTTGAAGGCTTAGAAAATGCGCACACGTGAATATTTTGCAAGTCTCAAATGTTCCTGCTCTTACACTAATATTTTCGTCCATAACGTAATCGAACTGCGTAGGTGAGCGCACTCAAGAAAACTGTATGGTTGTGTGCACATCAGAAAAACAAAATGTGTGACAAACTTCCGCTAATTTTTATCTTACTGCCAACCAGAGGCAATTAGTTTTCGAGAGTCTCCAAAAGAAGAAAAGGAAACGCATGCACGGCGGCATCCTTCGTATGCGCACCCCTGGGAGCAATAAACGAGCGAGTAACAGGCGGTCACCCTTTGAGCAATCAGTAACGAGATAGCCATGAGTTTTGCGAGCGCAAGAAGCCGAAACCGCCCGTGGAACAAAACACAACCGCCGCCTGCGCGCCAAAGCGCAAGCGGAGTATATAGGTGCGCCGGAGCAAACTAACTAGATCTAGAACAAACCATGCAACGAAAAGCAAAAGAGGGAGGTGTGAGAAAAATTCCCACACAGTGGCAGCACATGCAAGGAAAGAAAAAGTTAGGAAATTGGCGCGCTTCTTAAACGTACAGACGATGCCGTAAATATATGGCATCAAACATTTTGGACTCGTTCGCGACGCCATATATTGAAGTCACTGACTCTGAAAGGGTTAATTCAACCCTTGTTCATTCGGAGAATACGGACTTGTCCTTTTGTCCAGGCAGGCATAAGCATTGTTAAATGTTGATCAAACTCTTGTCAATTAAGACGTATTAAGACAATTAAGCTGCACACCAGTCAATATGAACAACGCAAAGCATCGCGAATTTGTGACGCAAGAGAGCAAAAGTGGCACTAGCAGCCAATTTAAACAAAACGGCAGAGTCCACATCCCCAGAGTCATCTGCGGAAATCGTACAGAAACTACAGAAACACCGAAGGCTTCATGTCTATTTGTGTGTTTTTGCACTCACGCCCCACGTGGCACCACGATGGCCACGCATGCCTTCAGAACTGCGTAGCCGCCATCACTGATCGATCGTGTTGATAACAGCAAAGTTGCGGCAAACAGCAGTTTTGTCTGGCTCAGTGCACGTGTTGGCTGCGTGCCTTTTAAACTGCATGGTTGCCATTCATGATAGCAACCATGCAAAACTATGATTGTACTGATAACGACCATGGTTTCATCCACAGCAGTTGCAGAGAGCAGTGGTTCCATTTTGAATCGTTCCAACACACGTGCAACGTCATAAACGTGGCTGAAGCTGTCAAGGATGATTCTACCACGGCCCACATGCTGGCATTTAAACCCACGGCTACATCGTGATTGACGGACAATCAGTTGCTGACCAGTCTACTGGCAAAAGAATAATCGGTTTGTCCACGAAGCAGAAAGCAAGTCTGCTCAGATGCGATTTTAATCAATGAATTAATTAAATGTGGGGTTCCACGTGCCAAAACCACTTTCTGATTATGAGGCACGCCGTAGTGGAGGACTTCGGAAATTTCGACCACCTGGGGTTCTGGTGCATCTAAATCAAAGTACACGGGTGTTTTCGCATTTCACCCCCATCGAAATGCGACCGCCGTGGCCGGGATTCGATCTCGTAACCTTGTGCTTAGCAGCCTAACACCATAGCCACTGAGCAACCACGGTAGGTAATGCTTAGATGCAGACCTTGGTCTTGTGCCATGGTGAAACTGGCTGCACTGCGAAGGAATTGGCAAAGTTCTCGCCTCCGAAAGTGCTAATGAGTCACGAGATGACAAGAATTGCCACTTCTGCGCTGATGTTGTGTGAAACAAAAGCAAGAGTTACGAATTTATTCAGTAAATAAAGGCAGATTGGCATATCAAGTATTTATCAATTTTTTTCTTGATACCCTGTATAATTGGACATTTGGTTAATTGAGCCATTTTTTCTGGTCCCGTGAAATCACAATTACCAAGGTTTCACTGTAAAGCATTGCACTGAAGCTCCTCGTATAGGGTTTTAAAATGGTACCGACACAAAATTCTATGTGCTCTGTTTCTTCTGCTTAATTAGTTACTATTCATCCGGTAATCATGCTAAAGAAACTCGTTTGCTCTAGCACACGATGATTGTTCAGTTATAAGCTCATATCTCATGACCAGTCACGATTTCGAAGAGTACTTTGTGCTCAGTGACGCAAGATGCATGCTCGTAAACGGTGACGATCTCATGAGCGCTCAAACCTGTGACGCATGCTAGCGTGCCGTCTACTATGCCATCAGCACTCCTGTTTTGTCAGCTAGTTTGATGGGAAACCTGTGCATTGCTACACCACTGTAATACAGTCGAAACCTGCGATAACAAACCCCCACGACAATGAAATATTTTCATATCCCTGGCGAAGGCCTATAGGATTCAATGCGTTCCGTACCTCTCGCCAACTAAATGTCACTGTAATGCAATCCTGCATCAATTAAATTTACCAGAATGTAACCCAGCATATTACCTACTCGCGCAAGGCTAGCAGGCTCCAAGATATGCTCAAATGCGATTGCTTTGCACTAAAATTTCATAAATGACACCCACATTACACTTCCGTGGGTACCGCCATTCTTGCTTACAAAAACAACCAAGTGCCGGGAGCGATTACTTGCACCGGAAACATGTCAGTGCGGCCATCTTGTTAGACGATCGCCCTTTCGAAGTGGCCCCCATGTTGCTACCGACATGTGACAAGTTTTTGCACGCCTAGCACAGTGCTTAATGCCCGCCTCGGTGAGCAAAATGCACCAACGACAAGGAAATCCACGTCCCACCCATGTGGAATACGACCCTGATTAAGCGATCGTTCAGGAATATGCATTCCTTGCTTCAAGAACGCTGTTCCAGAGCCACCAGACAGGCATCGCGTGTGGATTCGGCACCGGACGTAAATTTGTGCTAAGGGGGCGTTATTCTAGATCGATTGCCTTCAGGTATACGAAACACGATCATTTTCGTGTTCGGCAATGGACGCATCAGCGTCTATGGGCCGACAGCGTGCACTGGAGAAATGCTACTGCTTGCGTGGAGCAGTATTGCTCTGCGTCCGGCGCCGATTTACTCAACATCTCGCAATAGTGATCGTATCTCCAAAAGAAATCGACCGAGAATACTGCCCCACAGCAGTGCTACCACTGATGATTGACGCATGCAGCAAAGCTTGCCAAAGTAGGCTAATGGAATTTTGACAGTAAAGGTTCATTCCGCGACGCATTAGCTATGTGTGCCATCTCATTTCGCAACAACGAAGTTCTCGCGAAAGCAAATTTTCTCGCGTTCCTCGCCGATTTCGTTATCGTGAGGTTCAACTGCACTTCTTTGTGCAGCAGTCCACTCGTAGTATGATCCCAGCAATAGAGCGTTTTTAGCAATGCTTTAGTATGTCCGCAATCTTCTTGTCGTTCGTGGTTTGCCGGGTTACTGGTGAAGTGTACAGCATGAACAACGCTGGTAGCAATATCTGGTGACGCAATATCTAACCAGAAGGCACGCAAAACTAACACAGTCGAACCCACTTAAGACAATATTCAAGTGTCGTGAAAATACCATTGTTTTAATCGACAACTGTTATAACTGTGTTGCATGAAAAAATCAAAATAGGGGGATGGTAAAGCTGTTGTCAGAAAACTATAATGGCAGGGTGGCCAGCGCCCATTCCCACCACCTTCCTCCATCCGGCTGCCAATTGTGTTCACTCGTTTAACTGCTTCCTGGGTGCTCCTCCAATCGCATGTAACAAGCCGCAGCTGTTGGCGTTAAAGAATGGCACTGCTAAACCAACTGCAAAGAGGGCTCACGGGTTGCAAGAGATATGCGAACTCTGCCAAGGCATCGCATGGGTGGCCCCAAATGAGCCCTTTTATGATCAGGGGGTGGATCAGCCATCTTCTGTTTCGGTGGCGAGCCAAACGTGGCTAAGAAAACACATGGCCAGGAACGATTGCCACACAACCATCAAAGACGAACGCAAGCGATTAAGCTGTTTGCAGAACTGCCAAAGCTGGCTCTTTATTCTATGAAACTGTGCCGAATGAGGAGCCAGAGAGCAATCTGGGAGCAGCGCAGTTGGCTCAGTTCATTCGTGTTTCAGAGGGTGGCGTGGCGTAGAGCTATGGGCACAGCCCATTTGTGTTCGAAGGGATGGAAGGGCGACGAGAAAGAGGTGCAGAGAAGGCTGGAAAGTGAGTGCACGGTGGCTGTTGGGGCCATCGTTGAGCGGCTCGAGTTTCTCATTTTCAATTTTTTTCTTTTGAAGAATTTCACATTTCACTTCCTTTCGGCATAGACACCGAGCAGCCAGACTTTATCATTGTAACCGATAATGCGGCATCAGGGCATTGTAGTAAGCAGGTTTTTTCACCATGGAAAACATACAAAAGCTGGCAGTGCAGCAGCTTGTTATAACTGATATATTGTTAAAACTGGTATCGTTATAAATGGGTTCGACTGTAATGCAACTTCACTGATCTGTTTAGCAGCACATGGTGAGCAGTGCCATTGGTAGTGTACTGCACACTTTTAGTAGGCGACAATCCAAGCGTGCCACCGTTCTCTGCTGTAGGCGGCGCCATGCAGCCATACACGATGTTTCGCTTCGGCGGCATCCGGCATCACCAACCAGCTCGATTTCGTTCTGGTTTCCCATCGCTTTCTTAAAACACGACAAAACACGATGCAATAGGAAAACAATGAAACACCTCTCGGGCCACTGGAGCACCCCCAGCTCGATGCGTGTTGGCATTTCATGCTGCAATGATCCATGCGACGTTTCGCATGACCTAGATATCAAAAACAGTTGAGCCTGTCAATTTTTTTTTAACTTCGGATATTACCGTATTTACTCGCATATAACCCGCACCAAAAATTGAAAAAAATGTGTTTAAAAAGTGGGGGTGCGGGTAATACGCGAATACAGTCGAACCCGGCTATATCGAACTCGCAAAAAAACGCCTATCAGTTCGATACAGAGCATAATTCGATATAAGCCTCCTAAATAATTGGATGTCATAAATGCACATACCATTTATAAAATCACTTTATTGATGAAACTAGCTTCGTTTCGCACGAAACAGTCCTGCATTTTCTTCTGCTTGGGCAATTTCGCTGCATGCGAGGCACGCACTTCCCCACATTGTCTAAGGAGTCGGAGCAGCTGAGGCCGCAACATTCCGCTTTCGCACAGAAGCACCGGACTAGTGCGAGCGCACTTCGGAGGATGTGGGCCAAAGATGGTCGTTGCTTTCCTCGTTGTGCCCATTTTCAGTTGTGCTCGGCACGATGTCGGCAATGTAGTCTTCGTTTCCGGGCTCTACCGTGGTCGCGACACCATCATTTGCGCTCACTAACTCACGCACCGTTGATTCGTCAACAGCTTCCGGAAATTCTGACAGCTGGCTCCAAACCTCGGCAACAACGACAACGGCTTCGTCGCATTAATCAGAATTTACAGTCATCACCGAGCACGCGGAAGTCGGTACGGCTGAAGCTATATTTTGGATGAACCACTCGTACACGGCCGCGCATACGCGTCGGGCGCCACGGGCACTACGGGCACCGGGTCGCGAGTTAGGCCGCTTTAGCCCTAATTTCCCCCTTCAAGATCGTGCCGAGAGTGCACCTCGGAATCTTGTACGTTGCAGAGACATCCGACTTGTCACCGCATTCGACCCGGTTTATGATTTCGAGCTTCACGACGAAAGGCTAATTCTGACGCTTCATCACGGCAACACTGCGGGAGAAGGCGCACACAATGAATCAGATAAGCAGCGAGACAACTCGCACTTTCGCCAACTTGCATGACGAGGGCACAAGAGCCTCTGATTGGCTGTCTGGGCAAGCGCTGCAGGCGGGCGGGCCAGGATCATTTTTTGTAGGGAGGTGTCGGCGGCTCCGAGGTAGCGCGGTCGCATAGGGGGAGCGGTTGGATGGAGCCGCGCCGCCGGGTTTTCCCTTCACCGCGAGGGAAAGCCAACTTCCGGGGGCACTTTCCGCCGCTTGACGTTCGATATATCGGGAGTCGCTATTAGTTTTGTTCGATGTATGCATAATTTTTGCTATATATACTCATTGTAACTATACCGTGTCCATAAATTGTTTGATATAAGGAATAATTCGATGTAAACGGGTTCGATATAGTCGGGTTCGACTGTATTCCGGAGAAGGGGGGCTCGGCGGGTCGGCTTCACGGCAACGCGCGGCCTGCCGTGCAGAGTCCGCATCCCCATCGACATCAACGTGTGTTGCAGTGCATATTAATATTGCACCAACCTTTTGACCACCGAAGGCCAGTATGGACTGAAAGAAGACCACGTGGAAGCGGAGACCATGGAGCATATCGTTTTGCGGTGCAGAACACTTCGTCCGGACATTGCCGAAGACGCGGCGATAGATATAGAGGGTGCCCTGGGATTTGCAGGGGAGGACGGACGTGTGGATGAGAGAAGGGTAGTGGTGACAATGAGTAGGTTGGAAGATTGGTGCAAAAGGGGCTAGGGACGAGTGAGTCTATAAAAGAGGGACAAATTACAGTTCACAATACGAACAAAATTACGGGGGAAAAAAAAGGGGGGAATCCTACGCTAGGGGGCGCAAGCCACCACCGTTACAAAGGGCTAAGCCACTATGATCCATCCATCCAGCCAACAAGAGGCCAACGCAGGTCACAGCCAGATCCACATCCATAGTCTGTTTAGTCCCACGCCAGCCACGCGTTTCGCATGCTTTGCATACGCTTTGTTCAGACGTTGATGGGCCTTGAGTAAGGTGCCGTTTCTTGTACGCCCAGTTTGCACAGTTCGCCAGCCTTGTCTAGGCATCATGAGTGTGTCTCGGCGGCAATCATTCACGGCGAAGGAGAAACTCAGGATCGTCGCCGCTGCTGAACAAATCGGCAACAGAGCTGCTGCGAGAAAGAACGATGTCGACGAATCTTGCATTCGCGACTGGCGGAAGAAAAAAGACTCTCTCGAAGCTGCGAACAAGGACAGGCGAGCGTTTCGCGGCCCGAAGACTGGCGCGTACCCTCACGTCGAGACGCAGCTTGCAAAATTCATCGAGGAGCAGAGGAGTCGTGGCCACGCTGTGTCTACAGAGATGGCGCAGATGCAAGCCCTGAAGCTGGCCCGGGAAATGCACATTCCACGCGAGTTTCATGCGAGCCGCGGATGGCTGCAGCGCTTTATGGCCAGGCATGGATTTTCGATGCGGCGGCGAACTACCATGTGCCAGCGGCTTCCCGACGCTTACGAGGAGAAGCTGCTCAACTTTCAACGTTACGTCATCGGACTGAGGAAAGAGCGCAACTACTTGCTATCTCAGCTGGGAAATGCTGACCAAACGCCAGTATATTTCGAGATGCCTATGGACACGACCCTGGAAAAAAAGGGCGCAAAATCTGTTAGTGTGCTGACTGGCGGCAACACCAAGCTGCGCTGCACAGTGATGTTGTGTGCTTTGGCCGACGGCACCAAACTGCGCCCGTATGTAATATTCAAGCGCAAGACTCCAGCGAGTACACCACTTCCCCCAGGAATTGTTGTGCGAGTGGAAGATAACTCGTGGATGAACAGTGACCTCGTCATTGACTGGATTCAAGCAATCTGGGAAAAAAGACCAGGTGCCTTGTTGGCACGCTGTTCGATGCTGGTGCTGGATTCGTTCCGAGGCCACTGCACTGACGCGGTGAAAGCTCGCCTCGCTGACAACGGCACAGACCTTGTCGTAATACCTGGCGGCATGACTTCCATGCTCCAACCACTCGACGTGTGCATCAATAAGCCTTTCAAGGCTCACGTGAAGCGGCTATATGCCCAGTGGATGGCCGATGGCCTTTACGCCCTTACGCCGACGGGACGCGTGCGAAGGCCAGATATTGCACTGCTGTGCCAGTGGATCGTAGATGCATGGGGGATGATCCCGGCCGACATGGTACGCAAGAGTTTCAAGAAGTGTGCCATAAGCAACAGCCTAGATGGTACCGAAGATGATTACGTCTTTGAGAGCGGCGATGAAGCCTCAGACGGCAGCAGTGAGAGTGGCGACGATTGACAATTGAACGACAGCACTGACAACGTTGCGGCAGTCGTTTTCAAATATATTTGTTTTGAAAACTAAAATGGTGACTGTTTGCTCAGTTGTAACTTCCTAGTCCTCATTTTTTCAGGTAAGTGTGCGGGTTATACGCGAGGATATTTTTTTTTATTTCATGGGGTTCAAAGTTAGGGGTGCAGGTTATATGCAAGGGCGGGTTATACGCGAGTAAATACGGTATGTTTTTTCTCACATTCTTTTTCAAAAGATATGAACGAGGTTCTACTGTATGTCAAGAAACTTTATGTTTGCTGGAATATTGCGCAGATCCTTTGCACTGAACATATATGTTCTCGATTTTTTAGAAGCACTTCTGTGTGAAACAACTTTTATTCGCTACGCTTAAGCTCACCGATACCAAAAGAAGGGTGGGGTGGAGGAGGTGATGGAAACATAAGGAAACGGTGTCTGACCTGCTTGTCCTTGGCAAGCAGCTGCTGGTCCTTGAGGCTCAGCTGCTTCTGCAGGGAGGAGACCTGCTCACGCAACTGTGTCAACACCACTACGTGATCGCTGCTGTTCGGGTCCAACAAACCACTAGTCTCTGGCGTGCTCCTGTTGTTGACATGCAATGAGAAAATGGTGCATCAAACAATCTGTATGCAAGCTGAAGTACGTAGCATTTAAAAAAACCACTCTGGACACAAGCTACTGTATTCACTCGATTCTAACACATACCTGCTTGCCGCGACCTATTAAAAAAAAAAGAAAGAAAAGAAGTCCTTTACAGTACCGCGACGAGAATAGAGCGCAGTGCGCCTAGCTGCGTAGACTGTCTCCATCACAGATCGCTTTCAAGATGTGGGCCGTGCGGCTGCACTGTATGTAGCAGCCGCCAAAGTAGAAAGCTTCTCCTGTTTGCACCAGCCTCGCATGCAAGTTTCGGGAAGTTGGAGTGCCCGTGATGCGACCCGATTTCCGTCCAACTCTGCACATGTATTCACTTTCCTTTTAATTGCGGCATTGTGACGAACTCGGCATGTCTTTGCAGCCGGCACTTCCATGCTGATAGAGCAAATGCACAAAACAGGAAGGCTGGGAAGAACGGTGCATTAACCTAAGCACACTTACTACAGCACATGGAAGAAGCTATGGCAGCTAGACTCAAAGCGCATGTGAGGAGGCCATTTTGAGATGCCAATGGCAATATGGTAACGCAGATTTACGGTCGTACTCGATTATAACGTGCACGCAACGTTTGGACCCATCGGGGAAAAAAACAAGAATTAAAAAAAAAAAGTGCATTAGATTCGACTAAAGACAGTACATCAAAATGTGCTGCCAGGGCAGAGTAAGCTTACTTTATATAGATATGGGACCATATATTTCAACAATCCATATCACTCTTTATTCCTTTAACAACACTGCACATGGTCCTTTCTTGTCAAGAGCACTACAGGATGCCAAGACGGGCATGGTGTTCAGAGAGGTAAGTGGCACGGCAAAAAAACACTTGGAAGGTGGATGACAGCTACTGCTTGGCAGCAAAATTATACCTTAAAGGTATACTAAAATTTTTAAGGGTGCACCATGAGCAAATTTCAAAGCAGATTTTGTCATGCACATCTTTTCATTTATGCCCTTCTTTCAGCACACACCTTCATAAGCTGACATATGTCAACACTGTCTTGTCCCATACTTCCCATGCAACTTTGAATTGTCAATTTTCTGCCCCCTCCCCCCCCCTTTTTTCAATGCACACTTGTCAATGCACTCAACATACGCAGACTTAAATTGTGCCGTTCAAAGCTCTCATCGTAATTAAAAATATCGGAACTATATTTTCTTTCATATAGCAGGTTACACTTAGTGCAGTGGATACACGACACTTCCTCGTATTAAAAATGTCCACTGCAAAAGGATAGGGGTGAAGCATTGTATTATCTCATAACTCACCTTAGAGGGGTACTTCCATTGGCCAACTTAGCTGGGTCCAGCCGTGGCCTTTTGACACTACCGTGGTCACTGCCAACTCTGCAACGCCAAATAGAAAAGACGAAATGAAGAACAGCGCAAGTCTGCATGCCCACATCAACATTTCACAGCATTTCGCGCACAGAAATCCCAACCATGTGTAAAGACAAGAGAAGACCAGTCACAAAACTCTTAAAGGGGCCTGAACGACTTTTTATCGAAGTGGAGAAAGGCATTTGAAGTGAAAATAGGTCATTTCAGAAATACTTAGCCACAAGCACTTCAATGCGTTCGCAGAAGCGGAGTCATTGGCAAAAACATGGTTGCCGCTGTGCTCCCGTTCATTCTTCAATGCCCTGCACTGCAAAGGCTACGGCAGAGTGGGGCGTGCCCACAACGCTGCGCCTTCTTTATGTCACCGTGCCGTGCCACACGGTTCAAATGTAATTTTGGATGCTAACGTAGACGATACGACTTCAGATTTTGGTGCCTACGATGTGCTAACAGGAAGCCAAATGTGATCCTCAGCGAGCGGCAGTGCGCTTAGCAAGTGGAATTGTGGCGGCACTCCATGGTGGCACTCCGTGGTGGCACTCCGTGGTGGCACTCCGTGGCGGCTGTGGTATCTATGCTACGTAGAAGACCACTGCTAATAACAGCCGTGAAAGCGAATTTCCTTAACTACAAAATCAAGCGTCCAAAAGAGAATAGGGAGCAGGTTTCTGTTGAGAGTGTTTGAGAGAAAGACGACCTTACACTCTGCTTGTGGGCTCCACACACCAAGTACGACAGCAAAACTTGGCTGAGATGTTCACAGCAGTGTATGCTACACACAGACCAAGCCTGAGGGGTGGCTCTGGACCATTTTAAGTCATTGACAATTGAAGATTAGGTTCTGCAGCTTTCCGTGCGAAAACCACGATTCAATTATGAGGCTCGACGCACTGTGGGACTTCGTATTACCGTATTTACTCACATCTAGGTCGGCCCCAATTCCAAGCTGACCCCTGAATGTCTGAACCCAGAAAAAATGAAAAAACTCACCTCGTATGTACGCCAAACAAAAAAAGTGAGGACAGCATTCACAAAATGAAAAGAGCATTCATTTAATATGAATATGCTGAGCTCACTCTACGTTATCATCGGCACTAGCCTTGTCGCCATAGCCCAGACTGCACACACGCTTGCGGATGCGCACAAGCTCGCGTCCACACGCCCATGCATGCACAGTAAGTACGGCACAGCTCGTACGCATCGAAACATGTCATGATCTCGGTGAACAGCTTCTCTCTGTTATCGTGTGCCTATTTTCCTTATCACTGTCGTCTCCTTGTTGCGGCACACGCAAAAAGCATCTCCCATTGTCCTGTCCAAAGACGGACGTTTTTCTCATCGATGCCGAAGTCCTGTCCAGCTTGAACGTTTGACGATGCCTCTGCGGCTAGCACAACTTTTCATTTGAAAGCAGCACTATAGTGGCATTGCCTGCTTGGTATCATTACAATAATGCCATGCCGCATGCCGATACAACGCAGGTCAAAATAGCAAGGTTGCTCATGTACTTCAGTTGGCTACTGGCGTGGCTAATAGCGACTGCAATACCGACTTTTCTTGATAACGCTAGCTATGCACCATATTTATCATATTAAATTACAACCTGCTGCGTTTTTTAAAATCCTTGAATCAACAAAGAACTATCGGCCTAGACTCAAATAACTACGGTAATGTTGACCACCTTGGTTTCTTCATCGTGCACCCAGTGCACAGCACACAAGCGTTTTATTATAATAGCAATTATATGGGCACCCCAGGTGAATTTCCCGCACCTTCGCTGCCGTGATTTTCCATATTGTAACGCACAGTTGAGTGACGTTGCTTTAATCAATCTATCTTGGGTGAACTTGTGCCCGACAAAGAGCTAAACGAGAGCCTCGCTAGAACGTCCACAGTCTTTTCGCAAGAGACCCGCACCTCTTCTTCTTCCCTCGTGTCCCGCGCTGATGGCACGTTGCTCCGATTGCGCGTGCTTTGCGGGCCCGTGTTGCCCGCTTCACTGCCGCTATCTTTCGCAGGTAGCAGTAAGCAGCTGCACGGACGCAGGAGGCGGCTGGCGCGTAATTTGAAATCATCTTGCGTCATTGTCCCCCTTCCAAGAGTGCATCGTCCCGATGCGCATACAGAAGGCGGTGGTTTCCAGACTTTCAGGAATTCGCAAAGTTTGTAGGCGGAAGCAGTTATTGCCTGTCGTAGTACGGTTTCATTCGGACGACATGGACGATTTCTGTTCGATGCCGCCGTCGTGATGAGGTTACTTGACCTTCTGGAGCGACTTCGTAGTTCAATGGACTGATTCGGCGAATTATCCTATACGGGCCAAAATAACGACGAAGAAGCTTCTCTGATAGGCCGCGCATCCGTACGGGAGTCCACACCCATACTTTGTCTCCAGGTGCATACTGGACGTCTCTTCGTCGCAAGTTGTATCGGTCCGCGTCAGTTTGTTGCTGCTGCTGAATGCGGTGTCGCGCCAGCTGCCGTGCTTCTTCAGCTCGTTGTGTGAAGTCGCTGACGTCATTGTCATTTTCGAAGGTCTCATCTACTGGTAGCATTGCATCTAGGGTTGTGCTGACGGTCCGGCCAAAAACGAGTTGGAAAGGTGTCATTTGAGTCGTCTCTTGCACAGCGGTATTGTACGCAAACGTGGCATACGGTAGTATCCTGTCCCATGTTCGGTGTTCCATGTCCACGTACATGGACAACATATCAGTCAGTGTTCGGTTCAGTCGTTCGGTCAGTCCATTTGTCTGCGGGTGATATGGGGTGGTTTTTCGGTGACTCGTGTGCGTCAATTTCATGATGGACTGTGTCAAATGGGCAGTAAAAATGGTTCCTCGGTCCGTGATGAGAACTTTAGGAGCGCCATGCCGTAGTACTATGTTAGTGACGAAAAAATCAGCGACTTCACTGGCCGTTCCCTTGACAAGAGACCCTGTCTCGGCATATCGAGTTAGGTAGTCAGTTGCAACTACGATCCAACGCTTTCCCGATGACGATGTGGGAAAGGGGCCAAGTAAGTCCATTCCCACTTGTGCGAATGGAGTTTCCGGTGGCTGTATCGGTTGTAGGAGGCCTGCTGGCTTGAATGGTGGTATTTTACGTCTTTGGCAGTCCCGGCAGGTTCTTACGTAGTGTTGCACAGAGTTCAATAACTTGGGCCAGTAATACTTCATGCGGATGCGTGCGAATGTTCTGCTCACTCCTAAATGTCCTGCCTGGCGATAGTGGCACATTCTGTACAGGTGGCCAGCCTCCCCACAGTGGTAGCAGAGGGGTATTCGGTCAGGAGTGCGCCATACATCAGCCTTCCTGAATCTTCTCTCGGGTGGCGGCAGCGTAGTTCGAGGCATCGAGCTATTCATAGAAGAAGTGGCGACGACGTCAGCACGTGCGGGACTGTGCCGCAGCACATCGGCATATGAGACGCTCGGTTGGCGCAGTCGTAGCGCTTGGGGCTGCGCACTGAGCTGTGGTTCCCGGACGACCTGCCTGACCTCTTCACGAACCAGGTCTGCCAGGGAAGAGGGCGTTGGAGCGTTCTGGTCAAGCCGTAGCCGCTGGAGCTCTTCTCGCACTACAGATCGCACGAGCTCTCGTATGATCTCCACGCTATTTCCAAAGACGGCTGGAACTGTGTCTACAGAGGTGATGTTCATCTCCCGGTTGTACATCCTTGATCGCTGTTGCAACGTGCTTTCCATTGTTGTCGCCTCTGCACGAAACTCAGCGACGGTGCGCGGCGGGCTCCGAACCAACCCTGCAAACAGTTCCTGTTTTACGCCGCGCATTAGATGACGTAGTTTCTTGTCCTCGCTCATGTTCGGATCGGCTCGGCGGAATAGGCGGGACATGTCTTCTACATACATGGCCACGCTTTCGTTATTACGCTGGTTTCTTGCTTGCAGGGCAGCTTCGGCCCTCTCCCTGCGGTCGGTACTCGGGTAAGTTGCCAGCAACTCCCGTCGGAAAGCATCCCACGACAGAAACGTCGCTTCGTGGTTTTCAAACCACGTTCGAGCGCTGTCCTCTAATGCGAAGTAAACATTTCGTATCTTGCGCTCTCCGTTCCATCCATTGAATTCAGCGACGCGCTCAAAGCGTTCCAGCCAGTCCTCTGCGTCTTCAAATGAGTCGCCGTGGAAAGGCTCTGGCGTCATTGGCGAGTTGACCACGATGTGAGTTGGCGTGGTTTGAGTCGTCATATCGGTAGCGTTTCCGCTAGCAGATGCTGACGCTCCGATAGAAACCGGCAAAGGGGAAAACTCGGGGGGCTCACCACGTAGGCGACGACTGCTGCGTTGGTGAACAGGAGTCAACTCGATGGGTCCAAGTCGCCGTGAGTCCGGGCTCCTTTCTCTGGCTTGAGAAGGGCTTGAAATCATACCCCGCACCTCCACCAGATTTGTAACGCACAGTTGAGTGACGTTGCTTTAATCAATCTATCTTGGGTGAACTTGTGCCCGACAAAGAGCTAAACGAGAGCCTCGCTAGAACGTCCACAGTCTTTTCGCAAGAGACCCGCACCTCTTCTTCTTCCCTCGTGTCCCGCGCTGATGGCACGTTGCTCCGATTGCGCGTGCTTTGCGGGCCCGTGTTGCCCGCTTCACTGCCGCTATCTTTCGCAGGTAGCAGTAAGCAGCTGCACGGACGCAGGAGGCGGCTGGCGCGTAATTTGAAATCATCTTGCGTCAATATGAAGTCCAAGTGCAGGGCTGTAAGCGGCCAAGGAAGCTTTGGGACAACTCTAGCAGCAGCAAATCTTGCACTTTGGAGAAGGTCTGGAGTACGAATTGTCAGTTTTGGTACAGTGAACATGCATTTTGGAGCAGCTTCGTTAAGGACAATGTGAATTAAATACAGGCGTACGAAGAAAAGGTGTTCCTTATTTGACTTTGCAGAAGACTACTAGGTTGAGGCAGATCAGTTCTGCAGAAGCCTGCAGCGCGAGCAAAATTCATGAAGGAAAAACTCATCTACATAACTGCAGCATGAAGATACAAGGAAACCCATGCAGGTTTCTCAGAAACCACCATAAAATTACATACTGGATGTGCCAACTAAATGTGGCAAAGAAAAAATAACCGAAAGCTTCCTGTTCTTAGGCTTGTGTCATGCTAGTCGAGTATTTTTGTTTTTCATGTGAACAAGCAGCTAATATTTAATTTTGGTGAACTAACATTATTATTACCTTAATTATTCAATAAAGTGCCAATGCAAAGGTTGTGGAATATGTTGAGAAATAAGCGACAACAGCGTATATAGTGACCTAGGTCTTCCCAAAGAAAGAAAAAGCAAGGAAAAGCCTACAATTTCTTTTAATCCATGTGACAACGCATCCCCGCACCTATAATACAAGTGGTCTCAGACGTAAACATCATTACTGCATTGTGTATATTACGAATATGCAAACTTGGCTCATGGTTACAACATGGCGCAAATCGTTACAAGATGGCGCTACTTCACGTGCGAGGGACCAAGATTCGCGCCAAAAACTGACATGAGAAAAAAGTGCAAAAGAAGTGCAGCTGCTCCTTCCCAGTGCCACAGTTTGACGAGGTTTACGTGTAAAGATTGATGCAATTTTTGGTGTGCTGAAGGTTTGTCATGGTCACAGTGCTTTCTTATTTCATGGGCTTTCTTTTTTGTTGAAAGTCTTCACAAATCCTAGGTTGCTTTGAATGCTGTTAGCACTCATTAATCAATGTCATTCACAACTTTTTCACTGACATCAAATCGATTAGGCAAACTTATAAATTCAGCTAATTAAACATATTCGTGCACAATCAACGAGAAATATTCATAGTGATCACCATGAGCAACACCCATCAAGCTATAGTGAATGCCGTTCACGTACTGTATTGACACGATTTTAAGTCGACCTATCTTTTCTGAAATTTGAAGACCTGAAGATGGGGGGGGGGGGGGGGAGGCAACTTTTACAATCGAAACCAAAGCATGGCACTGCCAAAAATGCGAGACCAACGAGATATCAGGGGAGCTACAACGTAGTTACAATTTTATGTTTGCTCTATGGCCATACCAGTAGTTTTCGCTATCTCGTGCATTGTTCACTTTTTGGAAGGGTTTTTCGCCATTTTTTGCTTAGGCCTGGATTACAGGGCTAAGTGCTATCCAATGCATGTCTATAAGCTGTGTGGTTGCCAATGAACAAGCACATCCTGCTAAATTTGGCAACTTCATTCAAAATTAAGTGTTTTGACACAGGTTGGCGCAATATGGCGCGACTGGTGCAGCACTTCTATCCCTGAAGTGCTGTATGCAGTACGCGTATGCAGTAGGTGTATGCGGTAGGTGTGAGTGAAAGCTTGCAAGGGTGACCTAGGGAGGATAGTGGCTTGATGCGGCGCTGTCTTCCTGGGATCGCAAGGAAAGAAAGTGGGAAGGGTGCATGCAGTCCCCTCACGTGTGCACATGGGGGAGCAGGGAGATGTGCACGCACTAGGAGGGGGCAGGTCAATGCGTATCTCCCCATCTATTCCAGCTGCAGTGACTAAGCGTGGACGTGCATCCTGTCTTTTCCGTGTTTGTCCAAGGACTCGAAGCAGCTGAGGCCACAGGCCAAGCTCACACATCACCTTGAGCAGGCGGGCATAAGATCAAGAGTTGTTCTCACTGCTCATTTCACTCGTGTGCTGATTCATGACACCAATGATGAAGTCCTCATACTCAAGCCCTTGAGTGTTCACAGAACCTTCGTCCGCAGACACAAGCTCGTTGAACACTGACCCATCAGCAGCTTCTGGAAATGCTGACAACTTGCTCCAAACTCCAGGAAAACCAGCGATGGCTTCATTGCATTGCTGCACTGAATGTGCATTGCGCTCATTGCATTGAATGCAGAAACCGGCAGGACGGAAGCAGCTTTGGATCGTTATGTTCTTAATGTCAGTGCAGATGCTGCGGCGACACCAGAATTCGTTTCTCTCCATGCTCAACTCTATATTTCCAACATTGCAGTGAACGCCAGATTATGATGCTTCGTGTCAGTCATTTGAAGGCGGTCATATTTAAGTGCCGATGGTGATATGGTAACGCAGATTTAGGGTCGTACTAGGTTCTAACAAGCACACAATTTTTGGACCCCTTTTATTGGAAAAGAAGTGTGTGTTAGATTTGAGTAAATACGGTATTTTTACTGCAAGGATAAGTTATCTTATGCATGTTCCCAATCATTACCATCTTTCTTTTCAATTTGTGCGGTTTTGAAAATGTCTCCATGAAATTTACTCCGCATAATGAACACACTCCCTAACTTTGCTACGGTATACTGGGGGAAAAAAAAAGCGTGTTCATTACACAGGTATATACGGTATAGTGCTTTGACTGTAACTAGCTTCTAGTACTACGAAATGCTGTTCCCACTCACTTGTGGTTCGAGAGTGATGATGAAGAATGGGAGTGCTTCCGGTGGTGGTGATGGTTCTGTCCTGCGGAGGAAGCCGTGTTCGTACCTCCAGCAGCAGAGCCTGATGACGACCGGTGGTGATGGTGGCCGTGGTGGTGATGGCCATGGTGGTGGTGGCTGTGGTGCGATGTCAAGGTGGCCTTGCCCAGTGCCGTATGCCGCATGGGGTCATTGTGTTTGGTCTTGGCCACGGCCCTCTTGTACGACAACGTGCACAGCCAACAGAGCAGCTTGCCCTCAACCTGCACACAGGCCCATTCACAATCAACCCTGATAAGAGTACGCATTTGGGCTAGTCAGTCAATCACCATAAACTTACAGCAAGAATGAGGACAAACACTAGAAACAAGGACTACACCTACTTCCAGCTGGTTGCTTTCATCACATGTGAAAGAACACTTGCTTACCAAGTGAGCTTACCAAGTGAGCAAGGGTTTTAGGTGCTAAAACCATGATCACATTATGAGGTACACCGTAGCTGGGAACACTGGATTAAGTTCGACTACCTGGGGTTTCTTAGCATGCGGCCCAATACACAGTACACAAGCATTTTTGCATTGGCAGGTGCAGACTGAGCAGGTGAAAACTGAATGCACAGAAGCAAAATTGCAACGACCCAATGCTAAATGGAATTGTAGCATTCTACCCTTGCACAAGTCATGTGCAATCTATATAATACTCTTTTATGGACAATGGTCTAGAACATCTTGTTAGCTGCTTCCTTACGGTTCTCACTGTTCACCACAAATAATCAGTGTGAAATAAATATGCTTCCCAAAAATCTCGCATTACCTTTGTCTCGTGCCAACCAAATCTGACCTCGTATACAGACCATTTCGAAGTTTATAAATGGCGACCTCGGCAAGCTTCCAGTTTTCCAAAACAGAAATAAAGCGAGACAAGGAAGACAAAGGCAAGCCGCAGTTGTGTGGAAAAACTGAATCCCGCAGATTTACAGGAGTCTTGCTCTGCTGGTAATCACAAATATACAAACCAATTTTGCCATAAAACATACGGAAAACTGGAAGTATTTGTGCTTGAGGCATGATAAAGAGTTCCTTTCATTTAAAAATGGGGTGTCTCCTATGCTGAGCTAATTTGAAAACATGCTCTTACTCAGCATAACAGATTAATCGGGCATGAGACTAAAGTTTCCTGAAGGCCACATCCTCACTAGTGCGAAGGCATATGAAAAATTGTCTATACATAAAAAATTTCTAGACATTGCTTTTCCAACAAATTGTCTGCTGCCCTCGACTCTAGGTTATAGTGATACAAAGAGCTACCACATGACACACCCAAGCAAGACAGGTTGGTCATACAGCGGTTCAACATGACTCCTCAGGAGACTGAAGCTATTTTTTTGACAAGGAAAACTGGCTTTGTCAGGTGGAAAGGCTAGGCTATTTGGCCCTTTGGGTGTTGCGGAAACTCAACATAATACGCACCTTTCGGCGACTATCATCCTTACGGTCGAAAGCGCAGCGTTGCTTGCATTGCTCGCAGCTCACAGGAGGTCCGTATCTCTTCTCTGAGTTGGTACATCGCTGGCATTTGCTACCGATGAAAGCAGCTATGATGTTGCAGTATTCGCATGCTGTCGGCTGATTTTGAATAGAGAGAAAGAGAAACACTGATTCAGCACAACGGACACATGCACCATCACCCTCAGGTCGCAGATACCCTTACCTTGCCATAGGCTTTCACATTCTGCTCACACTTCTTGCAGATGACCACAGTTCCGAGTTTCCCACTTCAAAATGGGGGAAAAAAAATAACGAATAGGTTTAAGAAACTTTCCAGTGACTCAAGAACAGCCCACTGTACAGTGTTGTATAAAACAATCTCATGTAAAACATGACTGGTAATTAAGACAACATGGCCGCCACATTTTCTTTAAAGCTTTACGAGCAATAAATGGCTGACATGCGTTTCCAGGCTGCACACATTAAAAAAAAATTCTTTAGGCCTTCATGCCCTATATTACCTGTAACTAATGACAAAATAATACTAGATAGGTGTTTCCTCTGAAGGCCAACAACATCAAAATTTTGAACCACGTAAAACGCCTAGTTTAAGATAAGGTAAATATAAACAAGCATCCATGCAAAATTTGCACTTTGATATGCTAGCAGAAGCATCCCAAAAAGCTAGCAAAAATAGCAGTTTTTGACCGTGAAACTGAAAAAATAACCCGGCACCATCACTCGCTGTAAGTGGTCTATGACCTAACACAAGATGTCGCGGCATGAACTCCGAGGTTGCAATGGCACGGCTGCGCAATCCCAGGAACCACGCTGCTGCGCAGTGTAGATACTGCGGCCGCCACGAGATTCCACAACAAGTGCTTTCATCACTCAAAAGCTCAAACTACCGCTTGGTCTCTGTGGTTAATCCAGACATGGCGATGTGAGCCAGGCAGAGCATATCATATGGTGCCTACAGTGCTCTGAAAAATCTCTGATGCAACATATTGTTTAAAGGTGGCTAACAAAGATACTGCACAATTACCAGCTTTGAGGCTTTGCAAAGATTGGTTCAATGGTAGACAAGAATCGTGTACAACAAATTTAGCCAAAGTGAAATTTCGTTGCAGTTTGTCTTAAATATAGCAATTAAACCAGGTCCCACATCTACTTAATAGGTAGAATGTTGCAACACAGGTGGAAGCCCCTGCAGCTGCTCCTCTTAGAATGCTATGCATGTTAACATTCTATGGGTGATTACAGTGTTTGAAAATGAAGAGGATAATGTTACGGAAGAATATACAGAAATACCAACCTTTCTTGTTGGAATTCTGTTCGGCAGTAGGTGCACTTGACAATGGGAAAAGCACCTCGGCAGTCCTGTTAAAAAAGACAGGTGAAAAGAAAAAGGGTAAGTAGACATCAGAAACATACGACCTAGCGCCAACGCAAGACTGTAACAATGATGCTAGAATAATGTGGAGGCACAGCCCAGAGTGAGGAACAAGTACAATGGCCTTTTAGTGGAAACGGTAAAAGAAATGAGGACTGAGATACACACAACAAGAGTGCAAAAGTGCGCTCAGAGGGGAAAAAAAAGTTGACACCTTCAACTTTGAGCACAGGCCACAGTGAAACCTCGCAACAAAAGGAAGCAGCCTAGCTGATGACAAGAGGTCGATGCACCCAACCTGTTTTTATGGAATTCCAGTGATAGCCTTCTAAATGTCACTATCAACCGACATGTATTTCACTTTTTGTGTGTGTCAGCTTCAGCAAAGGGGGATGGTCTCCACCAGTGCTTTTGAACAAATGATGGAAGGCTGGCTAATCATACACTTTTAGTTAGGATGATGGATCTTATCTTTTGCAATTCTCAAAATACGCTGTACAGCCTTACAGTTAGCTTTCAGCTATTTTCTAAATCGAGCGTGATCCTGATAGAATTGTTGCAGCATTGCAACAAGTGTTAGATTTCGGCAGTGAAATGTATGACGATTGCAGCAGCTGCGTCTATTCATCTTGGTCTAGATGCAACTGACATAGAGAGCAAATTGCAATACACACAGACCTGAGATGTTCCCACAATGAGCAGTGCCTCCACACACCTTCAGCTCACAAAATTCAGTGCCCATATTTTAACCTATTCTTTTTTTTTATAAAGTAATGCAAACTGGACAGCTTTGTGTGTTGTTTTTAACTATTTTTTGTCTATCAAGTTGCTGCTGCTACATTTATTTTACTTTGCAGGGTGCCCCCATTCCCCTTGTCTGAATTATTAAATGGCTGTACTGAAGAATCAGCAAGGTGAAACTGATACCTTTGCTTATGTTGAAATGCTATCACAATGTCCACTACTACACTTACAAAATAAACATTCGCTCTGGAAAACACTGCAAAAATTCATTGGAAGTAAAAATAAATAAAAAAGAAACCATTGTGAAGATTAAACAGCATCAGAGTGAACAAAGATTACTTGTAATTTGAAGATTAAACAGCATCAGAGTGAACAAAGATTACTTGTAATTGTATGGAGGGGAAAAAAAGGTAAGGATATTAAAATTCATGAGGACGCACACGTTTGAAAAAAAAAAATAAAAGTGCCCCTACCTCCTTTTTACTGCATGCTTAAGACCACAAGAAATACTTAAGGTTTCGCGGTTAGTGGTTATTCACTGCTATTATAGTTGACCAAGCAAGACTCGCCCGGGGTCAGACCCACTTGCAGCCGCAACGCTTTGAGAGACTCTAAACAACACACAATGCGATCCAGCCGCAGGCCACCGGGCCTCAAGACAAAAAGCCAATGGACAGAACTTGGGCATTGCCTTACCTTTGCCGAGAGGCACTGAGCTCTCTAGTGTGGAGGCACTCTTCATGGTGGGCTGTACAGGCTGTGAGTAAAGAACAGAGAGCACCACGACAATCATGGATGTGTTCTAACAATCACTATAGATGGTAAAGAAGTCAGCTGCGCCGAGATAACGTTAAAGCCAAAAACAATGCAGGGTGCTTTCCTGTCAAAACAAGACGTTGGCCTGTAGGCACCGCAGAAACTTTGCGCACAAGAAAGCATAGTCATGCTCTGCTGCAGTCACAGTAGGTCACACTGTATTTTTCTTAAGTTAACAAATGCAAGCAGTTAAAATGTAGCAGTAATATATTTCACAAAAACTTTTCGTCGACGCGAAGTGGCACCAAGTTGCAGACACAATACTCGGTCTCGAAGCTGTCTTCATAGCCGGCACGGTTGACCATCCACAATGCTGGCAGAAATTGGAACTCTACCTACAAATGTTTTTTTCTCTGACCCATTTGAGGTAAGTCACTTTACATATAGCACATATGTAAACAGACAGGCACATATGGCAACAGACAAATAACAGGGACGGTAGATGCAACTACATCTACAACACATACAATAGTACATACCATAGCACAGGTCAAATGCATTTACTAAAATGAGCATACAAATAAATGTGTGCAGGGATACATTTACAGTCAGCATCAAAAGTGTATAGGACACTGCCAAAGAAGACTGGGTACAAGTTTGTTTTCAGGGTTTGCGGAAATTAAGCTTTTTTGGAAATCCTCTGCCCTGTCAACTTTTGACGTATATGAACATGTTTTTACCAGGGTTCAGACAGCTGTAGCCAAGAGAAACCTGGTAAATCTTCCAACACTTGAGACATAGATGCCTTGTTCCTCATACAGTGTTTCACATATGAGCCTTTTGCCAACCCCCTCCAGACCAATTACTATGTGGCATAGAATTGCTTCCTTGCAACTATGCAACTGCAACTCATGGCAAATAAATTAGGTTTTAAAATTATGGTACTGACAATAGAAACCTTATAAACAGCCTTCGAATGGTCACCATTCAAGATCGACATGGACCAACAGTTCTGAAAGCCTTAAGAACTGCTGCTTCACCATTTGCTCAAAAAGATAACGATCTGGACATATTAGAAGGGCCCTCAAAATTCAGGTCTAGGCTTAGAATTTCAGCAGGGCATTTACGCTTCACTCCCCACTAATATTTAAATGGTGCCTAATTTATTTGCCATGAGTTACAGTTGCATAGTTGCAAGGAAGCAATTCTATGCCACATGGCAATTGGTCTGGACGGGGTTGGCAAAAGGCTTTGGGACAAATCCTGATCACCATGAGACAAGTAACAAACAGCACAGAAGATAAACAATAGCCATTATGACCTATTAGATGTTTAACACATTTTATTTTACTAAAACCTACCATATCACCTAACCATTGTAAGGCACTCCTTCGCTGTATATGGCTTTTACACCAAGAACACTGCTTACCATGAAAAAAAAAAAAAGTTCATGTCACGACAGTAGCCTTGTCCTAAAAAAGCCAAATATTGTGGCAACAGTTGCCATGGGAACTGTTCAATCTGAAAAGTATTACGCTGACTTTGTGACACAGAAGTACTGTCCCAAAAACAATAAGTGTTTAAAGCTTCAAATACTAAGTGCTTACATTTAATTTATGAGCAATGGATAAAAAACAGATTTTTAAATGTACTCACCCTTTTATTTGGACTAACAAGGTATTAGGTAACATGTGCTTACTATAGTTAACCCACAGCCCTGTCCTAAGTGTGCTCCTCACATTAGAATTCCACTTGATCCTGATCGTAAAATCAAACTAGGTGCTTAGACAGTATGGTGTACATGAAATGCAGACAAACTCTTCCACACACACTGCTACCTAAATTGAACATTTTTAGCAAGTGTATTGCAACCATGTTAAGCATTTTTGTGCCGGCTGAGTGAAAAGCAATGGCTTGTGCAATAGTGTTCCATGTGAACCGAGCAGAAAACAAGCGGAACTATATGTCAGCTTATGTCCAAGATGGTATTCTAAAAAGCCCACATCGCAGTTTCAGTTGACCTCACTTTCAGAGTTCCCTTAGTAGGGGCAATTTCCCTTGGCAGTCCTCTTCGTGTGTTACAAAGGACCCAATACCCACTACCTTGAAAGCATGAAATGAACAACTCCTAATCCATCAGTGTGTTTTAGTGTAAGTACATGTACTAGTAGAAACACAAGCAAGAATATCACATGACATATTTGCCATAACACTTGCGGAGACACAATGTGACACTTCGACCATAACAAGTTAGAAACATTCATTTGTTGCACAAATTTTTCTTTCAAACCCTACCTCTGCGGCACTCCTCAACCTCGAAACTTTCAATCTTATCCTTTGTGGTTAAGCCAGTTTATAACAGGAAAGAAATAAAAAGCTTTATGCTCCTAACAGTTCACATCAATTAGTACACAGAGAGCTATCCCTACAGACACCACTGGTGGCATTCGTCATGTACTAAACTTTCCACGAGGCCTGTCTATTGATGCACACAGGAAATGATAATCCCAAAAATGCTTGCTTCAGGACGCAGCCCCTTATCTCCTGATTTTGAGAAGTGTCATGCCTTATAGCATTGGACTTATCACAGCTGTTGCACAAATTAGCAAACAAACAAAGGTTGCATGTCATACAATAGCATAACGTTGATTACAAACAGCTCAGGCATCCTGAGCAGACCTTGTGATCCTTTAGCCATCTGCATTCAAGATATAGTTACAAAGCGGTGCATTGTAAAACCAATGTCAGCAACTGAAAGTGGGACTGATATGGTCGATCATGATGCTGCAAACCAGTGACACAAAAGCAATTAGGTATAGTCAGCCTTCATTACATGTATTGGAAAGTGGAACCCACTAGACAAGCTGGCTACCAAGTCAGTTAACACATATATAGCGGCATAGATTTGAACACAGAGCTGAGAAAAGATAACTCCGCCCCTCCCCCCCCCCCCCCTCCCCCCAAAAGAAAGTCTGGTTTTACGTGCCGAAATCATGTCCCAATTATGAGGCACACCATAGTGGGGAGTTCCAGTTTAATTTTGGCCACCTGGGGTTCATTAATGCGCACCCAATGTACAGCACACAAGAAATTTTGCCTTCCACCCCCATCAGAATGTGGCCACCGAGGCTGGGATTGGACCCGCAACCTCGAGCTGAGTAGCTTTGGGGGGGAAAAAAAGAAAAGAAAAAGCAAGAAGTGTGGAAGGGAGGCAATACAACGAATTTCAGGACAATCACAGAACACAACTCAAACTGGGATAAATCTTATAATCAACCATTTTAGTTAGCCCACTATGTCCTCAGTGTAAAAGAGGCTTTGCATTGCAGGCCAGAGCAAGCAAACTCTGGCAGAGTTTTCATTGTTTCTGCAAATAAATTGACTTCCCTGAAGATGCATCCAGTTATGGCTCCTCAATGCAAGGAACAATGTCAATCACACATGTTTAGAAGACATTCATAAAGGAAGAAGGGTTGTAACATGGCCCCCACAGATTTTACTACTTATTGGAAAAGCTGGTACTGCTGTTCATGTGGGAATGCCCAAACGAGGTGGCTTCAGATAGGCATCTTTCTTCGAGAACCATGATAGAATGAAAACATTGTTACTAACAGCATGTAAAATAATTTTTTCTTTAGTTACTATAAAAACATATTCTTTTATTATGCTATGAGTTCGGCAAGTTAGGTAGTGCAATTAAAGATAATGCGAACAGTACCACTGGCTGCTAAATTTCGAAGATGAAACACTAGGTCTGCACTCGACTGCATCGATTTCAACCATCACTCTCTCCCTCTCTTTTTCCATAAGCTTATATTAAATGCAAGTAAACGATACCAAGAGATGCATTATGGAGAAGCAAAGACTTGTGTGCAAATGACTGTTTTAAGTCGAGCCGCATTCAAAACAAGCCTCGCAAACCAACATACTGACATCCCTATGTTGGCACAGCACTGTTAAGGAAAGTCGCACCAAAGGTTGTGCCATATTTCTCTCTAGGCAACATGATTAAAGTCGATGGTGACCACATTCGATATTTAAATGCTACGTTGACAGGCTGTACTATAAAATGGCACCACTAGAACGTCCCATCAATATGAGAATGCATTACGAATCACGTGAACAAAACCCTGATTGGCAGGTTCCTACAACTTAGCCTCAATTTCCAAAGTTCAGAAACGAAATATGTGACCAAAAACGAATATGCAGCCCATGACGGTAGCAACATGAGATTCTTTAAAGCACTGTACATTTGATTTCAAGCATTTTCACATTTCACTTGCTTTAGGGGCAGCACAGTCCAACTGCCAGAGTCTAACACAATATAAAATAGCAATGACATAGTGGAGACGAGTCGCACATAGTGTCAATAGTCAGTGAGGCCACATTTGTGACCTATCACGGCTTTTTAAGTTTATCACACTCCGTTTCACACCCTTAGCAGACAACGCTGTGGAAACTATGCTAGTGGTGCGGTCGTAGAAGTCTCAATGCGTATGTTCTGCAGTGGAGTTCTTCCTTACTTGTAATGCTTTACATGGAATAAGTACTTCATAGATCACAACTACAACTTTAAGACAAAACATCAAACCATGTATTACCCATGCATCTTTGTTGTGTAATGCAAAATGTTTCGGGTACAAGCCAAGGTGTGTGCTGCAGTGTTAGTTGCAGGAATGTGTCACTATACTCGTTTGATCTCAACTGGGTTAAAACCTGCAACACTTTCCGTGTTATAATTGCATCATATTTTGCAACATAAAGTTAGAAGGCTACCCTATAGGTTTACTTTTTATGCGACTCACTACTTGGCCTCAAATATGAGCAATGACAGAAGTGTCTCTGTTATAGTGTTCCCTGCTGTGTATGAACATAGTATAGGACTGAGGCGATTCAATGTGTGAGGAGAGTGTGAAGCAGTTTCACAAGCCAATTTATGCAGCAGTGGTGGCACTTTTCATTGGCACAATATGCCAAACAGCAACTAACGAACAACAAAGACAATTCCCGTGACATGGAGCACTAAAGAATTAAGGGCCAGCTGAAACAGTTGAAGTGAAACTGCCAAGATTCAGTATCAAACTTCCATGGTAAGGCTCAACATATGTATTCACAGAGGTAAAAACAGTGCGATTTTTACAAAACTCTCGCATCATTCTCGTTCAACATTGCATAAACCAATCACTTCCACATACGGCTTTTTAGTGCACAAGATATTTTTAGTTCCAGCTGCAAGTTAAAATATGATTTCAACCAACACTTGCTTCACTGTCTCGCGATAACAACGTCAATCCTTACTACGCAATTAAAATCCCTTCGCACGTAGACCAGGTGTGTCGGGAAAGCAAAGTGATTATGCGATTTTTTACATGATCAACTTCTGGCGCTCACCATGCCAGTCGAGGATTTCCATGTGCTTGCTAACCCACCTACTTTCCGATTAGTAGCTACAAGCTGGCTCTTGTCATTTTCACTCGCATGTATTTCGAGGCTTGCTAAATCACAGTGTAGAGAGATAGCGGCCATTATGACTCACTCTGACGTCAAACGAGCTTCTGACCATCGTTCTGGAGTCCGTTATGTCACCTATTAGCATTGAAGATTTTTTACTACGCATCTAACCTTGACAGACGTGCGTGCGAATCACGCTATTCCCATACTTGCGCACACGACAAATTCAAAATGTAGCGTACAGCACTGCACTACAACGGTGATCTGCTACATATCACGGTTAGTGCGCAAATCAGCGACCAAACATCAAGCATCGACTTGAATCTTTTGCTTTCGATTTGATGATATGAAGTTCGCTGGTACAGCGTATACAGCAAGGTAATGCACATTTGCTTAGGTCATGGTATTATAAAACAAGCTCCTTCCGGTTGCTTCAACTAAACGCAGCAGCACTAAGCCTAATGTTGAAATATCAGTCAGCCAGATCAATGTATTGCGATTACTTAGGCAATTAAAACTTACTATCAATAGCGATAACTGCTCATACTGTACGCAGCGAATCTGCATAAAGCAATGAACAAGAAACTTGAGCACTGTTCACCTACTTTACAAAGCTGTTGCCCTTGAGAAAGTTCTTCGAACGGGTGCCTTGCGTTGCATCTTGTACAAGCGAACAATGCTGAGGCCATAAAAAGGCTTTTACCGTTAAAACAGTTAAACAAATGAGGCGTCTGCGGGCCCACAAAACAAAACAAGCCGAAAAAGTTGCAACGCAGACTACGCCTTGCCCCAGAGTCAGATGTCGGTAGCGTCCTCCGACGATTTCTTCGTTAACAAGAGTTCGCATTCACACCAAATAAATGCATCAAATCCTAGTTGGCAGGTGGCGCAAGTAGTCACACAACGTTGCTAGCACACCACAGAATGTCAAATTAGTTCCAAATATTAATACGCCTTAAAATTCTCTTCGCAAGGATGCATTCATGTATGCCCAATAGTTATAATATTATTGAGCTTGTAGCGTTTAAGAGGTCATGAGGCAAACGCAATGGTGGTGCAGCCATGTCGAATATGTAGTAGCCTGACGTGTTGATGGATATGAGGCTCAAGACTATCCCCATTAGTTTGATGATCAGTCCGGGAACGGCCTGCAAGTAAAACAAAAAATAACAGCTGTAGTAAATAAGGTAGAATATAATGAAAAACAGTGAAGGCACTGAAAGCAATACGCACCATGTCGGTTGTCTTGATAAACTTCTCTGCGAAGACGATTTCGTTGCAGACGCAGGAACGTGGGTACATAATCGACAACGTTCCGGCGTGGTAAACAGCGAGGATGAAGTACATTGGATGCACCTGCATAATGTCAGCCTTTCGCAGGAAGAAATAAAAAAAAAAGCTTTGTAATGGGACACACTGGCAGGTATGCGAGCACCCCCCCCCCCCCCCCCCTCGAAAATTTCCCAATTCCCCACCCCTTTCTGCGTTTGTGAAGTAATTCAAAACAAACGTGGATACCAACAAATTCACGACCTCCGGCATCTATAAGGTTACGCAAGCAAAAGAGTTATTTTTGACGTAAGGCAGTCTATGGCAAAATAAAAGGCTGTCGGACGGGGGCGCTGTCGTCGTACAAGAAACGTAGACTTCGAGATTAGTCGGCGTGGCAGAGGAGGGTAGAGGCCGCTCGGCTCGATCAATATCGGAGGCCACGCAGAGTGCTTCGTTGTTCAAGGATATGCGATGACCCGACCACGCTAAATATACATATAAAACAAAATTCCAAGCGCACCAACAAGTTACTAATATTTACGGTGTAGTCTACTAAATCAATCAATAACTGCCTTTCAAATGACACGCACCCACTGTTTTGAGATAATTCTAGGTAAATTTGCAGCGATATACATTTGTGTTCTCACACTCTGTCTCTCTTTTCTGTAAGCATCCTTCATGCTGAACTATGAAAAATGCCATTGTATTTCGTTTGGCGACGAATATGACAAACTTGCTAGTACGCTCACGGTTGAGCTTGCACATTCAATATAGAAAAGATAGGTTGTGGGGGTGGAAGGTGTCAAACACAGGGAAATAATCGTTCAAAACAAGACAGCTCTATATTATAGGACTGGCTATATTATGTTGTGATTTTGCAGAAATTGATGGGAGAAAATTACCAAGCTAATTTATTTATTTACTTCGATCACTTTGTGTACTCGAGAGGCATGATAAATTCTCTCTCTCTCTCCGTATATATATATATATATATATATATATATATATATATATATATATATATATATATATATATATATATATATCGACACAAGAGGTCATTCCGCCGAACGCCTTTCCGGTTACTCGAGCTGCCTACTGCTCCTTGTGCAAAGTTACTTTTGCCTCAATTTGTCGGCGTCTTTAAATTTCATCGTGCAGCGCCCGCTAAGTTCTTAAATCATTGAAAACGTCAGGCTTCAGTTTTCTCGTTCTGACCAGCGAATGTTCCAAGTTACAGCAGACGCTGAGCTTACAACTAAGAGGCCCCGCAACGGACAGCTTTGTAAAAGAGAATCTGCTCGCCTAAACCGGTATAGTAATTGGTTCACTGTAGCAATACGTGAATAAACTCCAAGGCCTCTCGAAAAAAAAAAAAACAGTTTACTTGTGGCCTGATTCATAATAACCATAACTGCCCCTAGAACTTCGCCAAATTGGGCGAGTTGTTGAGTTAATCACTGCGTCGCTTTTAGGCTTTCGATGCATTGTGCTCTGTTATTTATTTATTTATTACTTACTTTGCTTATTTATGAATTTTTATTTATTTATTTATTTATTTACAAATACCACAACCCTAAGTGTAGTTATTGCAACAGTCAGGTACAAGAAAATCAAAGGTACCTAGCACAAAGCAAAACACAAGTGCAATTAATATAAAACACGTGGCCTTAATACATACATACATACATACATACATACATACATACATACATACATACATACATACATACATACATACATACATACATACATACATACATACATACATACATACATACATACATACATACATACATACATACATACATACATACATACATGCATACATGCATACATGCATACATACATACATACATACATACATACATACATACATACATACATACATACATACATACATACATACATACATACATACATACATACATACATACATACATACATACATACATACATTTTATACAATACATAGTCCTTAGAATCGCAAGGCATGCAACCAGTGATTGCCACAACGAACGTGTCAAATAGCAAATTTCGAATGTTAGGGGCTAGCTGGTTTCTCATTTCGATGAATCGGGAAAAAAAACTATAGAGTTTGTCAGTCCTGGCTTAAAGAGGTGGAATATATAAGGGTGAAAATTCTTGGTAGTAGATGCTTTAGCAAACTTAATGCACTCCAAAGATGAGCAACGTCCAGAATTAGTGGTGCAAACAGTTGAAGGCTTTCTACGTGGCCCTGCTCTGTTGGGGAAGACAAGTTCAAGGAGGGAAGATTAGAAGAGGGAGAGAACTCCCTTGTTCTAACGCTGGTAAATAAACGAATAGCTTTTTTTGGGATAGATTGTTTTTTATGTCGGATTTCAAATATAGGCTCCAAATGGCACGGCCGTATTCCAAGATGAACTGCACTACAGTTTTATAAGTGAGCAATTTTGTTTCTTTAGGGGCTGAGCGCAGTGAAAGCTTTAGGTAACCTAGACGTGCTAGATCTTTAGAATATGTTGTCAATATGTTTGGACCACATTAAACTGTGTGTGAAGAGAATTCCAGGGTACTTATATTGAGATACATTTCCCAGAGGAAAGCCATTGAAATAAGAATAATAAATAGCAATGTGTGTGAAGAGAATGACAAGGTACTTATATCGAGACACTTTTTCCAGAGGAAAGCCATCGAAACAATAAGAAATGCACACGTGTAGTACGTATCGAGAAGGACAAAAAGACAGTTCTGCGAAAATAAATATCCCTCTGCCACTTGTTGCACCAAGGACAAAAGTTGGAAAATGCTCTATTCAGAACGACATCGTGACCTTCATGACTGGTAATAGCGTGATAGATAACGCAGTCATCGGCGTAAATACGGACTTAAAATGATAGCACATAGTCAGGCAGGTCATTTAAATACGAGAGGAGCGTGGAACGAATATGTGGCGCGAACTCAGAGGCACTTCGTTAAATCAAAACTTTCACAGAATGGGGTTTCTTTAAATCGAAGTTCGTCCTATCCGTACAGTGCTCTGGATTGACTAACCGCGCGTGTTTTGAATCCCTTTAAAACTGCGTGTGTGTGTGACGTCATTGCTGACGCACTCGGTCACGTGTGAGAGCTACAGTCTTAGTACTTACCAGGTGAGTAACGTACGGTGCGAAGATGGCAACCACCACCGTGTTCTGGCAAAGCTCGCACATGACCGACGTGACGAGGGAAATAATTATCTGCACGTAGAGCGGCTTGGGCAGCGAGTGCTCGTACACTTCGTCCCTCATCAGCTGCTGCAGGCCTGTCGTCTGCGTGCAGCAATGCGAGCACAACGAACTTCGTTATAACGGTTTACTACCCTTTCAAACAGTGAGCGGATTGCATTTCGGTCATATATACAGACGAGACTACAACGGGACACTCAGCCAATGACAAGAATAGGCAAACACATGAAAAAGAATAAAGCGAGCAAGCTAAAAGAACTTTGTAAGTAAAGAAGAAACGAAACGAGATCACTATCGAGAGAATAAGAGTCAATGCCCTAACTACATGTAATAAAGAAACGAAGTAGTGTACATAATTATAGTCATACAGGTACGCGTACGCCCAAGTTTAAATGCAGAATTAAAGGAAGGTCTGAGAAAATAAGGCAGACCGTCGGACAATTTGGCAGGAGTAAATGAAGACGTTATTTTTTAATTAAAAAACAAAATTTAGGCAGCAGAAAATTGGAATTAGGTACAAACAGAGTGTAATTGGTATTAATAAGAAACATGGAGGCAATGGATTCGCGGGTAAGCTGCTAAGTTAAACAAAACTTTAGATAATAGCTGAACAAGTCCGGCATATGTAGAAAAGCCGCTTAGACAAAGCAAGAAGTTCAAACAAAACAAGCAACATCATACCAGTTTGATCTGCTTGGTTTTGTATACGTGCACGCTGAGTCGGCGACAAATGGCAGTAACGTGTGCATTTCCTAAAAGAAATACTTAGTGATGTTTCTATGGATGAAATGAAGCTAAGATAATAACGTGTCTTCGGCAAAATATGATCTTGATTTCATTAGTGAAAAGATAGGCTTAAACATAGGCTCGTAGTTGAACTTGTGCACACGCAGTTACATCGGAATAATTGTAGCGCTGGCACGAAACGTGAAATGGACAGGACAAGCGTTCGTTTTCATGTCTCGAGAACAGCACTCATGTGCTGGCCTATACTGGCAAGGCGCCACCACCCCTATATTCCAACCTAGAGAATGCAGCATTGACATCGTATTGAGAAAGGTAGTTGTGATGTTGAGAGGATATTTTCACGACTAACTAGGTACATCCGGAGTCCTGTGAGATCTAGGATGGACACAAATTATCATAATGAAAACGACGGTATGAAAGACTTACAGTTACAAACATTACACCTCTTGTGAAGTCTGCCAGTGTTCACTATCAATCATACTTTTTTCCCCTTGTTAAAAAAAAGAAGAGAAATGTTCGGAGAACGAATTAAACAAGTGATCGCCAAGCACGCCCTTATTTGTTTTTGCGTATATGGCTTCTTTTGAAAGTGCTAATAATGCCTGCCAACCAATATTGAACTTGTGCACCCGCAGTACGTTTTTGTCACATGATTTGCGAGCAGCTCTTTCAGCCAGTATATGTTCTAATGAGGGATTAACCTTCCTAATACTAAATGTGTTTTCAAAAGGAGACCATTGCCTCTGTTAATCGTTTGTGAAAGTTACCAGAAAAATACCGGGCTTCGGGCCATACCAGCAAACATAAATCCCGGGTTATCCTAGGCTTTTCTCATTGATAATAATGACAGATTTTTACTCCCCGCATTCGAAAAATATACAGAACCCGAAAACGAAACCATACAGCAAGAACGTTCACTTGGGCTAAATTGGTTATAAACGAATGGTTTCAGTAATTGTAGCAATTTTGGGAGAGCTGCAAGGCTAACTTCGTTATGAGTATAATTTAAGCACACAATGTGTGCTCGTCACCTTCAGCGTGTAGTAATGCCATCGTTTCTTTTTTTCGCTATCAAAATTCTCTCTTTGCGAGCTTTTCGCGACGCATCCACTAGCATTATAAACGTAAGAAATTACACTAAGGCAAACACACTATGACTGTACGCTATATAGCCGACTTTCGTTAGTTCGACCTCAGTTAATTCGACTTTTCGCTTAACTCGAACGGGCTGAAAAGTCCGCGTACATTGCTATGGAAGGAAAACTCTTTTAGTTTGAATGCGAGCGCATGGCACTTCGGTTTATTCGACCCTTATACTGACACCCCACTTTTCTCCCTCATACGCGTTGCAGTTACCAAAACCTTGAAAAGACATGAAATGCAGCAGATAACGCTAATGCATTCGTCTTTTTAAAGATTTTTGTCACAGCCGAGAACAGTGTTGAGGTTTGTGGGCCACTCATCGACAACGACACGCTGAGGCATAGTTTAAATTTGTCGGTGCTCTTCGCCGTGTGCTGGTTTGCTGGGTGAGTAGCGCCTCAAGAAGAAGCAAAAATACATTACAGACTGCTTCAAGCAACAACAACAAAATAATAGCTTTAATTCGTTTATTTTTCTGTCATTTGTTATTGTTAATCTGACCTTTCGGACTGGTTCTGAACTGGTTCGGACTGGTTCTGAAAACTGGTTCTGAACTGGGCTTTTTGTGAGGCATAAAACTTTTGCTGCAGTTGCGGTTCGTTCCACGGCCCCTGAGCTATTGCTCACGGGAAACAATTTTCGATGGAAAGTTAAATACTTGACAGTGTCAAAGCACGTGTTGTTTTCATTTCGCGATGCGTTCGCGCATGCGCACGGCAGACTCACTCGGAAGTAGGTGCTGAGCAGCACGCAAGTGTTGGCGAGCAGCAGAGTGTACCAGGGCATGCTGTTGTTCAGCTCGGTCCACGTGAGCAACCGGCGACCCCGGTCGCATTGCGTCACCGACTCGCCAGGAAACACGAAGAGCACGATCGTGAAGCCCACCCACAGGGCGCTGTGCGAGCTGCGAGCGGGATTTCAGCCCAGGAGAAAAAGAAATTATCAAATTATAGGGTCTTACGTGCCAAAACCACTTTCTGATTATGAGGCACGCCGTAGTGGAGGACTCCGGAAATTTCGACCACCTGGGGTTCTTTAACGTGCACCTAAATCTAAGTACACGGGTGTTCTCGCATTTCGCCCCCATCGAAATGCGGCCGCCGTGGCCGGGATTCGATCCCGCGACCTTGTGCTCAGCAGCCTAACACCGTAGCCACTGAGCAACCACGGCAGGTGTCAGCCCAGGAGAGTAAGAGAAAGAGCGAACTATTCACTTCCCTTCACTTTACTATATATACGTTATAAAGACCCGGTTACGGTGTACTGCACGATGGGCGGTTATTATACGAGTAAATACGGGTGATTACAAACATAAAAGTACAGGTGATGACAAGTATCGGTAATCGCTTCAGATTTCGCTGGGCGTGTGATGGCGGGCGATTGGCTGCGTTACGCATGAACGCACTTGCCGTCCTAAACAAATTGCACATTCCGTCACCCATTGTTTCCGGCGTCCGCCATTGCTTATCGCCGTCCTGGTAATGGAACATATAAGCTGATGCCATTTAGCGTTTTGTATTTGGTACTTGAGTATGCACACGTGGCGTAGTCAGGAATTTTTTTTTCTTTTGAGGGGGCACTCTCTTGACCGACCGGGAACACGGGGTGGGGAAGTGGGCAGGCCTCGTACACAGAAACTTTTTTTTGGGGGGTGGGGGGAGGGGGAGGCAGGTGCCCAGTGTGCTCCCCCCCCCCTCCTCCTGGCTACGCCATTGCTAGCTCGCTTCTGTAACATTAAAAGACAACTGTAACAAAACTTTGCACTGTGCTAGAAGCTGTATAGTTCCGGACGCTCAAGCAAGAAAGAATTTCACAGGAAGATGGACGCTTGATGTGACTAACAAGTCCAAGGCAAGTCCCCTGGTCGAAACGTCCAGGCTCCAGTGACATTTCTTGTTTGACTACAGTTAACTTATATATAGTATGCATATATAGCAGGCCTCCGTGCAGCATTTTTCGTTCCAAATACGAGAGCCGGCATCGGGAAAAGCTCGCACAAATACACGCTTTTTGTTACCGAAGCAGGAAAAAAAATACGTTGCCATTATAGTTCGCCCGAAATGTGGCACAGACACCACAACGTTGAATAGCTGCGCAGCTCCACGGCACGACCTCCAAGACCATGTGGGTCAACAAATCATCCCATTGTACGCCGATAATGGTAAACGGTATATTTTAGCTCTACTACCTGCTTGATATTTTTTGCTTCTTTTTTATCTTTTTCTAGTCTTTTTTAACTTGTATAGATAAAACATGGGACTAGTTTTTGACAAATAAGGCTGTTACGCTGTTCACGTGTATAGCGGCAGACGCTACTTGTGCCAAGAATTGCGACGTCTAGGTAGCCAAATGAGAATATTCACTCATCATCGTCATCATCATCATCATCATCATCATCATCATCATCATCATCATCATCACGGTTAAGCCCACTGCAGGGCAAAGGCCTCTCCCATACTTCTCCAACTACCCCGGTCATGTACAAATTGTGGTCATGTCGTCCTTGCAAACTGCTTAATCTCATCCGCCCACCTAACTTTCTGCCGCCCCCTGCTACGCTTCCCTTCCCTTGGAATCCAGTCCTTAACCCTTAATGACCATCGGTTATCTTCCCTCCTCATTACATGTCCTGCCCATACCCATTTCTTTTTCTTGATTTCAACTAAGACGTCATTAACTCGCGTTTGTTCCCTCACCCAATCTGCTCTTTTCGTATCCCTTAACGTTACACCCATCATTCTTCTTTCCATAGCTCGTTGCGTCGTCCTCAATTTAAGTAGAACCCTTTTCGTAAGCCTCCAGGTTTCTGCCCCGTACGTGAGTACTGGTTCACTATTAAACTGAAATTTATTTTTTATTATTCGCTTCGGGGTCACATGTTGTAATAGCGAAATTGAAGCCAGGCGGTAATAATATCACGTTTGTTAAGGAGAAAGTGTAAGTCTAGCATTACTTCCGATGCATTTGTCCTTAAAGTGCGTTGCGAAATACATTGGCTTTCCAGCTAACAGTTTCCCAAAAGTGTGCGCCATGTCCTCAGGTTGCCCTAATTGCAACACCAGTGCACATGTTTTGCAGATTTCGGAGACGCGCATCTCGAATTTGGCGCTAGTCTTGAGATTACTGCTGAGCAGACGTGACTTCATACTAATGTTCAAGTAAAACTCTTGCTTGAGCTAGTTGGTTCATGCTTGAATTAGTAAAGGCAAAGCGCAGAGGATGCAGGACTCAAGAAGAAGAATACAAATGACAGGATCGGCGCCACTCAACAACACAAACGCCGGTCCTGTCGTTTGTGTTCTTCTCCGTGAGGGCACATTCACACCGGCGACTTGAGGAGGTCGCGCGACCATTTGCGACTCGCAATCAAAAAGCGACCGAAGGCGACTGATGTTCACACCGGCAAGCCCGGCTGAGCGCGACCCGCAAGTCGCAATCCCGGAGATTATAGTTCTCAGCGAGAACTCTCGGAATCTACGCGGAATTTGAATGCGACGCCGGAGGAGGCCGGATGTAGACACACGAAAGATCACTTCCGGTGCGCCGCTGATTGGTTTATCAGTTTTGCGACCACGGTCGCGCGACTGAAAAATCGCGCAGAGAGCGACTCGCCCAAAATGGTCGCTTTTCGAGAAAGGCGACCGTTTGCGACCATTTGCGACTGGTCGCAAAGCGACCAACTTGGTCGCGCGACCTCCTCAAGTCGCCGGTGTGAATGTGCCCTGAGTCCTGGTCTTCTGCGCCTTGCCTTTACTAATTCAAATACTAATGTTCTTCAGATTTGGCAATTGGAACGTGCGTCCTAAAGTGAACACTTAAAAAGTCAATTAGTAAATCACTCTCATAATCAAGATGGATACTGCAATTATTCGCGCAAGATACCGTTCACGTTTGCAGGTAATCCATCTGAACAGGCCGACTTGCACTCCACGCGTACGTAACCACAATGACTTGCAATCTAGAATCAATGCGCTCCTGACACAAGTTTTCTAAGTTACAGGAACTCCACCGTACGCCGTACGGTATACCGTACGGGTACGGCCTACCGTACGGGTACGGCCGACCGTACGGGTACGGCCGTACCGTACCCGTACGGTCTGCGCTCTCGGTGTGACAGGCCGCAACGACTGCAGTAGCGGGGCGAACCCAACGTGTCATGACGTCATGACGCACCTAGCCCGATTGGGTAGCGAAATGGAAATATCTTACAGAAACATGCATTCAAGTAATTATTTGCGGAGCTCTTCTAGAGGGCTTGAGCCGGGCTTGCTCCTGACACAAGTTTTCTAAGTTACAGGAACTCTACCGTACGCCGTACGGTAGACCGTACGGGTACGGCCGTACCGTATGAAATGTTGGGAAACACTCGTAATTAAGATAGTTAACTATTCAAGTTCGTTTCAAAATCCCGGACTTGGTGTCGTAGACTTGATCGCAACGTCATGACAGAGCGCGATATTTGCTGACGTCATGCAACAATAATTTTAGGCATGATTAAGTTGATCATCATGTCTTCTGTCAGCGCTCTCGGTGTGACAGGCCGCAACGACTGCAGTAACGGGGCGATCCCAACGTGTCATGACGTCATGACGCACCTAGCCCTATTGGGTAGCGAAGCGGAAATATCTTACAGAAACATGCATTCAAGTAATTATTTACGGAGCTCTTCTAGAGGGCTTGAAATTCTGTGGTTCTACGTGCCAAACGACATGCGGCCACCACGTGGCTGGGATCGGGCACATCAGTTCAAGCTCAACAGCGCAAGGCCAGAAGCCACTAAGCTATATACCACGGCAGGTATACATTTACTGAGTTTGGACCTTCAGTTAAAGCAACGAAATGACAAGTTGAGAATGTCTTGCCAGTATATATACTACTTGAAGGTAGCATCTGGTTTCTGCGTATCAGCAATAGGACGGAACCTAAGTCGGTACACGCTCTCAGAATTTCTGGACTTACACCCAGATGCCGGAACGCTTGCTGAGCTCTTGCGTGAACCTGCTGCCCAGGAAGAGAAGGACGTTCAGCAGGACGTAGTTCAAGAGCACGCCGCCCTCGTGAAGCCTGCCGCGAGAGAGTGAAGCAGACCGCCTTTGCATCAGAGAGACAGAGTTACAGTGGAAAAATAAAATAGGAACGCAGATTCTATGCGCGACCTCGCGTATAGTATACTGATAACTGAACGGGGCCATTTCGTAGCTTCGGTTCACGAAATCTGACACTCTTGTAGAATCTACAAGCGTCGAGTGCCAGAGTGCGCCTCGGGGCATGCCGTATAGACGCTTAGTCAAGGGCTTTAACCATGCAGACTGAATAAACAAAGAGTTGGGATTAAACTTTCGGTCCACGAGGGAGGCATATCGTAGGGGCGCGGTATCAGCGCGACATGACCGATTGCCGTCGCCACGGCCGGGAATTTTGACCAACAATTTAACACTATGTAGTGATTAGTACAGTTGTAATCAACATTATTACACCCAGCAATGTGTGCCGTACACTATACTTAAAGCGACTCTGCATTTTCGCAACATATTATCCATTAACTTCGTAATTGTGCAACCTTTGAGTACACATTTTCTCTTTGTCACATGAACATGTAAAGAAAGGGTCAAATGGGTCACCACTAACCAAGATGAAACTGACGTGGTGCATTGGAGAAACACGAGCGCGTGATTATCGTTTCGCGTGAAACAGAACTCCACGGAACGTCAAGTTCTTTTTTTCTTCCTTTCTTTCTTTCCTTTGCAGCCGCGCGTGGCAAGTGAACTCACGCACTCGATTTCCATTTACGTCATCGATTCACATGCTTACGCTGATAATTTTTTTGCATTCTTAACCTTTACAGACGGAGTTACATCGTCCAGCGTTTCACGCTTGCAGGAAATGTTTGTCACGCCATTGCATCGGTCTGTCATTACAACTCAGGCTGTCATAGCAACTCAGGGCTGTCCAGAGGGCCCGTGTGATGGCAGAGGGGCACGGCCTCTCTGTACCGACGTGGGAGCGGCCCGCATCAGTCCCAGACTGATCCCTCAGGACCTAAATAAAGTTCTTCATACCATACCATTGTATCGGTGGTTCTGTCTTTAGCATTTGTCTCAGTCCTTGCACTCACTTCAGTGGGCCTAGGGCTGCGACTTGCTCGTCGATGGCCTTCTGTAAGTCTTCGTTGATCTGCTCTCGGTATCTCGATGCCACCCTGTCATTAAGACGAGAGAGATAGATAGATAGATAGATAGATAGATAGATAGATAGATAGATAGATAGATAGATAGATAGATAGATAGATAGATAGATAGATAGATAGATAGATAGATAGATAGATAGATAGATAGATAGAGAAATAGGGAGAGAGAAATAGGGAGAGAGAAGAAAGGCTATACGTAAAATAAAATCGATACGCCAACGAAAGCCTTGCTGCACAGTTGTCAGCAGTGTGGGCTTCCGTGCGTAGGTATACACTGTTCTTCACACACTCTTATCTTTCGCGAACTGTTTGAAAGAAAAAAAACAATCCCAAAAAAAGTTTCTATATCCTCCAACTGCAATAGTGCAGTAGAAAATGGCCGAATATATTTGTGACATATCGCAGAGTTTGCTGTACTATACTGTCAAGACGACAGCAATGATTGTTATAATTATTATGTTGACGATGAAGTGGCTATTGGAGGAAGAAAGCCTGAGTAGCTTTCTTAGACACAATTGCTAGAAGTTTTTGACTATACAAGTTCTGTCTTAATATATTGCTTTGTCATCAACAGTCGTAAGACGCGCCACACACAGCAGTCGCTCAGGCGACGGATGCGTACGGCGCAGGCTTAGCGCGGTCGCGCGGGCCCTGTCTTGAAAGCCATCTGCTATGAGTACAGAGTCTAGGTGCGCAGAGGGCTGATAGCTCCGTGTGCGCTGTGTTCTCGCCGTTTAGTTTGCGTTGAAACGAGAGGCAGCGCGAAGGTACATTCGCTCGCTCGCTGCTGCCGTTCTTCCTCACGCCAGTGTTTTGACAGCAAGTGTCCGCGGTCGTCGAATGAGACGCGTTTTTGTTTGCCTGCGCGTCCGTGACGTGACGCTTGTTAATTCAGTTCGTAGGCGGATGTTTACGAGCTTATACGGCCGATAAAGCTACCATCCTTGCTTCGTCTCCAATAACTTGCTATGGCAATCGATAGGTTGCCTTTCGGGCGAAACTGAGGCTTCTTTAACAATCGCTTAGTGTTTCCCTGAGACACACCAAGTATACAGGCGCGACATCTGTGAGACGACGCTGAATGCCAGACTCACGAGTTGCCCAGCGCGAGGTAGTGAAGCACAGCCCACGTAGCTACGAGTAGCATGAAGCACAGTGGAAGGTGGAAAACACACCAAGACAGCGGAGTGATGACCAGCGGGCCGTATTCCCTGTGAGCGCCGCGTAAGAAATGGCATTAGGATAAATTGTGCAAGTTGGTACGCATTCACCTTGTGGTTGCGATTTGTGCAGAGCCTTCGAAAAATACGGTACAACTGAAAAGTTGCACTTCGGTTTCTGTTGTCCCGGCATTTTCGTGAGTGCTGCACAAATCACAAAATGAGTAAAAAATAGCCTTAGTACCACCTCGCAAAGATGAATTTAGATAGCGTATAGATAGCCTCGTAGTCTTGTTGCAGACCACATTGCCTCTTTATAAACTTGTACTCTGGGACGTATAGGACGTGTCCCACGTAATTTGAGCCAGCCTTTAAATATATGCAAATGCCACGTAGCCGGACAGAACCAAAGTAATGTTATTTGTCGTTGCCTGGAGACCATAAGGAGACGTAAGGCCATAACTCTGCACGTTTCACTAGGCTACATCTGTAAACGTAAATTTAAAAAATGTCTAACGCAAACGTATTGCATATATTACTTCAATAAACATTTGTGAAGGACGCGCCGCATGGCCGTGCGACCATTGCTCACGGCGTGCACGTTACTCAACTCTCTAATGTAGCCGAGGAGGTAATAGTTGATCAGGTGACCCGACAGTAACCCCATGCCGCCTAGCGTGGCGCAAAATCCGACTCCAATCAAGCTGGTTTGCCGCATACGGTCCAACTTCCTGCGTAAATAGCCGTATAGAAAAGCATAAATAAAAATAAACGGAGAGAAAGCGATCTGGATCCGTTCCTCACTTACGTGAATTCGTCAGCCAACTCTTCTGTAATAGGGATGTTGTCTGCAAAGGAAGAGATCGAAAGATGTAGTTCTTTGGTGTTAATGAGCGAGCACTATATTGTCCCACTTGGGAATAGTACTATATTGCTAAACGAAAAATTTTGCATCAAGAACAAGACAAGGACGAAACAGCGACATATGAAATACAGGACCAGCACCGACTTCCAAGTTGAAAGTGAGCGCTGGTCCTGTTTTTCATTTGTCTATATTTAATCCTTGTCTAGTTCGTGGTGAAAATTTCCGGTTTACCATGAACAAACCAGCCTAGTCCAAGATTCTTCTGCTATATTGCTGTCAGGGCCATGTGTAACGTTGGACGAAGTCTGTTAGGGGGCATCGAGTTCTTGGCATGTAAGAAGAAGTGGTAGGTGAGGGCGGGGAGCCTTCATCGCCATTGAACTGCCTCGTCGGGTATTTGAGGTGGCGGTCTTCCCGAATCGGGTCATGGACTCGCTGCCTTCGTACCTCATTACCCACCCCTCCTTTCATCCGGTGCTGCTGCAGTAATCTAACTACAACTCTTTGTGTTTTCTTTATTTGGGTGTGAAAATCCAGCTTACGGTCTTGAATGCAAATGAAGTGTTCTCTTTCTCATTGCGCAGACTCCTTGTTGTAAAATTTGCATTTGACGCATCATCCAGTACGACTGCTCTTTCGTTCACTTGACCACAGCCATGAGGCAAGAAACATTTAGGAGTGGAAACTCCGCTGTTTGCAGCGACCAGAAAAGGTCACAAGCCCACGGAGCCGTTATCGTGCTGGCGGCGCCTGGCGGCCTGGAAAGAAATTACCGACGTTGAAAGCGCGCCGGAGCCGCCTGCCCGGGCACTGAATTTTTTTTTTTCGCTGCGGCTTCTACGACGCGCCGCATGGCGCCGCCACTGTATACGACCCCGTCTTGCGCATACAACAATTGTGACCTTATCTGGTCGCCCGCGCTCGCTTGCGCTGACGGGAGTTTCACCTCCTAAATGTCTTACTCCGTGACCACAGCCAAGGGATGTTTTAAAGAACAAGATTTTGTCACCAACACCACGCCCACAACTTCCTACATAATACTAGGATTGACCGAGGAACAGGCACACTTCGGAAAGGCTCATCTCGATCTTTCGAAATGGAAAACAACTATAACCTTCTCCGCTATTGCTGGAGCTCATGTTCAGCTCCCTGAAGGAAGCGTCCTGCGTCATGCGGATGTAGGTGTTCCGCTGTATGATGCCGAACGTCTCATTGACCACGGACACTGTGGTCAGCGTGGCGATCGCGTTGTCCACCCAGAAGGAGATGGCCATGGAGACGGCCATCAGGGTGAATATCCCGAGCTCGATGCCGTACGCCATGTGTCGCAGCGACCAGAGCGCGAGCCGGTGACAGAGGCCGCTCGTCGTCATGGCAGCGGTGTACGCCAGCTGACCAAAGCACGTGAAGAAGAGCTCCTGTAAACGGGGACGGCAAAAAAAAAAAGAAAGCGCAGGGTTACACGGACACAAGAGAAAAGCACTTCATCAGTTTCGATTAATAAATTACTTACAAAACTATAATTCCGTTAATTTCGTCGTCATAGGTTGAGTACTGGAACATAAGATGAAGGTAAAAATTCCATATTTTGAAAGTTCGCGCCATAACTTTGGTGCTTGTGCGTCAATATGTGACGTCACGTATTTCAATTGATACCTCTTTTTTTTAGTATTTTGGCTGTTGTGGCTAAGTAAATTCTTTTGAAACTTGTGAAGTTTGGTCTTGGGCTCTTTTAGAGCGTAATGTAGCTTGTAATTAGCGATACAAACTTATATCTGGGCCAGAGCAGACGCGCTCAAGAGTGGTGACGTCACGGCGAGTTAGTGCCAAAAAAAAAAAGGGAATGAAAAGGAAGCTTTCAAAGGGACACCAAACTAAAGTTAGCAACCATGCCACCAGTTTTGTGTTTCTTCAGGCAGGTGCACTGTACAGTAATTTACATCCTTAAAAGTGAAAACAAAAAGAAAACAACAAAAAAACTCCGTGCCCTTCCACTCTGTGAAGGAGCACGCCCAGCGAAGCTGTGTATGTGGGCCCCTTGATGGCGAACTGCACCTCCGCCGCGGGTCGGCTCGGCATTGCACTATCTTCGGGATCGGCCCACCTATGGTAGTGCTTAACGCCTGCTTCACCTCCATCACGGGTTGGCCCGGCATTGCACTATCTTCGGGATCGGCCCACCTATGGTAGTGCTTAACGCCTGCTTCACCTCCACCACGGGTTGGCCCGGCATTGCACTATCTTCGGGATCGGCCCACGTGTGGGGTGATGGGGAGTTTTATGTCTAAACGAGGACACGATCCAGGGGGAACTGGTCCTTAACATTTTCTCTGCAATTCGTTGTAAAATTGCTTACGTCATTGTGTTTGTTAACTAATTAATTACGACGACAAACGCGGGAGCAGTGGCAGCGCGTTCGCGCGGTAGCGCCGAGGGGCGTGAACGAGCCAACTGTAATAATAATAATAATAATATTTGGGGTTTTACGTGCCAAAACCACTTTCTGATTATGAGGCACGCCGTAGTGGAGGACTCCGGAAATTTTGACCACCTGGGGTTCTTTAACGTGCACCTAAATCTAAGCACACGGGTGTTGTCGAAGGAGACGGCGCTGGAGCCATTCCAGATGATGACGAAATGCGAAAACAGCCGTGCGCTTAGATTAGGTGCACTTTAAAGAAACCCAGGTGATCCAAATCTCCGGAGTCATCCACTGCGGCGTGCCTCATAATCAGAAAGTGGTTTTGGCACGTAAAACCCATAAATTAAAAAAAAAATCTTGATGACAGATTTGTGTCTACACACGGACACGATCCTGGGGGAACTAGCCCTTAACAGCTTCGCTGCATTTCGCCGTAAAAAACGTAAATCTGTCTATAACTCCCACCCTTACACAATTTTTGTGCGAGTTATATAGAGATATTTACACCACTTTTCACTTTTAGGGATTGCAAATTATTTTACGGTGTGCGGTTAACGATTGAATAGCCGGGGTAAGTAAGACACTTCGAGTCCCCGAGAACGTACCGTGAAATAATTGTTGCAGACTTCAGACATGGTGTCTATCTCGAGCAGCGGTATATACACGAACGGTAGGAAGCTGGCGACGCCTGGGTGCACGGTGCCGAACAGCAGCTGCTGGTACGTCACTACCAGCACGTACAGGCAGCGCAGACTCTGCAGAGAACACCCAAGGAAAGCGTCACACTGAAAAAATTTTTAGTTGCTTATATAGCTCGGCTATGCCATGCAGGATATACGTAGCGAAAGCTAAGGCACAGCATTGTTAGCCTTGGTTAATCTTGATTGCAAGTCCTGGCTAGTCTGGTTGTCTAGCTACGTTGCGGCGTTTAGCCAGTCGTTCGGCGCGCTGTTCGTCTGTTTTTTTTGGGGGCGATTCGTTTCCTCTTCATCTCGCTCCGATGTCGATTGCAGGCCTCCTCCTGCTTATCAGAATTGTTGCCGAGCTCTCCTTTTCAATCCTCCGACATGTTATCAGGCATGCGACGCAGCTGGCGAAGCGAGCGGAGGCGAACGCAACGACGAGGAACGCGATGTGACGTTATGTGCCTCCTCGGAGCAAGGCCAAGGCGAAATAGCAAGTTCGCCGCCAGTAAAGATTTCGCTTTAAAAAAAAAGCAAACGAGGAGTGCGCAACGGCCTGACCATATCGGTGAACTTGAAACACGCAACTTAATAGCGCTTGCAACTCACAAACGCTTGCACGCATGGCATCCGATTGGGCGAAGCGCGGTGTCATTTCCAGGAGGCCATATATTGCATGGCTCACATCGAAGCTTTCCCATATGGATCTAGTCTAGTCTTCAGGAGTGATTCACCAAGGAATTAGTGCTGTGCTTTGATCGGTCTTCGAACCCGTATACGCAGGCCGTGACGTCACTCGGCGCCCCCCGGCAGCCGCTGCGCTGCTCGGCGTGTCAACCCGCCCCCCTCCACGTATTGCTTTTCCCTTGCCACTCCCTCATATTTCTTGGCGCACATTTAGTATAAGTGAAATAACTTAAAAAGTCGGTGCTCTTATTTTCACTTGTAATTGGACATTTATTTACGCAATGAAATGAAAGTTTATTTCCATCTTGTAAGGTACATATGGGGGGGGGGGGGGGGGCGTGGCGGAAAGAAAGCTGTCCATTGGACAGCTTGACAAGTCCACCATCCCTCATTTGGGCAGAGGCAGCATCACATTCTTTCATTCATTCAAAATATACACATGTATACCATAAATACATAATATTGCACATCATATACATTACTCAAAAGTCACGAAGAGCATCAATGGAAAAATACACATAGGATGGTCATACGAGTGTTACAAAGCAATTCCGTACATCAGCCGGAGCCCATTGAGAGACGAAGAGAAAAGATTGAAATGAACCGAATTGTAATAATTTAGGAGTGTCGGTAATGTATACCTCGCGCACTGTTTCCCATAGTTTGACCGTGGTGTCGGTACTGCCCAGTCTTCGAAGTGTCTTGTGATGTAATTTGGTGCTCTAGCTTGCAATTGGGCGAGTTTATACAGATTAAAAATATTCTTATAGACTTCCACCTTTTAGACGTGACTTAATCGATATTTGTACAGATTATACGCTGGAATTACACCGGTGTTCACGAAGAAAGTTAATGTCGATGCAGTGTAGGGAGCATTATATGTATGTCGGACACATTTCTTCTGTAGTAAGTGAATATGCTCTAGATTGTTTGATGTCGTGTTTCCCCACACTAATTGACAATAGTTCAGTTCAAGTGTGAATAAAAAAGGTAATTATATAGCAAGAGTTTGATGCGCGTAAAAAGAATATACCTTAAGTGGCCTATTACACCTGTTAAAAAATTAAAAGAAAGAAAGACAATATGATGGCAGTTTGACATCTCACATTTTCTTTTTTTTGTAAGAGTTCTAGAACTCGTGCCACTAGACACTGCAAACTCTGAGCCCACAGTTAGCCGGTACACTATTGTACATTAAAATGACAAAGTAAACGATGCCCCCTGAACGAGCAGCGGAGAAAACAAAAGCTCGAGAGGCGACCGAAGCGTAATTTGATAGTCGACGTCTCGTTTGTTATCGTTTGCGATCTGTCGACCACGATTGAAGCAGAGTGGAGCGCAGCACCGGCGGCAGCCTCAATCCAGGGAGAGGATTCACTAAGAGTACTTGTCACGCGCGATCGCATGCCACCGGCCACCACCTCTTCTGTAAGGATCGGTCGGTGCACGTTCTCACGAATCGTTCTTGCATACATATACGAACGGCATGCTCATCTTGGCTCTCATGATCTGTATATAAACCCTTCTGGCGCTGCGCGCACGCTTTTGTGATGCCAAAATGGTGCATCAGAAGTAATAGCACTGATGGAAGAAGTGACATTTAAAACGTGTCGCGCCCATTTTAAACCATGATTTGACCTGAGCTGCAAGTACGACCAGTATGTTTAAAGTGTTTTAGCAAAGCGAGTCGCACGGCTGGGTGTTCGCGCTTGGTATGCCGAGTATGCCGTCAGGTAGCGGGTTCACTTCTTTCATTATTAGCAACAATATCGATGCGAAAGCGTCAAACGGCCCATTGTGACAAAAAGCCTGCGTCTGTCGTCTGGAGCAGCGAAGCGGCACCTAAGTTCCCATTGGCTGCAACGCCGCGTCACGTGAACGCCTCGACGGAGCAGAGCGGGCGAAAGGCTGATCTGCTCTGCTGCTGCTCCGGTATAGCGCGCGCCAGGTGTTGCGTGAAGAGAGAGAGCATCACCGCGACGCCACGTCACGCTCGCTCTCTGAAGCCTGTGTTATCCGCGCCTTCCTTGTCCGCGCAAGCTCTCGCCCACGTTCTAAATGCGCCAAATCAAAAGGCGCCAAGCGTCTCAGCCTTCAATTGGACATTAGTGCTTTCGCATTCCCAACTCATAGGAAGTGCTTAGGTGTCCTTGGATTTTCGACGTTGAGCAAATAGTGTCAAGTGGGTGAATAGGTGCTTTTAAAGAATGCCGTCGACATGAAACAGTTGATATCCTCACGTTTGACGTTCTTGTCAAGAGTTTAACCGTGTATGCTTTACAGAACTTAATGACGAATTGAAAATTGTTAATCTGTTCTACGGCTACATACGCTGTTGATTATTCTAAAGAAGAAAAAAATAAAAATGTGCGGAAACAAAATGTTTCCTTAACAGAATTGGCGCTTGAAAGAGATAAACGGGCTTCCGTTCTTCTCACTGCTTCAGCGCCCTGCCGTGAAACACTACTTGCAGTGAGCGACTAACACCGAACGAAACACGATGAATAGTCGTCCTCACCTTGTCGTCGACTTCGATGAGCGGCACGCAAAAGAGGGGCGCCGAATAGCCCACCAGCATCCGCAGAATGTAGGTGGACCGCTTGAACCAGCGGACGTAGTACGGATCCAGTGCCTCCCCCATTGCCTCGCTGTGGCGGTAAGTTGGGTGCGGGTTACATTAGGCTCCCGCGTTTCCTACTGGTGCTTTTGTGTTGCAGTGAAAGGAGGCTAACTAGCTCAGCTTGACCTTATTTAAACTCAAACTAGCCGCGTGAGCTGAGTGGCACATATACGGTGCAGATACCAGTGACGCAAGTGGCGTGGAAGAAGTTCACATACCCATTGACACATACGGAGTGACCCAAGTTGGTCCAACGGCTGGTTTAGAATTCCGTTTCCTCAGCACAGCATCCTGATGCAGCCTTCTGTGCCGAGACCACCCGCAGCACAGAAGGCTTTGAAAGCGTTGTTGGGCTTCTTGTGGAGAACTGGTCTTAGAGACAGATTTTAAGCCAGTGTTGTATTCTCCTTTTCTTTCCCTTCTATTTTTTGCTCTTCTTTTCTTTTTTTTCTAACATTTGTTTTCTATTGTCTTTTATTTCCTTACCCCCTTTCCCCAGCACAGGGCAGCCAGCCGGTGTGAGAACTGGCTATCACCCCCGTCTTTCCATCTATTCCTGCTCCCTTCCTTCCTCCTGTACCCATTCGAATATGGACTACCTAGGCACCCAAGTTGGCGGGAAAACTACTAGAGACGGTCGGTCCCCTGAAGGGTGCGTGAAATTCCCAAAGAGTGCTAATCGCATCAATACAAACGAAGAACACTTACCTTAACCTAACGTTAAGCTGTCCTCACCTAGCTTAGAATAGGTCCTCTACTCTAGCATGCTACTCTAGCCTACAGCCTAATCTAATTTGACCCAAGTAAGCTGTTGCACGGCCCTTAGTCTCCGCTTTCAGCGGAGACAAGACCTGTGACACATACCTACAGCACATACCTGATACGTACAAGAACTCGCATACCTGTGACTTCTTGTCTATAGCGCTTTCAGTTCTCGCACAAACTCACCGTTCAACGACGACGTCGATAAACTCGAAGCGTCCACGAATACAAGAGGTCAGAGCGAGCTTCGACACTGGCTGAGCAGGACGGTAAAAGGGCTCTGAATTCTTGTCCTGCTCCAAGCTCGAGACAGAATGGAACGCGACTCGATAATGATGAGCGCTCGAAGCATGGCACGCGCCGACAACAAAGAATGGGAGGCGGGCCACTCTTCTTCTTCGTCTTCTTTGTCTGCTGACGTAGCAGTTCTGCAGAGACTTAATGGAAAATCAGTCCACTCGAAATCTAGTTCGGGCCTTCTTTGTGCAGAGCTCATAATGCTTGATAAATGACATTGTTTGTCCATCACAGTGTCCGTTTCCTACTGAAATGAAGAACTGATACATAAAGTTATACAGCGTTCGTCGTCGCCGCCGTCGTCGTCGTCGTCGTCATCATCATCATAATCATCATCATCATCGTCGTCGTCGTCGTCGTCGTCGTCGTCGTCGTCTTCCTCTTCAGCCACCAAATGGCACGAACTCACTGTAGAGGATACGCCAAGGTGGGGCACTATTACAAGAACAAAATGAGGTAAAATAAAATGCAAAGGAAACTGATAATAATTCAAGCAAGTAATGATTATACGTAATACACTAGTCAGCGTTGAAAAAATAAACAAAAAAGCAGGTAGAAATGAAAAGGAGTTTTAAAAAATTAGGTGAGGGCAAAGGTGTGTCGTGAAGGGTATTTTACAGATTTTTATCTCAATTTAGGGCATTTGTCACTGTGGTACTTGATTTTGTATTCTTGTGAAGCAGAAACCAATCGCAGGGCTATCTTTTAGCATGATTAAAATAGGGAAGGAATAATCAGGTAATTTATTTTTGTTTGGCGCGCAGTATCATAGACGACTCGACAAACGGTGTACCTGGGACTCCCCGCAGGGGCGTCTGCATCATAAAGATCTGGGTCAGACCGTGCATGACCAATCCTCTCCGATGCTTCAATTGCCGAAGATTTTCCCACAGCTCACAGAACTGCCGAGGCCGCCAGACTTGCGCTAAACGTAGTGCCCAAGAACGCGCATCTGACCACTGCGAGAATACTCCACACTGTGTGAACTGTGATGGGGCCGCGTATTCGCGGCCCTGACCATCCTGGAAAAATGAAAAAGAAATAGTAACCTTCAAACTCAAGGAAAACATGTCGTTAAAAGAGGCACGCAGGCGGGTATCATACCTGCCAAATAAAAGCCTTGCCAAAATGGTGCGTCAGGGGGCAGTGCCACAAGGGCTTCCGGACACACACAAGGGCACGGACAGACAGTGTGCCGGCAGTGACGCCATCCAGCTCTCTCTCCCCCCCCCCCCACCCCCCCTCCCCGTCACCCTGTCGCTGCAGCTACATCTGTGCTGCAGTTTCAAAAGAAGGGGTCACTTACCTCCGGGCTGGTGGCCTCAACGGTCTCATCTCCTGAGATGAGGCCTTCTCGACAAACACACTGCTCGCAAGAGCGCTTATCCAGCGCCTCTGAAGAGGTAATGGACACAATGCCTATCCAGACGGGGGGCACAATTAGCGCCAAAGGAGCGGCGCGGATCTCTCAACGGCTCCAAAAAAAGAAAAACCTCACATCACAGGGCCCGGAAAGGGCTCTGTGAGCTAACTTCTCTTTCTTCAACACACAGCACAAAAACCACATTAAACATGGACACACAAGTATTACACTGGAACGTCAGATGACTCCTTCACAACCTTGACGACGTTAAAGAAATCCTACACAGGTTTAATCCAAAGGTGATGTGTGTTCAAGAGACACACTAACCGAAGCTAACTGGAAATGTTTTAAGGAATCCACGTACATATCACGAGATTTTGTAAGTAATTTTAGTATGAATCATGCCGTATTATATTTTACCGCTTTTATCATTGACGCAGCAGGAAAGTTCGTCCCTCAAACAAAAGGTCGTCCACGCGTAAGACGAGTTCCCTGGTGGAACGATGATTGCAAACAAGCTCGAAAGAAAGCAAAACAAAGCATGGCGCATTCTGCGCCTGTACCAAACTGCAGAAAACCTTGTTGAATTCAAGCAGTCTCAATCGCAGGGAAGGCGCACACGACGACAGGCTATAGGAGAACAAGCTCGGAGAAGTTTCTTTCGGGAATCAATTCGTATACCCAGGAAAAAGTGTGGAATGCGCTCAGAAGGATAAATGGGCAAGAACTGCATTCGCTCCACTTGGTAAATAAACAAAGAAACAGGTTGAAAGACCAGGCGGACGCTCATTTTCACTACGTATCTAGCTCCGCGCACTGTACACAGACACTCTGTAAACACAAAGAAATAAAAGAACACAAGACTGAACCGCAGATGCATAGGAAACGATTTATATAGCCATACTCCCAACATTGCTGAGCTTAGAATAGCATTGAACGTCTGCAAAAGCTCTGCGCCGGGAGCAGACAGGATCATGCGTGCGATGATCAAGAACGTGCACACGGATACACAAATTACATTACTCAAATTTTCAATAACATTTCAGCAGCCGAACACTTTCCAGCGCCATGGAAAGAAGCTATCGTTGTCGCAGTCTTGACACAGGACAAAGACCCACCCTTGGTAACAAGCTACCGGCCGATGGCGCTTACAAGCTGCCTGTGTAAGCTTTTCGAAAATATGATAAATCACCGTCTCTTGCATTTCCTAGAATCAAAGAACATGCTTGATCCCTACCAATGTGGTTTTAGAGAAGGCAGGTCCATGACCGACCATTTTGTGCGCATAGAGGCAAACATCCGTGAGGCAATCGCCCATAAACAATACTTCTTGTCAGTTTTTCTAGATATGGAAAAGGCCTATGACGCCACATGACGTTGCGGTATTATCAGAGACCTATCGGGAATAGGCATCCGTGACAACGTGCTCAGCATAATTGAAAGCTATCTTTCACACTGTACTTTCTGCGTTAGAATTGGCAATGCCCGGTCTAGTTCGTCTACACAAGAAACTGGTGTAGCGCAGGGTGGCGTACTCAGCTGTACCATTTTTAATGTCAAAATTAATTCTTTACATTCGTGTATTCCACAAAGTATGTTTTATTCAGCATATGTAGGTGATGTACGAATTGGATTTAAATCGTGTAACATTGCAGTCTGCGAGCGGACACGTTCAGTTTGGGCTGAACAAAGTCTCAGCATGCATGGGCTAACAAGAACGGCTTCAAGCTGAATCCGCAGCAAAGCTCCTGTGTCCTCTTTACATTGAAGAGGGGATTTGTACCAGAACCTGGACTCCAGCTCTATGGTCAGCACTTACTTCTAAACACACAGCACAAATTTCTTTGGGTCACACTTGGCTTTAAAATTACAATCATTCCACACATAAAGTATCTAAACCGAAATGTTTGAAAACAATTGACATTCCTAAAATTACCTGTATTACCTGTACCTCAATTACCAAAATTACCTGTACCTGTACCTCATATGGTCACGTTTGGGCGATGGTTCTGCGGTGTATCAAACTGCCGCTCCAAGTGTATTAAATATTTTGGATCCCGTTCACCATTTAGGTATTCGCCTGGCCACAGGAGCCTTCAGAACAAGTCTTACACAGAGTTTGTACGTGGAACCTATTGAGTGGTTACGCCACCTGCAAAGAACACATATAAGTTTCGCATGCTTCCTCAAAGTTCAATCTGATCCTGAACACCCATGTTGTAAAACCATTAATGAGTTGACGCCTGCCACACAATTTCAGAACCGACCTTCAATGAGAAAACCTTTCTCACTAGACGTGAGCAAGCTGCAGAATGAGCAAATGAACGTCCCACTACATGTGCAGCCAATGATAGCTACAACAAGGCTGTTGCCGCCGTAACTTACAGAATGCGACACGTGCTTTATCGAAGTTACAAAGCATGCTCGAGAGATGCACATCCGTATGCACTTTGTAAAACTCCAGTCGAAATACTCCTGCCCAAAATTTTATTACAACGCATCAAAGTTACCTAATGGCGTATCCTACGCGGAAGTCAGGCCATCCTTCTCGGAACACAATATTTTGCACGCAGAAACGAGCATCTCTACTGTAGAAGCTTACGCATTACTTTCGGCTGTAAAACAAATAAAGACATTAAAACTACAAAAAGCTGTTATATTTACAGACTCTGTAAGCATAGTAAGAACTTTAGTGTCTTTACGGAAACATAATATTCCAGTAGTTAATGACCTTTACTCATGTTTGTGTACTATCTAGGCATCTCAACAACATATCGTAGTATGTTGGTTGCCAGGCCACAGAGGCATAGCGTGCAATATGCTTGCAGACAAACTTGCTACATCGATAACAACGAGACCCTGTAACACTACCATAGCTATCCCTCCCACAGGCTTGAAGCCTTTCTTGCACAGGACGCTGAGAAACCTTTGACAATCCATTTGGGACCATGAAACCTCTAATAAACTTCATTTAATTAAGCCACACGTAAGAAATTGGCCTTCGGTAAAAAAACACGACGTACTGATGTCATGTTCTGTCGACCGAGAATAGGACACGCATGCGGTACTTATTCTCACCTCCGGACTGGTAGTGAACCTCCCCTCTCCTGAAGGTGTGGTTAGACACTGACCGTCCTCCACGTCTTGGTGCGATGTCGGGAAGCACAAGCTAAACGATAAAAGCACTTTCCTCTAGCATATCGATGCCGCATTTCCCTTCATTCGGTATTGCTTCTTGGAACAGAACCAATTTTCGATAACAAATCAGTGTTTAATCTTTTACAAGAAGTCGATTTATTGCGTGTTATAAGCCCACGGTATTCGTAGCCCATCTTCTCACGAGAGGCTGATGCTGCGAGGTAGCGACCTGCATGGCACATGCCTCTGAACCCTTGTGCTTAAGGGCCTTGGTGAGGCAGTAGTTCTACTTGTAGCGACATGATTTAGCACATAACCTCTTCGTAGTACATCGTTTCCGCATAGCATATGTCACGCATCATTGTCTAGTGTTATTACGAATATATTTACGCACTTTCCAAAGAATATTTTAGGCCTCTATGCAGCCATGTTTCATCCACTTCTCGATGATCATTCGCGGAGTCACGGACCAGTACCTGCTACCCACCAGAGTCAGACGCTCCCCGACCAAAGCTGAGCTTCTGCTTTATAGAGAAGAAAAAAGGCGGCAGACCCAAGGGCTGAAACCGGTCTCGAAAAGTGACGTTCATTTGTTCACTCGGAGCGGTGACCCGATACCCAGTGTCGACACCATCAATGTCCTGGGTATGTTCATCGAATCACGCGGCGGCAACGGCACTGCGTTGAGCAAGATAACGGCGAAGACCGACAATGCTTTTCACCTCATGCGAAGTGTCCCGAACAGACATCGTGGCCTCAAGGAGGACAACCTGCTTCGGCTCATCAACGCCTTTGTGCTGTGTCATTTCACCTACACGGTGGCCATGCACAATTGGCTTAGAGCCGAGCGGGAAAAGCTTAATGCCCTCATTAGAAAAGTCGTCAAGAGAGCCCTCGGGCTGCCCGTCAGAACGCATACCGAGGACCTCCTTCGGTTCGGCATACACAACACCATGGAGGAGATAGCCGAGGCTCAGGAACGGGCCCAGCTAACTCGGCTGTCCACCACGCCGGCCGGCAGGCGTATCCTCGAGGAGATCGGACTCGCACCCACCAAGAACTTGGCTGAAAACACCCAAATCCCCAGAGAAATAGGAGAGAAGATCGTGGTCACCCCTTTGCCCCGCAATGTTCATCCCGTTCACAACGGAGGGCGTCGCAAGGTAAGAGCATTGAATATACTAACAAAATCGCAAATAAACAAGGACAAAATCGCAGCAAGCTTCGTGTACGCAGCTGCATACCGAGACGGCAAGGCTTTTGCGGTTTCCGTCGTTGACACGCTGGGCAAAGTCATCAACTGTCCTTCCATCCGGACGACGAACCCAGAAGTGGCCCAGCAAGTGGCCATTGCGCTCGCCATACAAGACGGTCGGAGAGAAAGGGCGTATAGCGATTCGAAAATGGCCGTCAGGGCATTCCAGCAAGGCCGGGTAGCACGGGAGGTAATTCCAATTCTGAAAGGCGCCAAACACGGCGACACCTCCATACACTCCATCCTTTGGTTCCCTGCCCACGTAGGGCGATTGAGAGGGTTTCTCTGAACATAAGCGAGTCTACCCACGAGGCTGCGCGTGGCTTTACCGACCGCGCTGCCCTCGCATCGGGCGATTCTCTCCCCGGACACAGAGACGCTCCTATCACGCACAATGAACTTACTAAATTCTTTTATTTCGAAGGGTTTTCCCGCCGCCTCACTCCAAGCTAAGCAGGCCGCAGGTGGTCATGCTCAGACTCTTGCAAACGAACTCCTACTCAAGTCCAGCGTCTTTTAACAGCATATATACCGAGATTTATATGAATTGTTCTTGCGTGACCTGTGGTGAGGTTGCTACTTTGCCTCATATGCTCTGGAAGTGCGGGTCACTGGGCCCGAAGTTCAAGGAAGAGTGGGACGCGCTCCTGCGAAGTCCCGTTTTTGAGGACCAAATCCTGGCCAACCAGCGCGCCCGCGATCGGGCCGGCAGGCTAGACCTGTCAGTCCCGTCGTGAGATTAGCCGGGTGTTCGTTTTATCGCGTTTTGCTGGACCCAATAAAAGTTCACTCACTCACTCACTCACTCACTCACTCACTCACTCACTCACTCACTCACTCACTCACTCACTCACTCACTCACTCACTCACTCACTCACTCACTCACTCACTCACTCACTCACTCACTCACTCACTCACTCACTCACTCACTCACTCACTCACTCACTCACTCACTCACTCACTCACTCACTCACTCACTCACTCACTCACTCACTCACTCACTCACTCACTCACTCACTCACTCACTCACTCACTCACTCACTCACTCACTCACTCACTCACTCACTCACTCACTCACTCACTCACTCACTCACTCACTCACTCACTCACTCACTCACTCACTCACTCACTCACTCACTCACTCACTCACTCACTCACTCACTCACTCACTCACTCACTCACTCACTCACTCACTCACTCACTCACTCACTCACTCACTCACTCACTCACTCACTCACTCACTCACTCACTCACACTAGATGATCATTCATATTATTACAACCACATATGTTTCGTTATAGTGCACCCAAATCTGAGTATAAGTGCAGTTGTACTGTCTGTGTTACGGAAATTATAAGAGGTTATGTGAAGAAGCAGGAATAAATGACAAAGTAAAAAGTAAAAATAAGAACGAAGACTGTAGTTTAACGCAAATTCTGTCCTGTACAGACAATTTATTTTCTAGTATACCTCTTAACGTTCGAGTCTTGGCTCGTCCAAACTTTTGGTTTGTGGCTCTGAAGCCGCGCCACATCCCTCTTCCCCCTCCGCAAGCCTGTATTATGAGGTAATCAATGTCATCGCGTTCTAATTACATTAAATTATAGATTATGGGAAACCATGATCTGAATAGGAGGCCATGATCTGATTAGGTTGGGGGACAGAGAGCCTCGGAGAGGTGGCGTCTGAAACATGTGAATATCTCTCCACTTGAGGCAACGGCATCCTGGGATAGGGATGCCGACCTCCCCCCCCCCCCCCCCATCGGACGATTCTACTTTCGACTCACTTGTATAAATGAAGTTCATTATTCCTCCGCCTGTAGGACATCACCGTATTCTCTCAATTATATATATAAACCACGCATTGAAACAATAAACAACGTTATATGTACTGAACGCGTCTACGAGGTTGGCAACTACATTGTACCATGCGCATATATATATATATTGCTACGGGGTAGTATTCCCAATGACAAAGCGCCGAGAAGGAAGCCGACGAAGACGACGTTTGGAAGCTAGCGCGGGCTGTTGCCTCTTGGTCAACTGCGGCGTATTGCCTTGTAAATATACTTGTAAATAGCTTTACTTCGGTGTCTTCCTACGTAACATATTTGGTGGAGGTGGACGTTCCCTGTACCTCGTCACGGAGCTTCGCAGTGGACGGTACGTCGAGCCTACCTTCATGGCTCCCGGCGACGCCAACCCGACTCCACCGGCTCCGACACCTGCTGCCACTTCGACGACCTACATCACCCTCTCCGCTCCCCGTGATCCTGGCGTATTCTCGGCAAAAGATGGGGAAGACGTCGAGGACTGGATCAGCCTTTACGAACACGTCAGCCGCAATATATATATATATATATATATATATATATATATATATCAGTTCAAATAAAATAGCTCTTGAGAAGGCGAATTGTTTCCTCTGCACAATTGGTACATACTCAACACAAAGGCGCGCTCAAAAATTGTGGTTTGCACAATATGCGTCTAGAAAGTGGTTTACAATGTAAGAAAACTCATGCATGTACTGGTAAAATGCATGTTAACTGTCACACTATATTTAGATGTCTTATTGGAGTGAATCAAAGATAGCAAAATAAAGTACAATTACTTTGTTGGGAATGCGGGTTACGCAAGTCAAGAACGAAATATTTCATGTATATATAGCATTGTACGTGCCGGTGGCTGTCACCCAACGAGGAAGCTCCGAAGAAAAGCAAGACGGGAACATTCGTGCTGATGCCAAGCGTGCTTATAAGGACTTCGAGAAACCTCCGCCTTGGTGGAGGATATTGTAGGCAAGCAAGTAGAACACGGTCCAAGTGTTTCCGGTTTACACAGAGAGCGTATACTACAGAAGCATTAATTTATAACTATAGCCTTTCTTTTCATAAAGCCAGCTATCAGGACGCCATGCGCGAGGACTTCGTGTAGCACACGAGACAGCCTATAGTTTGATACACCACGTGCTTCTTTTTTGCTAAATATAGATGACTGCTGGCTTTCGTGGCAGAACCGAGGCAGAACCACCGCGTTAGAGGCCACGGACCAAGCTGGTCCTCCAATATGGCGGCTAAGATGATGCCGCTGCAACATTATATATACATATCTTCGACAAAACAGCAGACAGGAGGCATTATTCATCTATAGCCAATGGCTTTCCAAATTTCTTTCGACAAACAAAACTATCACCGCCCTAGCGGCGGTAATTCGCGTTGTACACAAGATAGCGCAGAGTTTATCGACGCGCCGCGTGCTTTCCTCCGGCGCGAGTAGGTCGAGGAAGGCGCGTGCCAGCACTCTCTACCGAAACAACAGCCTGAAGTGGCGCGTGTCGTTGCCGGCGTCGGTGAACAGCGTCGGCACACCGGTCGCCGCTGGCGCGGGGATGCGCCCGTGCTCGAGGGGCGACTGGGTGCCGTTGTCCTCGGCGGCGGCGTACCAGTGGCGCAGCGCTCGCATCAGCGCCAGCGAGCGTCGGTTGCTCCTCGCCGTGGTGATGGCCAGCGCGACGGCGGCGCCGACCACCATGGTGACGATGGCCGTGACGGTCAGCGACGTCCACAGCGCTTGCTGCCGCCACGCCGTCTGGTGGAGTCCGCGCGCAGCGCTGGAGCCGCCGCTGTCCTGCGTTTTCCAAGCGGAGTGCTTTAGACGACCCCTCCCCTAAGCTTTGCTGACAGTCACTGCTTTCGCTTGGGCGTCGCATTCACCAATGCATATACATTTTTGATTGGAATGACTGATAGCGCCGACTGTAATGCCTGTGGTGCGGAGGAAACTATAGAACATCTCCTGTGCTACTGCCCATCTTTTCAAAACGAAAGACATGACCTCTGCACAGCTCTGAATCAGCTAGATAGAACACCGTTCACCTTGAAGAAGATCTTGGGACCATGGCCTCACATATCGCAGCTACAAAAGGCCACAAAAGCTCTGCTGCGATATTTGAAGGCTACTGGACTGAGTCAGCGTCTGTGACCCGGACTGAGTGACCGAACGATATCCCCAGTGGACTTTCTCTTCTTCCTTTATTCTTTCCGTCCCCTTTTCCCTTTCCCCAGTGTAGGGTAGCCAACCGGGCTCAGTCCTGGTTAACCTCCCTACCTTTCCTTTATCATTTGCTCTCTCTCTCTCACTGCTTTCGACAAAGAAAGGGTAGAATTATTCTGTTAACCTACCATGACTATCCTAGTATGCCAATAGCTGGAACGCGTCATGCATAAGGTATGTGCACCGCAGCAGGATATCTCTCTCACGCTTCCTTCTAGAAACGCTGCGCCTTCTGGCGGCGCCGCCATGAAGCTCGCACAAACCAAGGTGAACAACACAATGACCCAAGTTGGCGTCAAAGAGGTTCTTCGAAGAGCGGCACACACCCATGTGAAGAGCGGCCCGGAGTTCAGAGTGCATTGTGCTTTATAGAGATCGGCCCACATTTTTAGACCGCAATATCTTCGGTATTGGCCCGCCTTTCTCGTGGGATGGCTAGATAGCCGGAAAGAAAGTTGGTTTGCGAGTGCCAAGAATGCTATTCGCATTAAAAGTTTATTACTTCACGTAAAAATTAAATTATTCGATTTTACTTGTGAAAACCATGATATGATTATGAGGCACGCCGTAGCGGGGGTTCGGCATTAATTTTGACCACATTGGATTCTTTACCGCGCACCCGATGCTCAGTAAACGGGCATCCTTTGCATTTCGCCTCCATCGAAATGGTGCCGCCTCGGCCTGGATTGGATCCCGCGCTATCGGGCTTACCAGCGCAACGCCAAAACACTATGCCACCACAGTGGGTATACTTCACATACAGTTCAAATACAATAGCAGGTAACTAAAATTAAAATCTAGTGCTTTACGTGCCAAAACAACGATACGAAAACGAGGCACGCCGTAGCGGGGGATTCCGGATTGGTTTTGACCACCAGGGGTGTCTTTAACGTGCACCCACACGAGCGTTCTTGCGTGTCGCCTCCATCGAAATTCGGCCGCCGCGGACGGGTTCGATCCCGCGACCTCGAGCTCCGCAGTGCAGCGCCATATCCAGTGGGTGTACTCGAACCCGCGGATCCCATGCTTGAAGACAAAGGAATTAGGACGTCGTAGTGACGACGAGGGCATGCCGACAATCAGGTGACGGCACCAGTATTACTACGACTGAGTTACAGCTATGGAAGGACCCCGATGGCACTACGACGATGCAACGAAGAAGAAGGAATGACGACAACTCCTCGGTGCGACCTCCGAGATTACGCGTCACCTGCGGCGGCTCGCATTGCACTGAAAAATCTCGGAGGCAACGTGCTAGCTTGCACTTAGTCTGCTAACAATCAGGGCCGGAATTCACTAAGCTGCGCTGTTCGTACGCAATTTCTTAGCCAAAAAGTTCTTATGGTACGTTCACACTGAGGAATCCGGCGTCTACAGCGAATGGAATTCTCCTGCCGCCGAAAATCGCGTCGTTCACACCGCTTGCGCACCGCGCCGCCGGAAGGACATACAGCGCCATCTGTCCCATAAAATGCTAACCTCCATCAAGCGTGGGATGTCCCGGATGTTCGCGCGGCTCGAAATTGCGCAGCAGTTGTCTCCGCTCGCGTCGAGTTCGTGTGTTTATGTTGCGCGTCCCCACCATTGCTTGAAAAGACAATGATGAACCCCGAGCAAGAAGAGGCAGTACTGCTCGGCCTGTTGGCAAACACCTTTCTGGCGATGCATGACGCGCAGAAGCATTCGCCGAAGAGACGGCGGCAGCGGCGTTGGTGGGTTCGCCCACCAATCTCGCGACCGATGTTGTGCCACAAGTCGTCCTTCTGCACGTTGTCTTTGTGCTTCAAGTGGCGCTTATCGTAGAGGACTGGGTGGTTGCGCACCAGTTCGATGTGGATGTCGCGGCGGACTTCGATGACTGCGACAACTGCGACATGACGTGAGACTCGGCCGCCATCTTTGGAAGTTCTGTTTCGCGCTCCCCGATTGGTCAGCGCCGCGCGGCGGCGAGGCGATCCGGCGGCAGCTGCCGCAAAAATCGGTACGGGAGCGATCGGCGCGGAAGGGGCTTTTCCGGCGGATCTCGCCGCCGCCGAACTGGGTTCCGCCGAACTGGGCGCCGCTCCAGACGCCGAATGTCTCAGTGTGAACGGGGCATTACCCTGAAATAAGGGTGCAACCAAAGTGGCAGCGCATTTAACTTATGGCGTCATATGAGGGCAAGGAGGAAGCAAAGCTCGGGTAAAGCGACAAGATACGAAAAGTGCGGTCAACTGACAGCATGATCGCACATCACTCATATATAGTTGAGGCTACATTCTTACGGCTAATCACTGCACACCCCTGTATTCGACAGCTTCCTTTTCCGGGGCGTCTGCTACAACGCCGACTGGCACAACCACGCTCGCCCGTTCAGCGCACCGCCGTCAGAACAACTGCGGTGAAAAAATTATGGGGTTTTACGTGCCAAAACCACTTTCTGATTATGAGGCACGCCGTAGTGGAGGACTTGGAAATTTTGACCACCTGGGGTTCTTTAACGTGCACCTAAATCCAAGCACACGGGTGTTTTCGCATTTGGCCCCCATCTAAATGCGGCCGCCGTGGCCGGGATTCGATCCCGCGACCTCGTGCTCAGCAGCCCAACACCATAGCCACTGAGCAACCCCGGCGGGTAACTGCAGTGAAAGTGTTACGCATTCTTCTCATATTTGTGCGAGAGGCACTGGTCCCACGGTGAGATATTTGGCGCAGAAAGAGACGCTCAGTTGGAGCAATTGCACGCCATGAGTGCCAGGCTAATCCTCCCTGTACTCTGTAATCCCCGTGACCCTGTAATCAGTGACCAGCACCTCCACCACCGTATCACAAAGCGACTAAATACATTTATTTCGATATTAATTACGAAAATGAATTAAAGAAAAAAGCTGCATAATATATAGCTCGTATGGCCTCAACGCAAAGGGCCCAGCACCCGCTCGTTTATCGGTATGCTGTGCGATCACGTTGCACATGGTTGCAGCTACGGTTCTAATGCCACGCATAGGCTCAATTCCAGCTCCCTCAGGAGTTGCTATCATCTAAGGTATTGGTCGACGATGTCGTCAACGGCCAAGCGACGACGAAACACGCGCTTCCTTCGCGTAGGATCACTGTCGAGGGCACGGAGAGCTATGAAAGCAGCACCAAAAAAGAAAGGCCGAAAGAAGCCGGGGCTACAGACACATCCAGATTACGACGGAAAATTTCACTACGTAACGTCCACACCTGCAAGTTTCGCTGCCTATCACATCGACGTCGTATCAGTGTTCATCGCTTCTTTTTGGCTTCTCTTCAGCTGAGAAGACGCGATGATGCCTCACACCGGGTCAGGAGTTTGCTTTGCAGGTTCAGGCGGCCGCATTCTGACAGAGCTGCAATACAGATACTGCGGAATACTGTAGATCGCTGGGATGTGCCTTCGTCGTGATCTGGACTTAAACAGATGATGATGATGATGATGATGGTACTTTTAGTCATTTATTACCAATTTAACCAAAGTGAGAATTCGTTGTAGTTTTGCTGTAAAAAAAAGAAAAACAGCCACTGCGGTGGCGTTCGGGGACAATGACCTTCGAAGATACTTTCGCGAAATTTCACGTTACCGTTACGGGACGCGTCGCTATCTACGGGTGACTGCGTTCCTGGCGCCGTGCTAAAGCAGTCTGCCTGGCGCTGTACCAAGGATGCTGTCACTACTGTGTGAATGCGGCTAGTCACGCGAAATCTCGCGAAAGTATGCGATGATGCTCGCGCAAGAGTATGCTAGGCGCGCACGCGCTAAATTCGCTGCTTTCCTGACACGGCGCTGACCAACGTGGCGTTCGACGCTCGAATGAAACTAATAAAAGCTTCGGAGAGCTGTAGACCCATTCAGACTTTGAAAGACTAGAAGGATAATGCAACCTGTAAAGCACACTAAGGAGGAAAGAAGGTCAAACCGACTACTAAGTAGCTTCTATTTGGAAGTTACAGCACAAAAATTTGACAACCTGTACCCTTTTGAAGGTTACCCATGACCAGGGCGCATCTTACTTCCAGGTACAGTGAAAGAAAAATATATTTTCTTGCAGCGTGCATGTATAAGGGCCTCATTCCAACGTGTTCCAGTAGTGACGCATTGATCAGGGTGGAGGCCCTTGTCACAAACAGTTCCCATATTTACGAACAGCCTTACTTCTCGCCCACTTCTGGAGCGCCACAAAGGAAAACTATTTAAGAGGAAGCTTTAGCTCGGGTCCAACTCCGACGCGGCCTATTCAAGTACATGTAAAAACGCAAAAACGTTTTTCTGAGATTACCCCAGGACCGATTTTGATGAAATTTGTTGCATATAAAAGAGAAAGTTAAATTCTAGTGACTGTTGGAAGCGGAATTTCGATTTAGGGCTTGAACTTTCTTAAAACGATTTTCAAATATTCGACCGTTCGAAAAAAAATAGAAGCACGAAGTTCACAAATTCATAGCTCTGCATCAAGAACTGATATCGCGGTTCTGTAAACGGCATCCATTAGATCATTCAAAGCGGACAAATGCAATATGTCATTTTACATCTTACGTGAATTTGTTACGTTGCTTACAACGGTTTTGCAAAAGTTGTAATTACATATTAATAAAATTTTTTTAGATTCATGTGTAAGACGTCAAATTTGTCCGCTTTAGATGTGCTATTAGGCACAATTCACAGAATTGCGATATCATTTTTCCTTGCTGAGTTACGGAGTTGTAAACTTGATAGTTTCATTTTCTGAAAATTTGCGATTTTTGCCATTCTTTAATACAAAATTGAAGCCGTAAATCGAAAATTCGAAACCAACAGTCCCTAGATTTAAAGTTTTTCTTTTAAATGCAACAAACCTCGTCAAATTTGGTACAGTAGTTGCCGAGAAAAACGAATTCTGCTTTTACATGTATTTAGATAGGCGCACCGGAGCTAAAGCTTCCTCTTGAGGCGATATCATTAAGGGTCCCGTGTCGCATTAAATCCGGTGCTGGCGGTGACGTGCCCAGCCGACAAAATAATCTCGAACCACGCATTCGGATTCACGCAGGCCTTCCGCGCGGCGCATAGGCGTTACTGAACTAAGTGAATGTTTCAAAGTAAAATGCGTCAGAAAATTTGCAAAGTGCGATTTACACACAACCTACAGACGTGGTAGCGTTGGATTGTAGTTTGAATATACGAAAAAAAGAACATAATTCTGTTACGCGAAAACCCAAACACAAACCCCTTTTAACGCGACAGCGTTTCCGAGCTGCCGTTTGATGTCTGTCTTAGTAGGAGCTGCGCTACCCACTCAGTTCCTAGCAATACCATCAAAAAAAAAAAAACCTGCAACCACAAAGCTCGCCTTCATGCACATATCGTTCGCCGTCAATTTTTCCAGGAAAACGTTAAGGTTATATAAGCTGCGGTTGCCGGGAAGCGAGAGAAGCAGTCGGGGATCTTTGAATGCTATCGCGTTCCAAAGCTTAAGCGCCCTCCAAAATTTCGTGCGCCATCTGTAATAATGAAGCTCAAGTTGTACTCACTATGCGAAGGACGAGTTAAAGCTGAAACGCTGTTAAAGAACCCCAGGCGACTGACTGCAGCCGCCCGTGTCCCGGCTAATCACAATAACTCGTCACATGAGGCCATATTACAAAAAGGGTGCGCCAAAAACAGCAGTGAGTGCCAGATTTCTGGGTTGAGCTGCTGATTAACTAAGGAAGCCAGATCTTGTGCAGTGTGCGGACGCGAACAGTAAAGAAACCATGGCCGGAACACTCCTAAATCGCACCTGATTTTTTTTTCCAAGTTCTATTTCAGCCTTACATGGCCGATTTACATAATGCATTTACGATGTATTTTCGACGCGACGACGCTTGCATGGCGTCCAAGCGTCCACTTTAAGCGGCACACTGACTGCGCTGTAACCTTGCGCGACCCTGCGCAGCTTTCCGCAATTCCAGCCGATACTATACGCGCTAAGTGACTATGCGCTAAAACGCATACATCGTGGGGCATTCACCTGACATAATAACACTTGCTTGGTGCGTAGCTTAAAATTGTACCCGCCAATGCAGGGCGACGCTGCGACAGAAGTATGTGTTCATCTTAAAACTTTCTGTGCACAAACAAACAGCGACGAAGAATAGAGGCAACAAAAAACAAATTCTTCGTCCAACAACAAATTCTTCGTCCCTGTTTGTTTGCGCACAGAAAGTTTTAAGATGAATCTGTTCCAACTAGGCCGACTCGCAGTTATGCTTGAAGTATGTGGGAAATAAACTATACATGGCTGTGGTTTCCGACATGGAGCTCATGTGACGACACGGTGCAGACCCATTCGACAGCCGTTCGGCACACTCTCCCTGCTTGTAGCGCATAATTGCTTGGAAAACTCAAGGAGAGGAAGAGCAAGGGAGAGAGAAAAGTCCATCGACACGATGTGTGTCGCATTTATTTCTGTCGCCGGAGTACAATGACGACTGTAACGCCTGCTGTCACTTGCCAGAGGTCGGCGCTGGTATAATGCGACGCGCGAGACAACGATTACGGTTTACTAATAAGAAATAACAAAAAAAAGTAAAGAAAGGAAAGCAAACAAATGTTTTCTATTCGAACTGCTACACGCAAATGGTTGCGGCCGGAACATCTCTTATCAGCTTCGCTGTAAAATTAAATCTCTACAACAAACCCGAACTTCTTCGGTATGTGGTAATATAGAACTGTAGGTTCCTAAGAAGTATTTTTTTATCTTCCATGGGTGGCATAGCCAGGAAATTTTTTTTCGAGAAAGGGGGAGGGGATTGCGCATGCACTTGACCGCCGTTCTTCCCCATTGCGCGATCTGGTAAGCTCGAGAGAATGGGCCTGTTTTAATTTCGTCGCCGTTACTAAAGCGACGGACTGCTTTCAGAGGCTGTGAACAACCGTAACAAATTCACAAAATCATTTGACTTTTTGAATAAAGCAAGTTGTTGATACTGAAACCGACAGGCCTTCGCAATTACAGGTAAATGAGAATCTTAGGCCTTAGCTGCAAATAAATGTGTTAAGCATTGAAGCAGGGCCAAGGTAAAGTAATTGTGTGAGTATCAGGAACAGATTGACTTCTAAGTCCCGTATACAAAAGCAGACTTCGATGCGAATCTCTCCCTCGGTTCCTACGAGTAGGGGGTCTTCATGCGAGCTTGCGTGCAAGCGTCCACCTCCTATAGTGGAGAACATGCAGAGCCACCCTTTTGCTGATAAATACACTACTTTTGCATAACGCTCATCGGTGAATCCTACGACGTATCTTACACACTCAGACACGGAATCCGCGTAGCAACGAAGTTCTGGCAGTCAGGCATCACCTAGGCTATTTCAGTCGAAGCGCGTCGCTGCGATAAAATATCCAAATAGGGTGCATCGATAGCAGTGCCGGAGAGAGGCGGTACCATCGAGGCGCCGCATTATCCAAAGTCGAGGTGAAGCGCCCAGTGGAGGACTGTCCTCATCAAGGGACAGTGGCATCTAGGCCACTGTGAGTCATTCACGCGTGCTTATAGCCCACGTGCGAACGTCCTTGAAGCTACGCGGCTGAGACGCTGCGTCGCTATAGAGCTGTGCTAAGAAAGGCAGGGACAACTGTGCTGTCTTGCCTGTAGACTGCTGTTCGAGTGCGTGGCCACCAGGACAATGCGAGGCTTCTTCCGCGACAGCACGGGAGAGGCCAGCGGGCTCCTGCTGGCTTCCCAGCTGGAACAGAAACGCGGACTGTCGTAGCTGGACCGCAGGGCTCGAACATGTGCCTCCAGATCCTGCGGCACGTCGAGGAGAGAACCGTCAGCGTGAGCTTGGCAAATGAAGAGTTAGCGAAACTTATCGAGATAGTCGATGTCGAATCCTTGCTATGTACACCAGGCGGATAATTGGGTTTAAGGCGAAGTGCTCAGGAAACACGGCATTGCAGCGCGTATAGGACAAGACATATGTTCGCACAAACAAAGCTCTGACACTTGGCTTGTGTCCGATCCTGAGCACTGCTTACTTCGTGCGCCCATTCGCTCACCTCGCTTCGCATAACGATAAGCTCACCTGCTTACCGTTTATGCGGTTTTCGTGAATCGCTCTCTGGCGAGCTTGTGCGCACAGACCCTCTGTTCAATTTCTATTAGCGCAGTTGAAATGTTCACAGCAGTAGTGTTCCACACAGAATTTCAGCAGTGATTTCACTGGGGCTTTCTGAACAACAACTCGAACGCGGCGGGTAAAACGCGCCGCCATTTCACAGCTCGTACAAAGTTTAAATGTTTTACTAACTTCTGTAGAATTTTAATAGACTGGCTGTATATTCATGGTTTTGCACGTTTTGTCTATTATTCTGTATACATGTTTCGTGAACGACCAGCTTGAAGGCTTACGGAAAAGAAGTTAACACAGATCACACTCTTTCAGGATGGTCAAAAGGACTGCTATTTATGAAGAAAAAGTAAGCTACTTGAGGTCTGTGAATAATTTGTAGTCAAGTTCGCTCATACGGAGTTTGGTTACGCACAAAGTGGTCAAATGACTTACTCTGACCCCCAAATGGTCCATGACCTCACTAGCGGTCATGTATAAAATGCACAGTTTCCCACAATTCACCAAACTGTGCGATGGCGATGACAATAAGGATAGTCGATTCTGTCGATTCCGCCGGTCGATTTAGGGTAGTTATTATTTCCTTTTTCTTAATTCGGTGGTCAGAAGGTGCGTGTGTTTAGATCGATCAGGCATAAATATCCGATGTTCCTCCCGTAGTCTGAAATGAAGGGTATAATGGGCCAGCAAAAAACGCGATTTTGTGCCAGTCCTATAAAAAATGTATTCGCTTGTCCATGGAGCCGAAAAAAAAAATCTTGCTCCATTTCGACCGCTGGAATTCGCAATGAGAGTGCAAACTGCGTCGGATTACCAGTTGTCACGCACAGAGGAGTCGGAAAACGAAAAAAAAAAAGGCAAGAAGGTTGGAAGACGAGTCAGCCTTTAGTTGAAGTCGTTCAAAGACAATGTCTTCCAGAACGAGTTTGGAATAAGAATGGGGCGTAGTCATGGGAGGATTAATGACAGGCTTTGGGCGATACCTCCTCTCTTATCTAGAAGGCCTAGCTAGGTCTAGTTATTGATTTTGCCAGCGTCAGACACGTCGATAACTGATGACGTACCGCTAGAAGCAATTGCGGTGATAAACCACTTATAATACTTTGCGTTACAGTGCACTGATGAAGCGCTCCACAGAAAAGAGTGCGGTGTGTGTGTGTTTGCTTACGCTGGAACTGTCAACCATAGATATTCCTAGAGGAATAGTTTATTAGAATGTTCTTAAAGATTAGAGGAAACCTGGTGTAAAATAATTAGAGGGAACCCTGCCACAGTAAATCGCTCAGCTACCATGGTGAGTAGTACCTGGATTTGTCTAACCGTCGACATGAAACTTCAGACGTTCTTGTGGTGTTATTTATTATGCTTTATATTTATAAATCCTGCATAAGTTTTTCTAAACACGCATAGGCTAGGCACATATGCATAATTGCAAATTGTTACATTTACGCCGAAATATTTTGTTGAATATGATCGATTTGCCAACAGCTAATGCTGTTTGAAGCAAGAAGGACGAAGTTGAGGCAAAATCCACGTACAGCCAACCTATCTTTCCTATATTGCCTATCATTCATTTACATGCTGGCTGAACCAGCCTATACTTGCAGCTGCCGTGGATCACTAGCGCCACAGTTACCTCTAGTAAATTTTTGTACGAGAATCTGTGCAATCAACTTCGCATCTTGCACGATACCTCGGGACTGCTGTCGCGTAGGTCGACGTCATCGAAGGGGCTCCGGTCTCCGTCGTCGTAGACTTCGTCGTCCTCGCCGCATCCCCTGCCGTCCACTTGGGCGGGACAGCCCTTGTCCGGCGAGCAGACGGCCAGCGCGGACGTCTCGGCCGTCTGTCCGTCGTCGGTGGCGGCTAGCGTCGCCGCTTCCTCGGACTCGAGACCTCCACGCTGTGCCCGTCCCACCAGTCTGGCGGCCTCCATCCTGCTCTGCTCTGCCTCGACGCCCATGACTTGGCCCATCGCAGCGATCTGTCTCCTGCCGTCTGCTCCTCAGCGCGATGGCGACGATTCGAAAGGTGTTGGTCTCGCGTCCTTAAGATTCGAAAGGCTCGTGCTGGCACGCGCTGCGCCTTCTCGAGACTTACTTCGTCTTCTTTCGCCAACGTTGCAGATACTACGCTGCCAGGGTGCCGACCGTGGGGCGCTTTATTTTATTTTTATCATTTTCCTAGGCTTACGTGTGGGCCTACGCAAAATCTTCCTTATCATTTAGTTGCATAATGCTTCGTTTTGAATATTTGCCTCTACCCCTTATAGTATTTCGTTGGGTGTAGTTTTCAGTAAGACCCGTGCGGCCAATCACCCTCGTGGGTACGAGCCATGCTTCTATGTAACAACAACAACTTCAGGCAGCCTTACGCAGAATGTAAATTTTTTACAAATGCCGTTCCTTCTTTCCACCCCTATTCCCTCCACCACAGTGCAGGGTAGAAAACCAAAAACTCATATCTTGCTAACCTCACTGCCTTTCCTCTCTATGACTATCACTCCGAATAATTGCTGCAGTATAGCCAGTGAGACGTCGACGAAAACATTTCCACAATTGCTGCCGCTTTCCGCCACTCGTACAGGTGCTTCGCCATTTTCTGTTCCACGATATATACTGCGACAATTCCTTTTCGTGTCGACCTCATTCTACGATCCACTCCAACAAACATTTCGCACTGCAACTGATCATCGTCACAAAGGTAAAATTCTGTAGTGTCTCTGCGCTGAGTTTCATTTCCGGGAATACAAAAGAATAAAATCACATTCCCGGCACGGTTGTTGCGATTGAAGACTACGCACAGTTTTGGACGGCCATGGTAAACGTTACCCCAGGCTTCACATTACACATTCATATTTCTGTTATTTTTCTTTATCATGTTCTTACCCACTTCCCTCTGTAATACGACTGGTCTACAAGGTAACCAAAATAGTATAAAATAGAAAAACTACACATCTACCAAATAAATCGTGCACGTACTGATGGGAAGAACGGGATAGTGGCATGGGCGTACAGCAGGGAGCGACGAATTAGAAAGGGGAGGTGCTTGTATAACATGGAATGCATGCGCAACCTTTTATAATTAAAGTAGCCGATATAAAGAAGGCACTATGAAGCATTTGCGCACAGGTTTGAGCGGTATAGACTTCCCCTGGTGAGGTCTGCACAACTGTGGCAAAATTTGTGCATATAAGTCATAACTATCACTCCGTTTTGAGGCACGCGAAATTAATCAGTTGCGTGGTATTTTGTTGTTTCTTTTATTTTTTAAACGTCAGCACGAGAACTGCACTGAACGCCAAGAAGGTAAGAGGGACAAAGCACTGAACCATCAACTCAATATTGCGTCGACTTTCCAACGTCAGTGCTTTGCCCTGTTGTCTTCTTTTCGTCGGGCGTAGTTCTCGCGTTGAAGTTTCAAGTACGGATTACGAAAACTCCAGCACATAGTTATCTTGTTCTTTTTATTTTTTTATGCGTAGGAATTTTTATGCCTACCCAAGGAGAATCCTGCGCGTGCGGCACGTTAAGACGAATGCAATGGCTCATACTACACTAAACAATAGCTCATACCTCCGTAAGCAGCAGCTCATACACTCGTTAGGCAAACGCTACAAGCGCTCACAAAAGTGAAGCGAACAGTGCGTACATTCATTGCAATCGCCCATACAATACACATAACAGCATACGTTTCAATAAAGAACAAGCTCAAAGCAAACATCGGAAACATCAATAAAGCATTGCATACCTCCCTCAGCAAATGTAGCGGTGGTTTTGTAACAGCTTCGCTGTATATTCAGGTAGATAAGGACCGATAAGAGTTGATAAGGGTAGGATCATGTTCGATAAGGTTGCTAACGACAGATGAAGGTTGATAAGGGTTTATACTGGTCGTATCAAGTTTCATAACATTGTATAGTGACACCGGGCTTAGTGGAACAAGTGACACAATGCTTACGTATTAAACAACTCCCAGAAGAGTTCCTGCGGGAATTTTTATTTTTTTAGGTAGCGAGAAGGCCTTCCTGGCAGAAAGCGGGCAGAGACAACGTGGAACGCCAACGTACTCGTAGGTCATGCGGCGTGGTGTGCAAGCCAATACATTAACAAATGGTGTTATAGCCCCAGTTTACTTAAGCAGATGTGCCTTGAACGCTAATTAGTTTATATTTCACAATTGCAAATAAATCTAATTAGTGGCGTTTGATTATGAACTAATTCGACATTGTGATGTGCGTTGCGAGTGGTTCCAGCTTCCAAAGACCATGCCACAATCAAGGTTGCGCGTGTTACCCGCCGTGGTTGCTCAGTGGCTATGGTGTTGGGCTGCTGAGCACGAGGTCGCGGGATCGAATCCCGGCCACGGCGGCCGCATTTCGATGGGGGCGAAATACGAAAACACCCGTGTACTTAGCTTTAGGTGCACGTTAAAGAACCCCAGGTGGTCGAAATTTCCGGAGTCCTCCACTACGGTGTGCCTCATAATCAGAAAGTGGTTTTGGCACGTAAAACCCCATAATTTAATTTTTTAATTAAGGTTGCGCGTGTTAATGTTGGGCGTATTTCTCTTGTATAAAAGCGATGGCACAAGTAATATGTCGTGTATCACGCTATCTGCCACAGACGAGTTCTAAACGTTCTCCAAAGCCTACAAAAAAAGAAAGACAGCAACACATAAAGAAAAAATCCGGTGCATACGATTTCCATCGGGCGAATGCTGTCATCATCTTTTCTTTACCTGCGGCGCAAAGTACTGCCCCCACTGGTTCGAGTTATTGTTTTGGAATTCTGAGCACAGGAAGGTAAAAATTTGTCGAGAACAGGAGCAGAGGAGGCAAGCGTAAAGAATAGTAAAACGATCGACCTGCTTGAAAAGAATGGGAAGACGCATCCAACAGAGGTGACCCGCCTTGAACGTATATTTTTTTTTTCAGGAAAGAGAAAATGCCGTTTGGACTTGGATCCGGTATCGTACAGTGTAATCCCTACTACGGTGCAAGTGGCATATAAAACTGCCAAACTGCTTCAGCGATAAATTTCCTTCCTGCCGAGTTAACGAGAAGCGGACGACGTGCCGTATAGACTAAACAGGGAGAGAGAAACATATTCGAATTCGTGGCGTATGTGTAACAAGGAAACGTGCAGTTCTTGATACGAGAAACGGGGCTTTCCTTCTTTTTTAAATTCTCGTCAATGCATCTGTACGACAGCGCCGTTCTCGCTCGCAGAAGCTGATTTATTGCTTAGGAATCGGTAACGAGGAATCGTCGGACGTTTTCAGAATGTACCGGATTCACTTAGTTCTCTGTTGCAGTCCCGAAGGGTGGCCGCAGTATTAACGTAATAAGACATACGCACATACACACACGTCTATGTATAAGCACAAGTACAACTATACGGTCAGTCAGATGTTAGACACTGTGACAGCGGAAGGAAAATGTGGTCCGTACAAAGAGCTGGGAGATTGCGATTAATAATGAATTGAAGCAGCGCGTATATAGCGTCTGAGCTGTACCCTCTGGCTGGCAAAATTGCTATGGCGTTCTGATGCTCACATACCGAGGGTGCGTTCGGTTCCCAGTGGCGGGATCCGCGTTCCGGCGAATTAAAAGGCTTAAGAGGAAGCTTTAGCTCGGGTGCTCCTATCTTAATACATGTAAAATGAGAATTCATTTTTCTCGGCGACCACTGCACCAAATTTGACGAGGATTGTTTCATTTAAAAGAAAAACTTATAATCTAGTGACTGTTTGGTTTGAATTTTCCAGTTAGGTCGTCAATTTTTTATTCGAAATTGGCAAAAATAGGAAACCTAAAAAAAAAAACACGAAACTATCAAGTTTAGAACTCTGTAACTCAACAACGAAAAATGATAATACAATTCTGTGAATGGCATCTAATAGAACGTCTAAAGCGGACAAAATTGACATGTCACATATGAATATACAGAAATTTCGTAATATGGAAATACGGCTTTTGCCCAACCCTTGTAAACAACGTAACCAATTCACGTAAGATGTAAATTTACACATCGAATTTGTCCGCTTTGAATGATCTAATGGATGCCGTTTACAGAACCACGATATCTGTTGTTGATGCAGAGCTATTAATTAATAAACTTCGAGCGTCTATTTTTTTTTTAAATGGCCGAATATATGAAATTTTTAAACGAAATTCAAGCCCTAAATCGAAATTCCGCTTCCAACAGTCACTAGAATTCCACTGTCTCTCTCAAATGCAACAAATTTCATTAAAATCGGTCCAGGGGTCATTTCAGAAAAATGTTTTTGCGTTTTACATGTATCATGAATAGGCCGCGTCGGAGTTCGGCCCGAGCTAAAGCTGCCTCTTAAGTGGCCAAATTAAAGTGGAGCCCTCCACTAGGCGTCTCTCACAGCCCCTGCATTATTTGGGCATTGAAATCAATCAATCAATCAATCAATCAATCAATCAATCAATCAATCAATCAATCAATCAATCAATCAATCAATCAATCAATCAATCAATCAATCAATCAATCAATCAATCAATCAGTTAGTCAATGCATATACTGCCAGTTGTGTGCTGAGAACATGTAGAACGTGTATACATTTTTTTTTAAATTTCGCGCCGGCATCCTAACGCCGATACGTGAGTGTAACGTCAAGTATTTCAAAGTGTCTGCTCTGCTTTGAGCTATATTGGCGAAGTGAGAAATTCTAGAAATTTCCCAAGTTACGCTTTTGTCATATTTAAGATTCAAGGCAGTCCCTGTCTACCAGCAAAAGCTCAACTACGTCTGAGCAGAAGTTGTCAAGATCACCGACATCACGGCAGGTTAGTGCGGGAACTTCAAATCAGTGCCGCCATATGTGTTTCGTTTTCGAGTCTTTTTCTGGCTTACCAAAAGGTCCCCTCGCAGTAAGAGCATTTTTAGTATTTTAGAAAGGCCCACTCAAATAGCCTTTCTTTCTTTAGTGTACCTTTAAGCTCTGAATGTAAAAAAAAAAGTCAGTGAATTATCTGATTCTCGCAGGACATCGTTAGTATACGCACATAACGGTTTCGAGCGCTTTTAGTCATACTAAGAGCATCGCTATAAAGACTTACGCAGCAATGGTGAAAGCAATGCGAACACTTAGCAACATATTCAATCCCTATAGTTCGAGGCTGCCAACAGAAATAAATGTTAGTTTGGGGAATTCCTCTTTCATGCACATTTCCGCTCAGTATGAGGACTGGCAGAAATTAGTCGGAAATGTGAATTATTAAAGAAGTGGAGCCCGCCCGCATTAACAATAATATAACAAGCTTTTAGTCAATTTAAAGATTTAACGAGTGAAAATTTAGGCGCGACTTAAAAGAAGCCTCAGGTGTGGGTGACAGAAGGCTGGAAATGACTAATTGGGGTGCGGGAGGGGGAAGTGCTTCGTCATCACCGGAGGGGGGGGGGGGTTATCTGCCCCCTCCGGAAACGATGTGAATAGGGGGAGGGAGGTGGGGGGGGGAGTCTCGGGAACGCGAGTCACTCCGCAGTTGGCGCCTACGTCATGCATTGGGACGCCATAATGGTGTGCCATGTGGGCTCATCGTTAGTTTTCTATAGCTCTCTACGTTTTATTATTGCAGCACTACGGTTTGGAATGTTGGTAAGTGCATGTTTGTTGCGGTATGTTTTCGTGCCTTTTGCATGTGCTTTTATTTATTAACTATTAGCTCCGGCACGTCCTACATAGTTCCACATTCTCATCTTTCTAACATAAGCAGCGGCGTGTGGACACAAGTGGCGTTTGCTGTGAAAATCTGCATACAACGCTTTGTGCAAATTTAGTCTCTTTATCATCGTGTGTCGAAGAAAACTTTAAATCCTATCTGGAGCTAAAGAAATCAGTCCTTTCTGTATTTCCTACCTAATGCACCAAGAAAGCCATGAAAATTTGATTACCGTGACCTGAGGTGCCAAAAACAGAGAGAGGGAGAAAAAAAGAAGAAGAAAAGGCTATATGTTTATACGAACATCGGCAGCATTAGAAATGCAGCCTATAGCAGCAGATGGCGTATACACGATAGTGCCGACAGTCGCAATAATTATGAAGCTCTGCAAAAAGGCCCACTGATTAGAAAAGTCTTAACCAAGCAAGCACCATCATCATTTTTTTTTATTTGTCGACCGAATATCACCATATAGAGTGATGGCTGCTGTAAAATTGAAGGGTATACGTTATCAATTAAATCGCGTTGAACTTCAGCACTGAGGCATCTCCGCCTCGATTTTCACTCAGTCGCAAGCAGTCATCTGTGTTATTTCCAGCAAGGCTTCCCTCACACACGAAGCCTCAATAATGCGCGTATAATGTGTCTATTGGCATGCTACACGACACACATGCAGCAGACAGGGCTGAATGAAATTTTATGTGGATGTGACTCAAAAGCGACGGCAGCAATGAACGCATTTCAAGGTTCGACTTCATTTAAACAGCGCTGCAAGTTACCACCAAATGAAGCTTCATTGAGCTCCCATTTAATGATTGAATGGCTGAATGATTGATTGATCGATTTCTGTCCCGATTATACCTAGGCATCGAAGATCGTAAAATCGAGGCAGAGAAAAAAAAATCTAGAGAGGAGAGAGAGAGAGAGAGAAGAATAGTTGGAGACGTTTTTCACAACAGTATCAGAGAATCCTGGAACGCATCGCCGTATCGCAACGTAAAGAGCGGATGTAGTACGTTTTGAGGCCAGCCAGGAATGCCATTTTCCGAGAACGAGGAATCAGGGCTGAGGCGCCGAGGGAAGCTCTTGAATAGAAATGGCCAATAACGGGAGGGAAAGTGTCGACGCGTGTAGGCGGTGGCGGCAAATGGGTCAAGGAGGCGACAGCTGTGAGGATGACACGTCTTGGCTTTAGCGTGGGGACCGGATTCACAAAGGCATTAGGCAACGCTCGAGACAAAGACGTCGCAAGGAGGCTGGCAAACGTCAAATCTTGAGTATTGGGCACGCGAATAGTGATCCAGCGACTGCATTTTGTAAAGCAGTTTAAATCTAGTGTTCGCGATGATGTGGCTCACATTTATATACTTTGAATTTGTGGCAACATTCTACGAAATTTTGATCGTGCCCAAATCACGTATGCGCGGAGACTCCGCAACGCCGGATTGAGCGTTTATAGGGCAATGTACACTTCACATTCAATTTTAGTTGTAGAAAGAGAGAGAGAGAGAGAAAATGAGACATGGAAATCAGGGATGCTAACCAAACTAACTGTCCTGTTAACTATTCCCCACTGGGGAAAATGGCAATAGTTATTAATGAGAAAGTGGTAAAGAGAAAGAGAGAGAGAGGGAGAGAGAGAGGTACAACGTTTATAAAGATGAGGTCACGTGGAAGTTCTCTGTGAAAGTAGTCCTTATACCAGGACGTCTGTTAGCCGCGCGATGTCTTGAGCTCACCGGATCAATCAACGTTGTTTTCGAAGTGCAAGTGGAACAGCGCAGCTTCCTCGGAGAAATAAATGGGTGAGGACGTTAGGAGAATTGGTGGGAGAACTGGAACATGCTCAGGAGATGTGGTAAAGGGTGGCGAGGTTGCTGTCGAAGGCGCAGGTGGATGTGTACTCTTGTGGATAGAAGCGGCTGAGGGTGACAAAGTTAGGGGAATGGGTTCGTTCAAAGTTGACGTCACGCGGGGAGGCTCAGGGTGGGGAATCGTTGCATAATAACATTAGAAGGCGGATGTCCAAAAAATGCAGCTATTTGTGCCGGAAATAGCTATGTTTACGCCGCACCAAATCATCAGAGAAACCAGTGAAATGTATCCACTGCATTTTCCAGTGCAACTTTCCACGTGCCCCACTTTGAACCGCAAGTTCGCCGTTGTGCTAGCTCCTTTGAGACTGAGCCGCAAGTTGATTCTGCGGTTCAAAAGTTTCAAGAGTACTTGTAGAGTTCTTCAGTACTATGGCACTTCATTAGATGAATACATGTGATGTTTTTGCATGAAGTTACGAGATCATGGTTGGGCTGTCCTGAGGCGACATCTGTAATTTTAAGGAGGACAGGCAAAATATTGCTAAAATTTGCTTCTATTTGCTTAACACTATTGTATTTCATAGACTTGCCAAAAAAATGCATAGAGTGTAATTTAGAACACCTTACCTGCATCAACAGCAAACAGAAAGGACAAAAGAAATGCAACGATTCTATACAGTACGTACCAGACAGCACATGCGAACACCCTTGCTGACGTCACTGGAGAGCTGGTCGCAGCGTCACCGTCTGTTGCGCCCGGGGCAAATAATTTCGCAGGACTTGAAAACAACGAAGGGGTTGGCAGACTCGGCACCTGACGTTGGTTTGCGCTACCTGGTTCAGTATAGCAAGAGGAGACGGTTACGCACACATTGCCACGCGTCATCGTTTTACTTTATGCCGGTGCTCGTTTTTATTGAATTATCACTGTTATCAAATTAACGTTCGATGTGAGATGCTCCTGCTGTATTCGAAATTCACTCAACGTTGTTGAGGTCTGGTCGAAATCGGGAGAAGAGGACATGTATATAAAGAGGGGCGCGCCGCGATTAGTCTTGTAAATTGTTGAATAAAGTGTAGTCACTTGTCCCTGTGTGCTGCTAGGAAGTTCCTGCAACTTATCCTTGCTCGAACTACACCTAATGACTTCCTGTTTCAGGAAGGTCGTGGTTCAATTCAATATTAAGGTCACAAAGCTGTCTCTGCTGGAATTCTTGTCAACCATGGGACTAGGTTCTCTTCTGCAGTGGTCATGTATACATCTGCGTTCACGGGATGTGCTGTACCGTTGTGTTCCTACCTCTTCCTTTTTTCCCTTTCTTTCTCCTATTTTGCTTCACTTTCTTAAACTTCTTTCTCTCCCCTTCGATAGAGTGGACGTAGTGTCTCTTTAAGGAGGTGGTAGCTAGGCCGCTTCCCTTTCTTTCTTTGTGGCCTGCATATACTGCACTTATATGTTTACACGATTAAGAACAATAATAACAACGTTGTGGCCACTTTTACAGCCAAAAAGATATGGTGTAATCAGAGGCGCGCGTCGTGAGTGGCTTTGTAAATTGTTGAATGTAGGCGAGCAACCGGCGATTACTCTGGACTGCGTGGCGATACAAGTGTGAATAGCGGATGGCCTTGACCCGTGAAGATTACACTCGACGACGAACGGCCGTGCTCGGCGCTGACGTCGTGCTTTGAGTGTTGCTTGCACATCTGGCCACACGTTCATCCATCAACGATTTAGCTAGACACCTAAGCCAAACTCTCGGCAGTGTTTCAGATTCTTCACCGGCATTAGCTTTTGCGCTTCTTGAAGACGACGGGCTTTTGTGAACGTCTGCGACTATTAATGCAATGTCTATTAGACCGCACGCGTCAGCGAACTCACCGCTAATTTCCTCCTTTCCTTCCCTCCTCTCTCTCTGCCTGTCATTTTTGTTTTCCCCTTTCCCATTCCCCCGGTGTGGGTTAGCCAAACGGACGTTATTCTGGTTAACCTCCCTGCCTTCTGCTTTTCTCTTTCCTACTACCCCCCCCCCCCCCCCCCCCCGGCATTACAACGGGACATATAAGTTTACGCATGACGTGACATGTAAGCTAACCTTGGCGTCTCGCCTCCATATATTCTGCGGGAGGCAAGGACCCTCTCAGTACGCGGGCCGATGTGTTCAAAAAACATGGATTTCCTCGATGACAACGCGTGCTCGCTCTCCACGCGTAGGATGCGGATGTAATGTTTCGAGCATATCGAAGAAACTAGAACATTACAGGAGCAGCGTATAACATACTACTGAGTGAATCGGCTCACGCACATCGGACAAAGTCGAATCAAATCACGCGGTTGTTTGGCGTACCACTGCAACGCACAGGTACGAGAGATGTCGTCACAGGAGAGGGAGTGGGTGGGGAGGGGATACTTGATTTATTTAAAGCACATAAGGTCTTTCAATGCGCATCTAAATATGAGCACGCGAGCCTCTTCGCATCCCGCCGCGTCGGAACGTGGCTGTCACTGCCGGGCATCGAACCAACGACCTCTTTTCTGCTCAGCAGCAGAAATGATCAGCCCATGATCCACCGCAGCAGGTAGTTATTGGACGCATTCACATCATGAATGCCACCGATGTGATCGCATTGACAAAGTTGGTTAGCGCTGAACGTGCAGTATGTGTGCAGCAAACTTAGTCAAAGCTGAGCTAGTTGACTCGTTCGTGTCGACAGGCAGACATATAGCATTGCTCAACAAATAACTAATTTTGGTAACGAAGAAAGTTCTGAATTTCTTGAAAGAAATAATTTATCACCTTCAACATCTATCTTTGTTAACGACGTTGCTGCGTATGACTAGAAACTTGCGCAGATCCTATAGCTATGAGCCGAAATGACAAAATCTGGGGTGATGTGGTTAATATGCACAGCTGCAGTGTTCAGGCACGCTATAAATAACGGCACTCGATGTCTAAGCCGTCCTGATCGCGTATGCCACGAGCACTACGCGTTGCCTGCCGCTGGAATCTTTTCGCCTTCCTGCTTAAACGTCGCGTCACCACTGGAATGCGTAACGATGTTTGCCAGTAGATTACGGAGGACACAAGCTCCTGTGCGCTTCAAGGTTGCGCCAAGCGACGCGCATAAAACATAGCTCGACGTTTACCACAAATGACGCAGGCCGTGCAGTGAGTTATCAACAAGTTTTAATTCGCCTCATCGCACAGTGTAGACAGGAATGCCGCAAAGGCAATGTCTTCGAAATGAGCGTGGGGAAATGACAGTGTGTGCAACACACCACTCATTCGAAGGAATGCTCTCCAAACAACTCGCTGTATATTCCTGTCATGCAACTTGCAGTGCACCCGAACTGGAGGTCTGGTCGCCTTCTTCTTTTTTTTTTTAGCAAAAATATTTTGAAGGCCAAGTGGCACCGGGTACAAGATTGTCATCGGTTTCGTGTTTGGATTTTGACGATGACACCGAGGCGATTAAAGCGGGCAGGCAGGGGCTAGGTGAGATATAGCTGTTAAGGACCGCAAAACAGACGCGCCCAATGCGACGCGGCACTTTTGCCGGCGCCGGTCAAGTCCTGCGACGAGAGAGAGGGAGGGGATGGGAGTCTCCTCATATAGAACCGCAATCGCGGCCGCTTTTCCTCCTCCCCTATCACGCGAACTCGTCGATCGCATAAGACGGGATAGACGTGCTGTGCATCGTCAACGAGTGAGGAACGTGAATAGGAAGGCGCAACAGGCCGCCGAGCAGCAGGCATGGAAGAACGCGAAAGAAAGAAAGAGAGAGAGAGAAAGCGGTAATGTAAAGCTCGGGAAGACGTCGCGAAGAAAGTGAAAAAAGAACGGAATAGAAAAGAACAGAGTGAAGAAATCACCTTAAACTTGTGTACGGCGCTGAATTTCTGATATCAGGGCACTGTAGCCAGATGGCGACGCCATGTGCCTTGTTCTTCTTTTCTTTTTTCGCCGCAAGAAACCGTATCCCCAGCGAACAACCTCTGCCCTCGGCCTTCAGAGGCAAGGTTAGGGAGGCGCAAGTGCAGACCTTTCTTTTTTGCTTTTTTATTTCCCCTTTTTTTGTGATCATTTGTGAGAGAAGCTTCGACGAGCGGAAGAAAGAAAGAATCTGTGCGAAGTAAAAGAAAGAGCGAGAGAGAAGAGTCCGACGGAGCGATCAGGAGCGATAGGCACTGGAGACCACCTATAGGCTATCGGACCCCTCTCGCCCGAAGACTATATAAGGGTCTAACCAGCGTCGGCCACGCAGCCAGTCTGGTACCCTGGGTAGGCTGGCGCAGCGGTGCTCAAAATGATTGGAGTGAGTACGGAATCTTGCGCGAGGTTGCCTTTGGGAGCAATTGACGTTGAGTTACGGCCAAACGGTTACAAGAAAATACATTAAACAGACAGCGCCGAGTGTATTTTCGCACCGCTGGTTGCCGTGACTGTAGTTTGCCACGTTACAAGAGCATTGCTTGCACTTCCGGTTGGGAACGTGATACGAATAGCTCACATTTCTCTCGGGAGAAACGGGAAACGTTGACAAATCTAGACAGCCTGAGAAATATTAGCCGCGGAAGAAAACGAACACTAACAAACGAGAAAAAAAAAGTGATATTTTTAGTACATCTATACGGAGATGAAGTGTGGACATCATAGGCTGCGTGACGTGCAAAGTACGACAGCGGAACGTCATCTTTTGTTTCACGTGGGTGTGTATTCTACTTATACGCAGATATCAGCCCTGTTCCTGCTGTCGCTGGCATCCACCGTCCTGTGCGGGGATTACCACGCTACCGTCACCGAAACGGCTGCCCCGGTCGGCGTATCCCACGCCGGCACGACGGCTGCTGGGGCCACCGACCACGCTGCTCTGACCAGCGGGCACGGCGATGTACACGCTGACGTGCACGCCGTTACAACGGGTTCGGCTACAGTGGGTTCTGCCCAGGCGGCGCCAGCAGTCGGCGCTTTCCACGGGGACTCGACCACGACAGCGGTTCACGGTTATCCAGGTGTGACTTCCGTCCACGACTCAGCGGCGGCGCACACCCTTTACGCTGCTCCGGTGGTCAATGCCGTGCACACTTCTATCTCCGGCGTACCGGGTGCTGTGAGCTCTGTTCACGAGCCCTCCGCAGCCGTCACTAACGTGCACGCTGCTCCAGCTGTAGCGACGCCAGCCATCGGGACACTGCATACTCCATTTGAAGGTGCGTCGGCTGCGGGCACCGTTCACGCTTCGCCTACGTCCACGACCACAGTCCCCGGCGCACCAGCGGTGACGACGGTGCACAGCGCTCCAGCCGGTGTTTCTAAGGACGACACTACTTCGACCTATCCTGCACCGACGGTGACTGCGTACCAAGATGGCTCCGCCTTCCCAGCCTACTACAACCCACAGTTTCCTTACAGTCCGTACTACCAACCCTTCCCATTTGCCAATGGTGGTGCAGCATCGGATTCGAAGGTGACCGACCAGGTGCCGTATGGGCAGAGCGCGTACCAACCTGCTCCTGTTGACTCGGGCTACTACCAGCCCTCCCCTTACTTTGGCTATGTGCCTGGCTTTGGTAGGCCCTCTCCATACCCGACGGCCCCGGTGTTTCCTGCTTACCCCGCATCCCAGGGTGGGAACGCTTACCAGGCTGGCTCCGCCATGACGCCTGTTCAGAACACGCCATCCGTTACCAATGCCACAACGGTCGGCAGCTACCCGACTTCTCCCGTTGGTTCAACCGCGTTCCACGACGCCGCTGCAAGTGTCGCAGGTGGTCACGCTATGCCTGCTGTCGCCACCCCATCCACAACTTACCAAACTTACCAAACAGGTCCAGGCGTTGCCACAGTTCACTCCACTCCGGGCATTGCGACTGTGCACTCCACTCCAACCATGGGCACTACCTCAGACACGTACCAGGCCACTTCTGAAGTGGGTTCCGTTCACATGGGTCCAGCTGCGGCCACCACTTACCAGACGGCCGACCATGCTGTCTCCAATGTTCACCAGACACCAGCTGTGAGCCCCTTTCCAGCATTCGCCTTGTACCAGCATTCTCCTTTTACTGCTCCCGCGGAGTCTCAAATGACAAAAGTAGACTCGTATCAGACATCTCCAGCCGTTGGCGCGGTTCATTCGTCCGCACCAGGAGTTACCTCTGTTCACGAGGCCGCCCCTGGAGCGGTCACTCTGCACTCAGCGGGGCCAGCCGCGGGTGTTCACGAATCGACACCTTCTTTTGCCACCTTTCACTCGGCCACTCCGGGCGTGACCACCGTGCACGAGACTGGCTCCGCAGGGCCTAGCATGCACGCGGCGTCACCAGCCGTGGCAACCATAACCAGCGCCGTCCACGAGGCTGCTCCAGCTTTGACAAGCGTCCATGGCGCGCCAGCCGCCTCGGCTTCGCCAGCTGGAGTCACAAGTGTCGGGACCCATCACGTTCTTCCAGGCGTGACCGCTGTTCATGGCGCCGACACTGGACTCACCGTGCCCACGGCTGTCCACGCAGCTCCTGCGGCAGCCACGACGTATGGTGCTGACCCGACGGTGACGGGCGTCCAGGGGTACCCCTTCGCAGCAGGGTATGGCCTCGGGCCGGCCTTTGACTTCGTTCCTGCCTACGGTTACGGCGTGCAAGACCTCGGTTACGGCGTGGCTCCCTTCGGCGCTGAACTTAGCCACGCCTTCCCGCACTATGGGCTCAACTACGCCTATGGCCTTGGTCCCATAAACTACCCCGCGCTCTACCTCCGCCGAAAGAAGAAATGTAAGTCATGAATGGGCTATACACCGATTTCTTTATCGTTTTTCGACTGTCAAGGTATCACTGAGTATCGCTCGAAAGTTGCTCAGGAAGAAATAGGTGTATACTTCGTTGTAGATTTGGTAGTTTCGCCGAAATGGCAGAGCGTTGAATGCGGTAGCAAGGCTTAGCGTTGCAGTTATCGAAGCCCCGACACGGAGGCGAGTGTCGGCTCGTAGCAGTACTCGACCGAACGAACACCGTCGGGTTTCTTAGCGTGAAGTTACTGTCCATCCCGCTCAGATCACTGTGTGCACCATTGTGTATTATGAGCACAACCGTTCAGCAAAAAACGCTTGTGTTTGTGCACGCAGCGCTCATGCTAGAATCGGAAAGTATAACGCTGCCCTGATTCCACTGCAGAGTCGATTGGTAATTAGTGAGTGAGAGAGAAAGAGAGAGAGAGAAACCTTGAAAAACACGTTCCCCTGCCCTGCCCGGTGTTCAAGAGCCAAATGAGCAGAGTGTGACGGTGCGTTTACTTGACATCGTCGCTTTTGCAGCCAGACGCACTGCGGATCTCTCACGTGTCTGGAACAAGGGGGTTTAAAAAAAATTTAAACGTTCCTCGTCCGGAAACCTCCTAAACGCCACGCGCAGGCCGCGCATGCGCCGTTGGTACCATGACAGCACGGCGGCGGCGGCGGCGCTGATGGCGCGAGCGTGCCTTAACTTCTTCCATCGTTACTATCGCAATGATATCGCTAAATAGTATATGTGTCTCTATGTTATTGCTATACTGTGGTCTCTATTGTTGTTATGACTGGGACAAGTCCACCGTAGTTAACAAACGTACGTCCTGAAAGGAAGAAAAGGTTTCTTTCCCTAACCAAGGTTCAAGTACCAATACAAAAAAACATCTTAATGACTTACGGCTGGCTTTATTGTCGTACTAAGTCTCGTAAACAAATAACGTAGACTAACGTTGAATTGCACATTGACTGTTACTGCGCATTTCCGTGTTTCTCATCTATACATAGTAAGATACCTTGCTGACCTCACACCCCTTTTCCTCCTTTATTATTTTTTTTACAGGAACCAAATATGACATCTATCATCAAAGTCATCCACATCACCCCGCATCTCACCGTCCAATAGACAAATCCGCCGAAGAAGCTCAACTACTGCCGGTTGTGAACCAAAACCTACCGAAAAGATCGACGCGTGCTACTGATGGCGGTCAATAAACTTTTTTCACTAACGTGTCAATGGTTAATTATTTCCCCGAGTGGTTTATTACGGAACCCTGCAGCATTCGTGCGACTTTCATTATACTCTGTTGTTTGTTGCGCAAAGATAAATCATTTATGTCTGCTCAGTTCCTGACAACACGGTTCTCTCAGGATTCATCAAACGGCACTAAAGATAAAGTAAACAATCCAGAGCTGTGACTCATGTTTGTTTTCTAATGATAGGTTTCGGTTGGCGCTATAAATAAGTTGCTACGGCATTTGGCCGCTGGGTTCGATTCAGGGTTATGGGGGCATCGTTCAGGCGCACGACGTAATACAGAAGCGCTTACGTGCTGGCATTTCGGAGCTTGTTAAAGAAGCCCAAGTAATCAAAATTGCCATGAATAGATGGCAATTTTGACCACCTGGGCTTCTTCAAAAAGCTCCGAAATACCAGGATTCAGCGACGTAGCGGCTCCCATACTCATAGGTGCACATGTAAAACACAAAACGTAGATAATGAATTAGAGGCCTTTAAGCAAGCGACTGCTGCCTGTAGTGTATGGAAAAGAAACGTTGATAAATCACCGTACTCGAACCAGCGTGCTAGCTAATACGCACGCGTTCTCACTGAGCTCGCAACGTGCTCCTGAATCGAGGCTAAGCTGCCTACGGGGATTACCGATCGTACCTTCCCATATACATTCTCAGCTGGTACGCTTCTGCGACGGGAGAAGCTGGCTTTTTCCGTGTGGGACAGATTGCACATGTCCGGATGCTTTTTCGGCCAGCTTGGTAACATTGAGGGAAGTTGCTCTATTTTCGCTAACCCTAACGGCAACGGTAAGAATTCGAGCCCCAACGCGGGAAGTTTTGAAAGTAATACAACACGGTGTAGTATGGGACACGGGAAGAGAACGACGAACTCATGCGCCAGCGTTTTCACTTGAAGACCTGTCTTAATCCAATCCTGTTGGCGCCTTTGGCAAAGACAAGCGCACTGGTCGAAACGTTGATACCGGTCTGAGGCATCTCGTGCTCTTGATTTGCCATGTTTACGAGCAATGGTACGATGGCTGTAGAGATAACATCCTCAAAAACCAAAACTTAAAAAACAGGACATACTTTGCTGCGCCCGTAGAGTCAACATGAAGTTTGTACGAAAGTGTTCGCGAGCATTATATTCACCTTCCAAAAGCGTTTACGCGCACGGCGCAGAAAAAAAGAAATAAGTGCAAGACACGTAACACGAGCATGGCATGGTAGTAAATGTAGCTCACACAAAGGAAAGAAAAAACACCAGACGTGCGCGGGGTTGCAGAATTGCAAGCCTAATTCATGAGTAGCTGAGTTAGAGGCGAACATTCTTTTTCCTCTGGCAATGAGAAGTTTCCCGTCACTGAGAAACTTACTTGTGGCGCTCGTGCGTCTTCCTCCCCACTTACGTGGACTGCGAGTCGACACTGTCGTGTTGCGCAGGTGTACAGGTGGCGTTGAGCGCGCGATCGCTTCCAATTAACCCTTTCAGATTGATACTTATCAAGTAGAAAACTATCTAATAATTGATTTTAAGCATATGATGTGTCTCGTATAAGTCTGCAAAGTTCCAAAAAGAAGTGGCGAGCCATTTGCTTACAGGAACGCTTTCTTTCTGTAATGTAGAACATCACTAAAAAGTTCCATTACGTGTCGCACGGCCAGTTTGCCTATCTAGCTGCGTTATCTCGGTTGCTGCCACTGTGTTTCTGGCTGCCGCTTGAAGAGTCCAATAAACCTCGTCAAAGTGGCTCCAGCGGCCAGTCGCGCGGCAATTTTGCGTGGATTCGCGTGCTTGTTGCACGCTACGAAAAACACTTATGTAGCACGCATTTAGCAACAGAAAGCTGTATCGGGAGTTTTTCATGAAGCTCGACAATTTTCTCACTGATGCTTTTAATCTAATTGTAATATTTGTCAGGTTGATAAATAATTAGGAGTAATTCTGTAATTAGGCGGAATGCAAATAATAATCTGAGTATCTCCAAGCACGGCAAACAACATTACCATGGTTGTGTCCAGCTATGTGACACTAGCACATTCTTAAATCTTGGTGCATAACAGTTGGGACACCCTGTATACATGTATATTTAAAAGCGCATATGCATATAACACTGCCGAGAACGAACAGCCCACGCCAGGTATTAACCTCGTCGTCCCCATCGTCTTTTCAATCGTGATAGGCCTGCTCTTGGTGATTGAAGTAAGTCTGTCGTAAGAAAATATTCACAAATACATCCAGGAAAGAAACGATGACGCACTCCAAACCCAGAGAAGAGCAAAGAAAAAAAAAAACCCACAGAAGTGAATAGGGGAGGGGGGGGGGGCTTGCAAGAGAGCACAGAAATGAACATGTAAAACTAGCATACTCGGTGGCTGCATCATTGGAGTGAACGTCACGGGTATTGTACAGCGTGAAATAAATCACGTCAGCAAGCGCAGGCCCAGAAAGGGCAAAGGTTACTTTTGAAGCATCATGAAGGGTTGCAAAATGCTCCTTTATAGCGCACCAGTGTGCATCATAACGCGATTGTTCGGCGTCATTGCAGAGAAACTAATTTGCCAGTTTAAATTCACTGAAGCACTGGGTTCTGATACTGTACCCGTAATTAATGATGTAAGGGTGAATAAAATTCAAGGGCGCAAGGTAACGAGGTCATGGATTCGATAACTTGCACAGCTTATCCAGCTTTTCAAACTCAATAACTGCCACAATTGACCCCGTCGGTCACGTCCTTGAGTGAGCTCACTTTTGATAGAATCCGCGGAAAGAGGCCAGGAGGGAAAGAAATTAGGCGTGCGTTATGTTTCTGCGTTGTATGAATAATTGACCGCATGATCTTGCGGTACCAGCCGTCTGTCGGGAATGTAAGGCTTGTTCTAAAACCTGGTCGTACGTGCCTGAGAGGCAGACCCGTACCCATTTTCTTTACACTTGGCCGTTGTTTATTTTGAATAACATGACCTGCCGAGGATTGCCGTGTAGTACGAGTTACAAAAGTTTGAGAGGCCGTGAGGTGGGGGGGGGGGGGGACAAATGTTGAGGCGGGGAACACGATGCAAAGATACGACTCATGGGAATGTCACAAAGGCCCAGCTAACCACGTTTCAAAAAAAAAAAGAAAGGATAAGTAGTTTTGGTGGAAAAGATGAGGTGGCTTGCGAAACAACTCACGATGTCAAGCTAAATTTGTGGAGCACATTAGTAGTCAGCGGCTAGGTGGTAGAGTGCAACAATGTATTTTGTTTTATTTCAGGTTATGCTAATTATTGTGGTGAGAAACACGGTGGCCTACTTTTGGATTCTATATTATATATGCGCAGCTCCAATACCGAAGCATCAAACCGCATTGACTGCAATGCCTTTTCGTGGAATGCTAGTACTTACCCACATAAGCAGGCTGCCGTTATATAATTTCATATAGAACGGGCACAAGCTTTCATAAAAGTCTCGCTAACATCTAAATTGTAGAGTTGAGAAAGAAAAAAAGCGTTAAACATCACGTAAGCCAGATTTGTTTCTGTCTCCTGCTGCTGTCCGCATTAATATGTTCTGCCCAACTTCCCTTGCACGTCTCATTCTCAAGTTGAATATTATCTATTCGAGGCTGCTATTTAATTCATACTGTCTTCTTACTTTTTACTGTTATGTTAATATTCCTATTTTTGTTTCCTTCGCTGGTTGTGCAGTGCAAGCGTAGTTAAAGTCAGAAACCATACTGCAGCGATGAAGCCGGACCTTACGGGAAAATGCGGATTCCGTCATAGCCACGGTCTAGTGACTCACGCTGCCTTGGCGAATAGCGGGGATTTCGCGGCAGCGAACCTCATAAGTATCCACTAATGCCGGATACGGGGCAGTTTAGATGGCGCTTTTTTTACGGTATGCAGGACAAACTACCTTTCGAACGCTCCGGCGAAGAAGAGCGCCAGGCAAATCATTATCAGGAGCGCTGCACGGTAGACATGCCTTTGCAGCGACGGTTCGCGGACAAACCCATGGGTATTCCTCTTGGCAAATCAGGAAACGCGCCCAGTATAGGAGCCTGAAAAAAATGGAAGCCGAGCACGTTCGCAAGCGGAACAGCGCTGTGGCAGAAGAGGTCGTCCTGAAGACCTCTCGGTGACGCAACAACGGTGGCGCTTAGCGCATAATAAACCGTTGCTTTAGAATACGCACGGCCAGACAAGTCCGGATGCCCCGGCTACAATTTTACAGGTTCCAGAGGAAAGACGGCATTGCTGTCTATGCATATATGCTGATAGACTATCGTCTGAGAGTGTAAACTTGGTACGTCGACTGTTACACCTTTTAAAATGCCCACGTTTCCAAATCGTCGGAGGTTAATTAGTGGAGGCTGTTTGTTAAGCGAGTGGTTACTTGCGTCGATACTCCACGAAATCCGCGAAGACTTGTTGAATACTGCAGCGTCCTATGTGAAAAGACCTGTCGTGATGCCTATAGACATAAATTAGTGTGCATACGAAGTAATTCATTTCTTGCTTACATTAATTTAGGAGACAAAGTAAACCTGCGTATGTATGTAGCAAGTGATACCTATATCAAACAAATCTAAACGAATGAAAACTGAAAGGCAGGTGTTAGCAGCATGTATGCAAATGCTGTGACGTGACATCACTGCCGGCTAAAGCTCACTGGCGTCCTTATTGCGCTGGAATGGACGTCCGTAAAATTTGATCAGTATTCGCAAACTTAGTTCACAGATGTTTATGTAAATCAGTGTTTAGGTTAGCTTGAGCTAAAAGTTCGTAAAGGCTTTTTTTCTACTTCTGCCAACGTTATTGTCCACAGTGTTGTGCGGGCAACGGCATTGTAGAAGTTGAGCAGCGCTGTAGAATGTAGCAGTTGTCGCACTATGTGCAGCTTCTGCATTTCAATTAAATTCATTACAAATCGAACGTTTTGCTTCATTTGCAACTTGAAGTTTGCCGTATGAAATTTGTCGATTTCCATAGGATCCGATAGCTGAAATTTCGCATGGATTTGGCGAAAAAGGAAAACTCGGAGGGGCGGTGTCAGTGCGTGTGTTCGTTACATAGAGCAGTATCATAATATTTTTATTTTTTCTTTAAAGGCAGACCAATTTGTTGCCCCTACTTTGTGCCACAGAAGGCGGAGCTTGCAATCTCCTTTCCATCTCGCGGGCTGGTGGAACCGCCACTTGTTTTCCCAGAATTTCTGCCTCTGGACTCGCTTGAATAACTGTTTCATTGTGATTGGGCTGGCTCTTTGGCATACTTGCGGGAATGAAGACGTAATGGGCATGGTAATGGCTTCTCTAGCCCAATTGCGACGCTGGCGTAAGGGTAGTCTGGCTTAAACAGCCATTTTGAACACATCCGTCCAAGAACATTTGTATTTCGTCAGTGAATGAAGGTGGTACATAAGGTTCTCGAAGCCACCAGGAACGTGTCGCAGCAACCGAGTAGGTATTATCAATTGTAGACGGTGGCCACCAGCTCGTAGCCATTGGAGCATCTAGTGGTGTTTATACAGCATCAACAGATTCCAAGGCAAACAAACGAAAAATAAATGCATAATGAAGTCGAGTCGTAATGTCCGTGCCCAAAAACCTGCTATGGGAATCTTTTATTCTATGAATGCGCAAGCCAATTGTCTATTTTCTTTTCTACTTCTCAAAAAAATCAATGTTGTCCAAGTTTTCCAACGTGCATACCACCGTTTTCTTGAGCAGACGTTTTCTTTCTCCTTACTTACGTGATCCACATTATTACTGTTCTCTCAACTGCAATGCCATCCGTGGACAGGCTACAAAACGTTGCTAATGTGGGAATTATGCTTCTGGCTGAAAAAATTTAGCGGATAGGAAAGCTTTGATTGTATGGAAATGTGGCGAACACGCTCTTTCCTGCCAAGGTCTGGCCGGAACGCGCTTTGTGAGTGAGATCTCGAAATCGACGCACTGACTGGCTTGGAAAGTGGGGGCGGCAGCTTCTCGCTCAAACCCCGTCGCAGTAATTCATCGCACGTACATCTTCATAGCTGATGCAAGCGACACGCGAGGAAGGAAAGACTGTCCCCAGAATAGTACCATATGCCACAGATGTAGCAATAAAAATGAAGTATAAAGAAATCTTTTATCTACCTTGATGTTGGCGGTGAGAAAGAAAGCGAGGCACTGATGGGCTTTCGAAAATGAGCGTTACAGTAGCGACAATTAAGGACTAGACAATTTATTGATTAAGTTTATTATTACCCGAATATTAGGTTGAATTAGCACTACACTAGTGATACTTAAGGACTAGACAATGAATTGGTCAAGCTTATTAGTACCATATATTTGTTGGCAAATGCTCATGCATTAAACGTACAATTAGTTCTAGCAACCTATTCGAGTAGAAACAAGTATGTATTCTTAGACAATATGCACGCACTGTTTGAGACAGCTTGCATGTTGAGATAACCTGGTTTACATTACAACAAAACTTTGAGGGCAGCTACAGTCTGTGTTCCCTGGCATCAATGTAGCAGAACGCCATAATAGAAGCGGAAAGCTCTAAAAGCCTACATAATGGCGTGCTAATCTAATATAGAGGACAAATTGAAATGTAACGCAACATTCTAAACACGGACAAGAAGTGAAAGAAGTTTATGCATGAATTTCATGTAAGCGTGCAGTTCGTTTTCTCCAGCAAAGAACGATTATACACATGCCAGAAGTTGTAATCAACCTCTGAAACCCCTATTCAGCTTCAAACACATTCACCTACGTTGCTACTTTGAATTTTTCGTTTCGAGCTTCACTTGCTCCTGGTAACACGTAGCTCTAAACAAGCGATGAACTTAGACAAACTCGCCCAAATCGCTATTCTTATCAAATGTTTTCTAAACATCAGTGAAACGTTTGCCAAACGTAAACAAGCCTAGTTTAAGAAGAGCAGCACACATGCTTTCGTGGGCAACATTCCTGCTTCGTCTACGCCTCAGCACGATGCATGGTGGGTGAAGAAGAGGAAGAAGTTTCAGCGGAAAAGTCCGCGACGTGTTGTCGTTGTTAAGGCCGCGACAACTGCAACGAGAACGACCTCAACAATTCAGCCGTTCATCGGGGCGCGCGTCTACGGGCATGCGTCTATGGAGCAGAGCGACGGCTGTAATCCTGTTTTAACCACCGTCACGCTGTGCTTGGTAAGACCTCCGATGGACTCGGGCCAAGATGATTCCGTGCCGCTATCGTGCAGTCACCACGCAGCACAGAGACCTGGTTTTCGTCAAGGCTGGCTAGCTACAGAGAGTTACTGGAATGCGGATAAAAAAGTAGCCAGCGCGCCTTTTGGACTTTCTTTCCTTGTCCAGACCTGCATAGTAAATCGCACTGTGTGAAACTAAGCAAACCCTCCTGCTGGATACGTGCGGGGCAAGGACTAACCTGCTAAGCTTCTAGCCTCACGTGCCAGCCATAGTAACCATCTCTATTGATGCCATGTCACAACTCGGGCTATCTGTAGAAAATTTCAAGCATTGCCATTCCATTGTTTGTGCTACGGGATGGTACTCCAGTTCTAGACTCGAGCATGTTGTGGATAAATGTCGTGATAGTTGCGCGTTCTTATGACTAGTCTAATTTTTAGCGAGATCGCCGCTTTCTTCTCGGTTCCTTGCATTGTGTCGATTTTGCAGTTTTATCACTGGATGGTGATCGGTGTCATCATGGGATTCGTGTTCACCCTGGCTTTGGAGCCCGAAAAGATAGGTGAGCTGTTGAAAGTAAGTTCTCTAATAGACTTTAGATTGACTCTATAATGATCTCTTCAACAATGAAGGAAAATGAGTACCCCTAAAATATGTAGAAATATTGCAATTTAGGGCACAGAGCTTGTTCAACATTACACCAAAGAGCACGCTATTTATTTCTTACACGAGTCACTGAAACATTCGTGGTGAAACAATGACATCATGTGTCTGAAATATTACAGAAAAGGAAGACTATTTCGTTTTGATTTTGGGTAAGTCAAAAGATCGAATACAGGGTTTGACAGCGTTTCTACCACGTACTAAGTTTCTTCAGTCGATATCTTTTTGAGAATTTTAAACATTTCGACGCGTTTTAGCGCTTATTTAATGGTAACAACATGGTCATGTGCTACAATTAGCTGGTACCTGCACACATTTCACTCTAGACCGCCATTGAATTAAGCACTTTCTACTCAGGGAACCTCCGCCGAACAGAACATTTCAATGGCTGTAAGTAGTCAACCTCTTTTAGACGTACTGAAAAAATATGTATTTGTTTTAAACGTGCTCCGAAATTTGGTCTTTTTCTCTTCTCGCAGTCTTGTGGGGCATAACAGTAATAGGCCTGTCCATTCAAGCAGTCAATGTTGCTGCCAGCCTCAAGGTGTTCCGCGCTGTGTACCATGTGAGTTGCACTGATTACTATACGGCTTTTGCAACGCCTCGACGTACAGACAATATTTCTGTGCATCCTTTGTTAAGTAGCTTAGCATCGCCATAGCTAGTACTTGTAAACAACAGAATGGCAACGTACACATGCCGTTCAAGCAAGACAGCTACTCATCCAAACAGTGGTTGTGTTCAAGCCTCTCTTGCTTGAGCTCCGCGCTTGTATTAACCCAATTGCTCTGTCATGGGCCACTACTCGTCACAGAATGTGCCGAAAAGCATGAGCAGCGGTGCTGTCCTCCTGGCCACATCGAACGCCATGGAAGCCATCTTTGGGCTGGCGTTTGTGTTCGTACCACCCTTCTTACCCAAATCGGCAAGTAACGCTTATTTTTTCGTCTGTTGTAGGAGTATAACGCACAATTGCACGGCATAAGAAAGTTCTGTTGAGTGGCTTTTGTCTATACTGTCATCCTTGAAGTGAGTAAGCTAAAAAGAAAAGGAAAATGATTATCACAAAGGAGTCTCTGGTCGTCTTCTTTTTCTGCGCATCTTTCCCTCTTTCCTTTTTATGTTCTCAGTTATTTTAGGAATAAACAGGCCATCCTACTCGAAAATAGCGTTCGCTGATGCATTGTGCCCATGATAGTAATATTATTATTATTAATAATCATAATAGTTTAAGAGACACCAATGAGGGCTTACTTTAACAAGGCTAGCAATACTTTAATGTGAATGTTCTTGTCATTGAGTGACATCGTCGAAAAGTTATAAAGGCTAATGTACATGCAAGCTAGGCCGTGATGTATACATTGCAAATATTCACGCCTGAATTCGCGCCTTGTACAAGCAGTAAAAGTTTGTTACTTACGTTTATGACTGAATAAATGCACTTGACTTCTGCTCCACTTACAAGGCCTTCTTTTCTTTACAGATAACGATTCCCAGGCTAATATGGCTCGCGAAGCTTCTGATTTCTGTGAGTGAGTTTTTTGCGCAATGAAGGGTCTTTCTGGTAGAGTAATATGGTACAAGTTAAGGTTTCTGTGTGCGAGCAACCAATACTGCGTGTGTAGTTAATTACTGCCAGAGTTCCTCAACAGTCTAAAGAGTAATAAATGAATCTGGTATTGCCCAGTGTGGGAGCTATGTTGTTACCTACTAAACATGTAATACAGATGTTCCTGACGTGAGGAACGGTTTATGCAGAAAATATGTTTGAGGTCTGTCAAAACTCTAAAAATAAACTGTGTAATAGTTTGCTTTCTTTTCTTGTGCTGCAGACACCCCTTGCAATCAACGTACTGTACTACGCTAATTCGAAGACGGAAGAAATAGTAAGCAAGAGGGCCGTACATTGCTCGGTTCACATTTTCTTGCTATGTATCACTTGAGGCTTCTCCTCCATTTCTTCTTATTCTTGGCGGAACCTTTACTTTACCAAACAGTCACCTTGCAAGACAGCTATAGTTTTGGACGCCTTTAGTGTGGCGCTTGTGAATAGGTGAACAGGAGAATTCGGAACTTCACTAAAATGATTTTGTGAGGATCTGTTCCTGTCACGCGCGTTATCGTGAGCGAGCTTTCGGTGCAGCTGCAAGTCAGCCTGTTCGCCCACTTCCATTGATCGCACGGCCATGTGCGTACGATGCACCCACTGGCTACGGTAAGCCAAGTTGACAGTCAGTCCTGTGCTGTGCTTGCTTTCTCCGTGGTATCCGGGTCAAACTTTCAACTACTTTGATATCTTTAACGACTAGCTTAGTTGTTTCTCATGGTAATCATCAAATAGGATGATCCTGATGACGACTGTGATGGTTATGATATGATTGTGACTGGGCCGCGGCCACGTGGTCTGCCAAATTGCAACAGGTACTGCTTACGGAGTATTTGGGTATTATCATCATCACAGTCATCGTCATGATCAATCTATTTGGCGATGATCGCCCTATTGATCATCATGGTCAACCTACGTGATGATTATGAAAAGACCCAACGGACCTCAATGCAGCCCCTGTTGCAATTTGGCCGATCACGTGGCCACGCTCGAGTTAATGGCTGTCGATACTGCGATTGCCCGCAGCGTATACACCAGGTGCTCCTGACAAATAGTGCTTAATTCGCATACTGTTGCTGTTTGTTCCACAGAGGGTGAAGGAAAAGGAGAGACGACGTGCCGCGGAAACCGACTTTCCTCTGGTCTATGTTCATCCGGACGACGCACAGAAAGAGGCCAGGATGCTGGTTGCGCATCCGGTTCAGACGGCCAGAACGCCGGCTCTCGAGTCGACCCTGTTCGAATCGGCCCACTCGGTGTTGGAAAACAGCGCGGCGTCGGATGGACGCGACGAAAAGGCGGATCGGCACGGGCAGGCAAACGCGGCACCTGAGTCGAAGGCCGTCGAGGAAACGAAGGAAAAGAAGCTGCGCGGCAAGACTACATTTACCGTTGCCTAGTTAGGAAAAAGGGATCGATTTTTTTGGCACAGCACTGCCGAGAATTGTGTACAAAGTACGAAACGAATATTATAGCATTTTCGGTTATTCTTCCGGCTTGTTTTACTGGTACTGTACACCCTCCAGCAGAATTTCCTGGAGAACAGGAGGTGTGCTGGGTACGAATATTCTTGTCGTCCAGCTGAGTGTGCCCCTAGTTCGAGAAAGTTTCCTTTGAGCTTCCGCTAAGACCGGGGCTGGTGTCTGCTGCTTGTGCTTGACACACTACCAATGCCTATCGCGGATCTCTTTTCGAACTGACGTACGCGATGTGAGCCTTAGCAGTCTTCATGTTTCCAAGCAAAAGCACGCACAGTACCATTTCGAGGGGACCTCTCGCTCACTACCCGTGTGGTCTTCTCTGCACAGAGTACCGTGCCATCAGTGATGACCGGATAATTGAGTACCGCTCGCTCACAAGAAAGTTGTCTCGACACCGCAACATCCAGCGGATTGCCCGAGGGCACACTGCTGCACACAGTCCGCGCGCTATAGACAAGCGTAGCGGAGGCATCAGAAGAACTTCAGTTTGGCCTAGTTGGTATTTACTGCAAATCATATTGACCGCAAAAAAGACGGGGACAGAGGAAGAAAACACATAAACAGCACAGGCGGTAACGATGTAACTGATGAGGGATTCTTCGTTTGGGGACACGACGGACGAGGGAACACAGAAAGAGTCCCCGTCTTTTTTGCGGTCAATATGATTTGTAGCGGAGGCAGTACGCAACAGTTCGGTAGCTACCTGATTTGTCGCAATGAGAGGACCTTTGACTCGCATAAGCAATGATCAATGTTTTTATTTTTTTGGAAGTTCTCGATATGGGCGCATGTAATTTCGTCGGATACTAGGGCCGTAGGGGAACTGCTCCTCCAATAACTGTTTACGTGCAGTTCTGCAAGGAAATTACAAAAGAACAGTCAGGGTTACCTACTTAACATCCGACACTGACCGGGACTTCTGGCTGGCCTTCGGGCACAGAACGACGTCGTTAACTCAAAGGTAATTCCGCAAATTTAAAGATGTCGTCAAAATTATTACATTCGAATTTTGTTTCTCTCTATGTGAAATAATTGATCTATGTTGAAAGGGAAGCGTTTATTTTTAGTGCTTTTGTGCGATGTTATGCTGCTGTTCTGTCACCATGTCACTGTACTTTTTTTATTTTGTTGTCGAATCGTTTAGCACAATCTTTAATGAATAAAAAAGGACTACCCGGTTGCGCTGCCCTAATAAGCTGACCTTGCGAACTAATTGCGCAAGCAAATGTAACTAACAGTTCAATCGTTCCGTTTTCAAGCAAGCGTTCAAGAAAGTCTCTTCATTTTAATAGATTAGCCGAAGGAAGTGCTGATTTATGATATCATATGCAGATACATATTTATGTCAAGTTAAGCGGAATCTTCAGTGAAAAAAAAAAGTCACGTTTTTGTCACACGAACCTCAAAGCTACAGCAGGCAGGCATATCGTTGCGAATCTGTCTGGAATGTCACTAAACCGCTCGTTTTCCGTACACGTTCCACAAGCAGGGCAGGGCCGCAACACTCGACATGAAATTGGCTGTAGCCATTCTTTCCCTTCGCAGCAGCGAGATGCATGCACAGGCACGCGCCCGAAAGCGGGTCGTACGACAAAACGAACATTCGTGCGACCTCACTAAACTCTATAAAGAAAGTGACGAGAACCTCTTTCTCACGTCACTTTTTCTGGCGCACAAGGACGAGCCAGCTGCACTGGCCCGCGGTGCATTTCTGCGGCGGAAACGAATTTCCTGCTCGCGGGATGCAGACAGCGGTGCATTAATATCGTTCAGAGAGACGGCGTCCGCTCGGAACAGACCACCCCGCCCAGCTTGGATTCACGATGTCCGGCAGTGTTCTGCCTGATAGATACGTCTTCTTCTTCTTTCTCTTTCTCTCTTTTTGTTTTTCCTGCGCAACCACGGCTCCACAGTCGGCGTGATTGAGGATGACGCTGCGAGGCATTAGTCTGCAAGGTGTCCGTGGACAGGCGTACGCCCTCCCCTCATCCCCTTCCTCCTCCTCCCGTCCCACCTATACACTGGAGCAGTGTGGGTGTATACTATGCACAGTGAACATGTCATTAGGCTTACTTTATCGTTTCGTTCTCTGGCCAAGCTGGGCGCATTATTCAGGCAAGAATGTGGGTTAGGCCGGACTCGTCCTCGGGTCGGTTTCATCGTCGCCCGTTTCCTGGCGTGTAGGTGTGTCATTAATAAAGGAATATGGGAGACAGTATAGTGCGCACTATGCAAAGAATGCTGAACACGTGCAAGCGAGGTGTTCGTGATTAGGGTCAATTATTAATGAATGCTGCTCGCGAGGTGCAGTGCTGCTCGCTTGTATTCTTTTTCAGTGGCAAGAATGAAGTTTTTTTTTTGTTGCGACATTTCCTCGATGTACATACATGTACACAAGAAATTCTTTTTTTTTAATTTACCTCGAGGAGACAAGATAGTTATGGATGACTTCTAGTTTTGGTTGGAGGAGAAGATTTACACGTAGAGGCGAAATTAGTACCGTATCCTCCCAAAGCCGCTTCTTAACATGCTTTTTAACCTAATGGAAGTACGGATACTCAACGCAGAAGGGGAATAACCGGAAGTACTCTGCGAATTGCAGCCATGCCAACAGGGCAACAGAAATGAGATTGAGTTTTCGCTTCTTCGTTCAAGGACTAATAATTAAAACAATTCGAACTGTATGCAGGTTGCGAGGATAGGCTTGAAAATGCACGAAAGTTTTGGCAGTTACACCTGTTTACCACAAAGCCCAAAGCTTACGAAAGTGGACATCACGTATGTGTGCCAAGTTCGAAGCCAAGGCTGGGGCATAACGATTTAATTTGCACAAGAGTACGGGTTGTGAGGAGAAGGGGGCAGAAGTACCAAAACAGCTCTTCGTTTGTTATGCCGCGTGGCAACCCAGGCGAAAAAAAAATAGACATTGGCCTTGCGGTTGGCGAAATTGGTGGTGAAGCTGCAATTTTCTTTATCATTATGCGATTCCTACAACCTCATATTAATGTTTGCAAACTCATTGTAGGTTAACAAGCTGGGTTAATTTGTCTTAGTTCAAAGGACGCACTTTTCCAGCGGTATGTTTCAACACGTAGAGAGAGACACAAAGTACAGACAAATTGATAATTTTTTGCAATTATCTTGAATCTTTCAACAAAGCCAGATCATAAATCACAAGAAATGTAGGGTTTATTAATTGTTTAGTGACGTACCATTTCACTCGAGCAACCAATGGGAACTACTAACTTTGTAACAGCTAAATAATTATACCAGTGTGTGTGACGTGATATATACATTGAACAGCATCTTTATGGAGGTTTGACGATGAAGCTACACTTTTGGGCTTGTTTAAAGAGGCTTCTCTTTGAGGTTGTTTTGAAGCGTCATTTTTGTCCGCTACAGGAGTTACAAAAAAGGACGCTATAAAAATAGAGTCAAATGGTAGAGTCTCTGGTTCCAAGCAAGTTGAAGAGATTTCTGCACAGTTAAGATGTGCTTATACAAATGGTGACCTAGCGATATTAATATCGGTGTCTAATATCTGCAGCAGCTATGAATCAACCTCAAGCCTTTATATTGACTAAATCAATGTGGCTCTTTGTCCAGGACTACACATTTTATAGTTGTGCTTCTTCTCGCACTCAACAACATTTGTCTTCTTTTTCACCACGCCATCTTAGTCATCACACTAAGGCTGAGTTCGACGAACGAAACATCGTCAATACGTCGAGTTACTTGGTGGTTCACCTTCGCAGTCAATCTACGCGTTCACTCGAAAAGCTACGCCTTTGCTCAGACCTTACACAAGTAAACAGGTCTTGGTTCCAGCCGTTCAGAATTGGCCGAAAAGCCGCAACATTGCCTCGGTGACAGTCTAAGAAACCACAAGCTGTGCATGCCAAGAAGCAAAGATATGTGACACGTGGCCGCATTCGGTCCTACTCAATAAAACGGTGATGAAAAAAGAGTGCCGGCTGCCTGTCCTCCGTCCCGCTTAAGGTGCGTGCCATGAGGCTCACAAAACGTTGGAAGCTGCACCCCTGCACGTGTCGCTCCTCAGCTGGGATGTGACGGGAATATCGTGACAGTTGTTTCTTCGGGGCAAAGAAGATTAGCGGGCATATTTTGTCCGAAGCGGCTTGTTTTATCGTTTTTTTCTGCCGGCCGCTGTGGCAGAGAGACGTAGGAACTGGCAGAAGCCAGAGAAAGCGCGCCTATTCACTGAGTAAGGGCCACGTGACAGCCTTTCTGGCTGTTCCCGTGTTGAGTCTAATGCGTCTTACAGCGTTGATGACGTTTCAGCTGGAGACAACCAGTCAGAAACCGCATTAACAGAGACGTCAAACAGAGGATCATCAGCTATTGACCATCGCCAAGGTGTCATAATGTTTCATAGAAAAAAAAACGCCCAAAAGACACGGAAGAGTAAGAACACAATTTAAGCGCTGCTTTCTGTCTGACGCCTAACCAGCAAGTCCCAGTCAACACGTGACTGAACTATGAAGTTGTTACCTAGCATCCATGTTTCAATAATTCATACAAATCCGCACAAACAGTACACATGATTATCTGTGAAACTTATAAGAGTGGACGTAAATGATTTTTACGTATGTTATTAACTCGTAGAACGTTTGTAAAAAAACCTCATAATTTAATACGACCTGAAAGACTACGCGTTTATGGACTGCCTAAAAACAATATGCGTGCCTGTGGCCCTAGGCTTTGTGTAACTGCTGTATGTAGATGATATATATGTCGACTCTGCATAAATACAATCTATACTAGAACGCCGTAGTCTATGAGATACCTAGAAAAGGTCTTAAGGCTGGCAGAACTATTTTTACGAAGACTAACCTCGATCTTGTATGAATATTTCTGTCACCACGAACCACAAATTTTTGACGCCATGTAAAGCTTCTACGACAATGCACGGTTCATGTTTAGATTGGCGCGCTTCTACCAACCACGTTGGTAGAAGCGCGCAAGCGAAGCAAAGCTTGCGAAGCCTCTTCTTTTTAAAATTCTTACGAGTCAAGCAACGTGCCATCCTATCTCTTGTTTTGCTGGTCTGTCTTTGAGCGTGGACATCCCAGAATAAACTGTCGCACTGTGTTGCTATGTATGGATGTGCGTCATTGCCGCCTTTGCCGATCTGGATTTACCATCGTGCCCAGTCAAGGCCGTCTGACTGAGATGTAATCATTAGGAATTAATTTTCACTCGTAGTTCAGTGCATGCGGTTTTAAACGAGCTAATACATAAGCGTTCGAGGTCTGCATTTATACTCGACGAACCCCCGTCCCATACGATCCGTGAAGCTATAAAAAGAGGAATTTCGTTCATGGTTATGGTATTTTAAGGTTTCTTTTCTCGTTCTTTCGTAACCAGTAAGTGACCGAGTAGCATGCTTTTTTGAGTGCCTTGCAGTGGTGGGGCAGACCGGCAAGATTTTCATGGTCGTGGACAGACATCGAAGAGATGGCGTCTTGACGTCTGAGTGCAGGTTTGGGTTGGATTGGTAAGACGTGCACTCGTCCTTTACGCCAAGTGTCTTCGCAAAAATTTTTTTTGTGACTTAGAAGTGCATGTATTTTCAATAGTTTTTGGACGAGCAAACTAGCTAATGCCAATAGCTACTGTCACTCGACGGTAGCAAAATGTGAGAAACATGAGACAAAAAAGACGGATGAATAAACGACAGAATCACAGGCGAGAAGAGAGGGGGCGCAGGCACGTAATTTGCAGCTACCGCAACACGGACTAGAATTAACCATTTCCTAACCAAGACGCTATTTTCAAAAGTTGACAGAACTCGCCAATCACCTTCGACCATATAGCCCTAGAAGTTGAAGAAAAGAGAGAGAAAAAAAGAACACGTAGTCGTTATTTCGCACAAATGGTTAAAAACAGCCTGAAAGATGGTGTAGCATATTACCAAAAAGCAGTCGTGAAAGTTCCAAGGGAAAATATTGTTTGATGACCCGGTGCAGGGGTCATTGGTCTAGGATGTTCAACAGACTGCAAATCTCACAGAAATCTCAAGAAGGGTATTCAGCTCATCTTGGAGGGTCTTTTAACCCCTCAACTGCCTTTCCTTTACAGAATCTGATTAGACCTCTCTCTGACTCACTACACAAGCACGCGCAGCTCTCCTTCAGTGAACCCCACCAGGCTACGCTCAAGCAAGTCAGCATCGCAGCACGGTTCCCAACTAGGGGCTTTTATGACGTCCTCACTCCGTTTGCAGTTGCCCCACATGCCCTATGATTGAAAGCCACGGGCGAGACAGAGGGAAGCGGAAAGCCGTAGCCGAGCGGACGAAGCGGTGGAACTAACGAGCTCGTAGCACGTATAGGGCGTACCTGCAGTAAATGAAATTGCGGAGATAATGCTCCTCCATGCTGGGGGCAATAAACCGATGCGCTTTGGGAACTTTCGGAAAGAAAAAAAAAGCTATGGTGAGCGGTTTCTGAGCTTTGCCTGGCCTTTGCTGCTCTTGTGTGTGTCAGTGCATGATAATTACAGATACATCTTCGTTCGCTGCGTGTCATGGCTCCCTCGTGGCCGGCCACTATAGACCGGTGTCAAGTCTGTGACCCCATTACTTTGCGCCACCGCTGTTTCACCACTTCTATTTCCTACTTCACGGGTGCGCAAGGTCTCCACATCTCTGCAAGTTTGCAGGTATAGCTAGCCCGTTCGTCTTCTGCAGGATACTGAATGAGAACCGAAAGGTGTGCATACGCTGTATTTCAAAAGCATCTGAACAACTGCAGTGGTGTGCTGTGGTGTAATACTAGTGTCTCCTCTAATACTGAAAATGTTGGCATCACAGGTGTTAGGTTTGGTGAAAGCCCCATGTAATTGGTGCTATACGACAACCAGCTTACATACTGAGTTCATACGTTTACGGACTCTCTTGAGAAGTTTTGTATTAATCGTGTTAACGCACGTTAAAGAAATAAAGTGGTGAACCAAAGGCAGCCACAGATCGCAGCCAGCGTCTTGAGAAGGAAACTTGTCTTCGACGAAGACAGTGGCTTTAGATCGAGGCTGTCTGTCTCCCCACTGTTCATCACTTCAAGTGTATTCCTCTTCCTGCGAGTTCCTGACTTATGTTAGCATTTGTTATTACTAGCTCTGTATTCTATCTAGCGGACGTTTCCTGATGAATCTCATCAATTTGTTAAAACACCGTAAATGGTAGTGCATTTTAGAAATATCTGTTAGCGTAGTTCGTGACGAGCCAACTTAGTATTGTTTTGCTTTTAGGCAAGGAATTCGTGGCTCGCGTTAGTGCTGTAATTCTGTTCAGTCCAAGGGCTCATTAGTACAGTGTGAATGAAATAGAAAGAATAAAGAAATAAAAAACTGCGTGAGGAGCTAACTCCTCAAAGATACTTCGTTTTTGCGTTTTCAAATGATTCCAAAAACTTTGTAACCGTCATCGGAGTCATTGATCAATAAACTGAAACGTTGCCTAATTGCATTCAATCGTACTTGTGATCATTCACAGAGCAAAAAAATACAGGCTATTCCGATGCAAAACCTCCGTAAAAATACATTCGACTACACGCAACCATAATTACGCGCTGTTTTACAAAGATAACTGTTTAGGGTTGCTTCAGCCCTTGATGTCTCCGTTTTCATGAGTTTGCGCAGCAACCATCAAGATTATCATAATGTCCCGATGGCAAAAACAAAGTAAATAAGATATAGAAGGAAACCAGTGGTGTCCGCATCGCAGCCATCAGGGACAGCTCTCTTGAAACATTGAAAATTTATCTCAATGGCCATGCTTTAACAAAAAAATAACACAGTTTCTTCATAAGGGTGAAGCGATGATTGCAACATGTTAGAATATTACACGAAGTGTAAGACTCGCAGCTGTAGTGGCCGCACGAATGGAAGTAAACATAAGCTGACTGAGAAAAAAAACAAGCTGTTGTGCTAGGGGTCCTCTCTTTGAATCCTACCATCGGCCAATTTCATTTACGTTTATTAGTGAAAACCAACGCCTGTCTTAGCGACTTTACCACAACTTTTTCCGTGTCGGGTATGTTTCAAACCTCTTTCCTGAGGTGATTCCGGAGATAGTGCCAGCAGCGCCGATAAAACTACGTCACTTTCAGGGTTGAACTGTGTTATTGTTTCGCACTTTTCCTATTTAAGTCTCGGAAGAATTAAGTCAACAGGCATGCACTGTCGGAGTTTTGTTTCATGGCGTTTGTGCGCTGCCGTTCTCAAAATTCTGAGGAATAATCTTGTCAAGAATGTAAGACCTGGTACATGGGCAACTTCAGTGTTAGAGATGGTGCGGTAATTTAACCCGCATATACCTCATGTCACATAGCAAGGCTTGGCATAGATCATACCTATACCTAAATTTAAACGGAGTCTCACGGCGACACCGTGAGACTGTGAAATGGTTACCCGTGAAATGGTTACCCCAATTCACTTGGGGTAACCATTTTGCCCGCTATGGGGCTTATCCTGCATGCCCCAAACATTAATCGACATCTATATTGTACGCACTTAGTGCTACGCTCATGGTACTTCTGGGAGACGAACGGTGCGGTGGCATCACTGTGGCATAGCCCTCCTCACAGAGCAGCGTTGGTGGTGCAGCGTTAAAGAAAAAAGTGCATGCGCAACATGAAATACAATTGTTGCTCGGGAACAAGATGCACCTCAAAGGGTGCAAAAAGTTTTTTTTTAGTGTGCAGGCTTTCAAGTAATGCAGACACTGAAAACGCGTCATCGCCGTCATGTCTTGAACGCCACCTCTAAAAGCAGGAGAGGGAGAAAAAAACGAAGGAATAGAAACAAAGAAAAACAAAGAAAAAGTAAAGCAGCAGGAGAAAACAATGAAGAGTGTTGAAATGTATTTTTGTATATTTAATAATAATACAGTAGATAGTCGCAGACGAAAGAAGCGGTTCTCGAAACACGTTTGTTTTTTTTTTTTTTACTCCGCGGGGAGACCAGAATGAGAACCATTGTGCGGTGACAAGCTATTCCAGCGGGAAACTTCATCCAACATCCGGATTTCCCTGAAACTGCATGTTGAATTCACTGAGGCAGCTTTTCTTGAACTGATGTTGTGGATCGTTGCTGCCTCCTCCTGCCGTTTCCCCTACTTACACTATTTGCCCATCTTGTCATTTATGATTAGCTCGAAGAGCGGTTACGCCACACCTAGTTGGCTCGAAACTAAGGCACAGCGGAACTTGACGACATGGCGGGATTCATCAAGGTCCGAAATAGCAAACGCGCCTCGCGGGCCGTGTGCAGCATGTGCCACGTGTGCCACTGTCCCGACTCTATTCCTTCTGTTATACTTATTATCTGTCGCCGAGATTTGACAATAACGCACTTAGAGCGGCGGCGTGAGAATGAATGACGAATGATGGGAAGAAAAGAAACTAAAAATTGTGATAAATGCACTGTCCGGGGTGAACTTGTTTTGGTTGTGCGACATCTGTTACTCGAGGAGAAAGTTCCCCTTTGTAGAGTATACTGTAAATAGGTGGGTGACAAAAAGAAAAGTTTGGTTAATTAACGTCGAAGGATTACTGATGGTAAGAGGGATGTATGGGATAATGGGCTGTAGAAGGACAACCTGAGTTTTCTCTGAATGCTAAAGAGAAAAAAAAATGACAGAAAGAAGATAACGACGACGATGAAGCAGTAGAAAAAGAACCTTAAGTTTTATTTTTTTCTCTTTGTAATATGGTTAAAACACTCGGTGCACTTACCACTTTTTGGTTATCAATGCTTTGTCAACTTGTTGAACGATCGATGAAAACGTCGAAGACACTTAATTCTCGTGATAATAAAAACGACATGCAGCGTGCCTCACGCAGGCAGCATTCTGTTTGGATATAACATTCATCTTTATTGCAGTACAAATCGTGGCGACACGGGACATTGCAGCAGTATGAAATATGAAGAAAACAGCTTCACAGCTCTGTACAGGCTTCACCCACCACACAAGCATTTTTCAAGATGTGTGAATGTATCGAGATTTTCAGTGTCGCTCACAAGGGCTCATCTAGGACACATGCCTGTAAGGCCATAGCAGTAAACATTTCTGACGTTTCGGTGTACACTAACAACAAAGGTTAAAAACGTAAATTGGTTGGTTGTACCAAATATTTATTTTATTTGCACTACTATAAACAATGTGATCTCTATATGCTATAATATTATGGTGAGAAACACTAAAACTATTTTTAAAGTAAGATTGCACTTATCAGTCGAACAAAACAAAAATGATTTCGGTTTTGCTCGACAAAATAAAAAATATATACGAAATTATGTTATGGCAGCAAATTTGACGCTTGCCTTTCGTACCATTATAAGCACTTACTCCCACGAACCGAGAACCACGTAAATGTATACTTGTAGCCATTGCAAAATGCTTTTCAAAATGTTTTCGGTACGTACCTTCTGCATCGCAGGCGCACAGCTACGTTTCATAAGGCATATAGAAGGCTTTAAGCTATCATTCCAAGCGGAAATTGCCCGTTATCCTGAGTAATTATATAGAGCAGCCGGAGGCTGTCACATTGCAAGGGAATGGTTATACATTTCTGAAGAATAAAATGACACGGGGTAATATACATACTCGAGAGTGATACACTCCGTACTCCGTTGAAGACACGCAAAATGACTAGATGCACCAAACTAGGTGCCTATCTGGGTAAAGACAAATCTTTCAGAAAAACAACAACAACAAAAAAGAGAAACCCCTATAGTGGTATGCACTCAGAATATTGCATCTACCCGAAAAGAAAATGCAAGTCGCATGCCCGCTTCTGCCGCAAATATTCAGCTTTGGGGCTTTTAGTTAACTGCGTACATTTTTGTGTATGCAGTGCCGTTCAATAGTGCTAGAAAAAAGAAATGTCTTAGGAGGCGCATTATCACCGCAATGTTGAAAAACGGCTGCCCCGAACGTTGAAACCCGTTATAACTCATTGAAGCAGGTTCAACCTTGTAGGAACCTGCCGTAATGGGATGGGAACTTGCGGTTGTTGGTGCTACAGGGACAAAGTGAGATCGCGCGCAGAATCGTATCACACGACTACTGCGTCCTTGATCAACTTTCCGTAATACTAACCTCAATCAGCGCCTTGTTAGTGAAGGCATGCAGTCTCAAGGCACGAAATAGTGAAGCACAGCTCATTTGAGACAATAATTAAAAGTGAAGCAGAAACAACGTTAAGACGCAATGATATTGGCTTGTCTTTTTTCTTTTCTTTTACAGAACCTTGATAGCTAACAGCTGTCGTAACAAAATTAAATACTTCAAACAGCGTTTCCTCGAATGTACGAACTCTGAAAAGATTGTTTTCTGAAACTCGTCTAAACAGCAACTGTTCGATTGCGGCACTAAGTTCAAGTTGCTCATCATATGCACGTTGGGAGACGAGCGAGGTAAGAATGAAGCAAAGGAATGTGCTAGCACTTGAATATAAAACACATCTGTAAGCGAAGACAATACAGCCATTTCGCTTAGTTTAAAGGCGACGGATAGCAAAATAAGTGCTGATTTCTGACGAAAGTGTGCGGTAAATTATCCTTCGCGCAATCGAATTGACTAATCTCTCACACTAAGATAAGGGCAGAAAAAAATAAGTGAGGAGCGAGAGACAGAGAGAGATAAGTGTGGAAACCACGTGGATGGAATTTTACCACCGTTCAATATACTTTGTAGCATCATACGGCTATTATTGCCAATGGCGCCCATTCCGTGCACGTTATCCAAAAAGGGTTGCGCATCATCTCATTTCACGTGATTGCTTTCACAAGAATAAAAATGATTCGCTTTAAGAGAGCGTAGGTAGTAATAGTGCATGTTCTCTTTCATTTATTATATATCTTTGTATATCTAACACGCACAAAATGGCTTGCATGATAGAAAAAAAGAGAATAAATTAAACATTGTATTCAAGATGCATTATGTGGACGAACATGTAATTAGTTGTGGAGAATACGATATGTTTTAGCTATCCAAGAGTACATATATTTATTCTTTCAGATAACAGGCCTTACAGTGTAAGTATAATACATATAAAACACTACGTCATTTAAGAATCCTCCATCGAAATGAAAAGGCGTAATTGTGGGCTTTAAGATGAATTCTTGTTTAAGCAACTTATTGATAACATCGTGCCACCCACGGGAATACTAATACTGCTAACTTCACACAAACTCCGATGAAATCACTGGGGCAATGACTACAGACATGACTTCCGAAATGCCTGCCCCCCACCCCTCATCGCTCAGAAAGCAAAACTTCGTGATAGAATCCGAACTACAGTTACACAAGGAAAAGTTCGGTAAATGTCGCCTTTTGTTACAGTCACAGCAGCGAAGAAAGGACATTACATTGATGGCGCTGCTCTCAGGCACTGAAAACAAGATATGAAAGGCTGATTGACGTGTTTGGTCCCTGTGTACAAAACAAGTGTGACACATGCACCGGTTACTTGAGTAGATGTGTAAATACGATAAGTCGAGCTGAATGACGACATTCAACAAGGTGACGATACGATATCTAGGTTCTGTTTCTTCGTAGGTGAAGCTGAAGGCTTAGGTATACAGTCTAACCATCAGGACTTTTCGGCTAAGATATTTCTCTAGGCATTCGATGAGGGCTGTTTTAGGGCACATAAAGAATGCTGGTCGGACGCCATGAGTATTTTAAAGATAAAAACACGGTTGACAGAACTTGAGTTTTAACTGATTAGCGCTCGGTCTTCCTAGCTGCATAAAGCGTGGTTATCTGCAATTTATTTAATTTTCAACGGCTGGTAAAAACGGATACCAAAGGTGTGAATTACACGTTTTGTTTTGCTTCCAAGGGGGTCGAAGGTGTTCATTTCTTATAGTGGAACTTATTCAGACGCCATATATGCGCCGACTCTTCAGATGCCTCTTTGAAAGAAAGAAAGAAAGAGAGAAAGAAAGAAAGAGAAAAGAAAGAAAGAAAGAAAGAAAGAAAGAAAGAAAGAAAGAAAGAAAGAAAGAAAGAAAGGAAGAAAGGAAGAAAGAAGGAAAGCTGGCATCTTTTGTTTTCTGCTAGTCAAGCGGGTTGACTATATCCAAATCTGAGGGCATCTCATGGGCATCTGCTTAGACAATGCAAGAGAACACTCGAGTCCGAAGGCTAATACACTATGGCGGTGATCGCAACGCAATGCCCTTAGCTTCACCTACGCTGAAGCAGAACACACATGGTAGGTACGAGACATGCTGGTCGCGCGCAGCACCGGACAGTCGACGCTCTTTTCGATGATAAATGTAGCGTCATTCAACAGGGCGAGGAACAGTTAATTAGCATTGAAAATCTGAAACTGCAGTCAAGTGGCTTACAATGGAGTAGACTTTCAGCTTTGTTAAGTCAAGCTGGAGAACGCGCCACAATGTTAGAGGCGCAGCCAAGAACCTTTTGTCTAATCGAGCGCGGAGGGAATACAAGGAACCTCGCTTTCTGTAGCATGGTAATGGGACGAGAAATGGTTTGACAGTGTCTCGTGGAGAGTGAGGGAGATGGGACCGGCACGAGCTTTGCTCGCCGTCTACCTCGCTACGTTCGTGTACGGCGCGTATTAAAGAGAAAAAAAAAACTTGTCGTTTCGACGGTAACACGTAACAGCCAAGTTTAGAAGGAGTATGCATTGACGTTATCGCGGCCGCTACAATTTTGTACAGCCAGCATAGGAAAATTGTGCCATTTATACTGATCCACTTGTCTGCGACTATGTTAGGAAAGCTGTAAATAAGTCAAGACGTTCATGACGTCACGTGGTGCGCGTAAAATTAAAATTTAATTGTGAGGTTTTACGCGCCCGAATTCCGATCTGATTATGAGGCACGCCGTAGTGGGGGACTCCAGATTAATTTGGACCACCTGGGGTTTTTAGCGTGCACCCAATGCACGGGATGTGGTGATACCCCTCCGAATAGTACTCGGGAAGCAATCTTTGACCGACCGCCAATTCTCCAGTCCCTGCCACGTTCAACCGCAGCTTTAGTATAAGCATAGGCTTCAAACGCGAACAATTTCGAAACTACTCCAATGCATTATTCTGTTTGAAATTTCACCTACATCTATATCAGTGGCTTAATTCGAAAACGTACAATTAGGACTTCTTCATGCATAGAAAGCGGCTACAGAGTGACTAGGCGTCGCACTTTCACGTAATTATGCATAAGCGTTCGTTAAAATTATGCTGACGGTACGTTAGTGTGGCATGAAACAGTTTTATTCACCATAGCATTACCGTATTATCGTTACCATTACCGATGTCGACTACCATGACTCTGCCCGGTAAACTCTGTGCATGTGCATGCTGAGGGACTCTAGCCTCGGCGTGCGACTCCGGGGCCACTCAGCGAGGCGAGGAGGTGGCGGCGGCCAAGCACCGCCTGACCCCCATCCCTCCATGATATTTGTTTTCACTTTAATGAAGTTGTTTCTCCCTTTCTCTCTATGTGGATGCGCAGTCGTTGTCGCCGGTACCGGTAACGGTAAGACCGTACAAACGCTTCGCTAAAACTCCCTACAATCGTCGCCCTGCCCAGCGCGCCGCGACCGGCGTCCGCCCTGCGCCAGACTAGATGGGCTCCATGTGGTGCCTGTCCCCGTTCTGGACGTGTTGCACGCGGATCCTGCTGAGCACCAGGCCCATCTCGTAGAAGCACGGCGCGCAGCACGACTCGAGGATGATGCGCATGTACTGGCGAACCACGTGGCAGTTGACGCGGCAGTGGCGGATGGCCGGCCCGATGCACCAGATGTGCTGGAAGGACAGGCACGCGAAGCTGATGCCCACGATCAGCGCCAGGGGCACGGCGCACAGGAGGCTCAGCGCCCGGTAGCAGATGTTCTTGGTGTGCGTGAAGGTGAGCGTGGCCGCCTTCCAGACGCCGTTCAGCGAGTACGTGCCCTCGGGCTCGGCGAACACGTCGTCGAACTCCACCTGCGCGTGGAGGCCACACACGTGCAGACGCGCGTAAGGAAATCGCCCGTTGCATCGCTCTTCCACTCGTGGTAGGCTTGAACGCACGCTGAGAAATGTGACCAGCCTCGTATGATTCGTTATCGAAGGCTAGCAGTCGCTTCATCATCACCACCATCATCATCGTTCAGAGAAGGTTAGGAATTAAATTTTTAAAAATTTATTTTCAAGTTCCAGCATCCGTATTTTTAATTCCATTGTGTTAGCCCACGATTCATGGATAATCCACGACCGCTCTGGCAAACAACAACAACAACAACAACAACAACAACAACAACAACAACAACAACAACAACAACAACAACAACAACAACAACAACAACAACAACAACAACAACAACAACAACAACAACAACAACAACAACAACAACAACAACCATATTCTGTGTTTTACAAACATATTATGGTAGTTGATGAAAATTCCGTCTCTATCTAAAGAACACTAGGAAAGGGAGAAACGAGCGGAAGGTAAAGAAATAAAACGTAGCTGTAGCAAAGGTATTAGCATCAGTTTCTGCAAACCGCCCAATTACTGGCCATTCCCACACGGTGGGTATTTGCCACTTGCGTAGAAGAACAACGACAGCAATAACATTAGCGCATAAGTGAATGAATGGTTGGCAACATTGTGCTTTGCCGCACAACGGCATCAGTTAGCGGTCGACGCGCTACTAGAAAACAGCCCCTGGTTGGCAGATTTTCTTGAATAATTTTCTCTGAATGAAGCCTGTGTTGTCGATGAAGTAAGTGATTTTACTTAACGTTTTAAGATGTTGGCGCGAGACCGGGTGAGAAATGTTTGCGCACTGATATTGAAACATTACACACAAACGCAATAGTGTAACAGGTTTAAAAGATAATTCAGGAGAGAATTATGAGCGGGTCATTGCTCCTAAGACGATGATGATATCACCGTGATGAAGCAAACAAATGAACTCATATACGAAATATTCAATGCCCTCTGGACCCTGCTACATTACTTGACAGGGTCTTTCGAATGAATAGTTCGTTCGTACATTGTTTTGTTCTAGTATCCATTTATTTTAACTAACATGAACGGTCTTGCCAGATAGTGACAAAATACGGGTTTGAATGTAATGCATTTTTGAATGTTTGGCTTCTGATAATGGAAATACACAGCGAAAATTTCTGAACTCGAGTGTTGTCCGTGTTTCAAGAACGCATCCGAACTATTGCATTACAAGTTAAACTAAATTGCATTACAAGAGCCCCAACCGTGAAACAGTCTGTGTAACACACACACACACACACACACACACACACACACACACACACTAACACACACACACACACACACACACGCACACACGCACACGCACACACACACACACTTACACACACTTACACACACACACACACACACACGCACACACACGCACACACACGCACACATGCACGCACACACACACACACACACACACACGCAGGCACGCACGCACACACACACACACACACACGCACTCACGCACGCACGCACGCACGCACGCACGCATGCAAACACGCAGAAAAAGAAAGGCAGCTTAGTATGGCACCCTTTATATATCCGTGTATCTGTAACGGATTGGCAATGAACAGGCGTGTTCTTCATACTTTATCGGTATTCCACATAACTTCAAATAAAAAACTAAAAGACAAAATAGATTCAGTCATCATTACCAAGCAGAGTCTTTTGGAAGGACGTTGCGAAAAAAGTAGCAAACAAAAAAGTTGAAACTTTAAGGCCGATGGTGATGTGATAACAAAATATGATGTCAAAATCTGCCATTACAGACACGCTGCAACATTGAAACTAAGACAGTGCATATCGCTGGGTGTGTTCTGAATTATACTTTACGCTTTCACGGAAACAACTGGCGCCTCCAGTCCCCCGCCAGATAAATATTCACAAGGTTGTCCTACATTATTAATCAAAAAAGAAATACTCGGTACAATCTGATACGAAGTGCTTTATTGCGACCGCTTATTGTCGGGACGGCTGTCGACGGCGAGGGCAGCTGCAGGACGAAGAAATCATGACTCGAATGTTAGAAAAGATTCACGAGACGATTCCATTTCAAATGCCGTCTTGGCACGAACCTCTCGCGACACCGTGCATACGTACAGCATTGCCGTGAATAACATTTGGACCATCCTTACTTCGCGGCTTGTTCTTTCTGCTGGGTCTCGTCTTGAAAGATTTATGGAAACATGCGAAGTGGGGGGCTGTGTGCATTCCACCGCTGACATTCTTTGAATAGCCTCGACTATACACGCGGTGACTTACTCGCAATCTTATAACTTATTCCGGTAATAACCCTGCGAAATGGCGCTGGCGGAATCACGTATCGCGGGAAGACTTGTGAAAGACGACCGACTATGTTCGGCGATTGCGAACGTCAAGACACAGTACAATCCGGAAGAGGGCGTTGTTGCCTTGAATCAGCGGAAACAGCGTACAAGGGTTTGAGACACGAAAGCAATGGAAAAGGAAAAGTTGCCTACAGATCAGAGGGGCTGAGTCGTCAGAATATTGACCAAAATCGACACGCAACATCAAATTATTTACATATATTACAAAAGTAGGACTGTGATGACAAAAAAAGAAGTACTGATGTCGTAACGAAACCGCATAGGCTTGCTTCACGGCGAATATCAAAGAGCCGGAATATCGTAATAACGAATCAAATATATAACTAATATTAACGAATATAATATATAACGAATATATAACGATTCGAATATAATGAATCAAAGAGCTGGAATATCTGGGCTGAAAAGTCGTGCCTAAGGCAGCCTCTTCGTGGTACGGAATGCGAATATATATGTGGCATTACTGGTGCAAGAGTATCAGCTCGCAGAGGATTAACCGAAAGAGCAAGTAATCGCTTCGTGTGGTGTCTTTTTGTCAAAGGCCTGTCTAACAGGACCGGATGTGACGCCATGAGTGGCGTAACGGCTCTGAGGTGACCGACAGTAGGCTCAACGCTGCGTAATTCATACAGTGGTTCCTACGTAAAATTTTGGCAACTGAAGACCTTAGCGGGACAGCCCTACGTAAGACACAAACTGGGTGCGAGGAAAGCATACGTCGGTATACATCTTGGACTGCAGCAATGAAACGCATTTTGAAGTCTTCCTTTAATTCCTTGGCTTATCTTGCACTCTCCAACAAGGCCATGGGCGGCTCGTTCCCACGATATATAGATTCGTTAAATAATAAAATCAAGAACGATTGCTTATTAATTAGCTCACAAATATTGCGTGGTGCCTATAGTGGGTATTGGAAAGCAGATTTTCGCTTAGTAGTAAGCGATGCGCGCGAACGTCTTAGACGGTTCCTAAGTGGCTGCACTTACCAAAAGTCACTTTCGCTTAGCAGTGACGCTTACTTTCCCAAACGGTTCTATTTTTTATGCAATTAGTGTAATAGCACAAATTTATTTCTGACCTGATTGTTCGAACCATCAGCGTATTTCAATACGAATCATATAGGAGCGTGGGCGAATCACGTTACGTCAGACGAACGACAGGGGCAGCGAGCGAACTAACGACAATCGGCAAGAGACACCCTGTTATTTAAAATTTTTGAGAGGATATTTAGCCCAGAACACAGAGCACTTTAGGGAAAACACGTCAGACGGAAACAACGTACTGCACGAAGCAGAAATGTTGTATCAATTTTTGGTGACTGAGGAAAGATTTCATTTTGGTAACGAACGGCTCACTTGGACTCGTGTTCTAAGACCTCAGTGACAGTTGGCTTCCACTTTGTTCAAGCTAAGTTCCATGCAAAGACAAAAGAGCACGAGCTGAGTAAGACACTACGCAACGGAATCCACCCTTCGTCCAATCTCGTGGGATCCTCTTAATATAGGGCACACGAATACAAAAATAAACAAAATAAGGCTGACAGCTTTTTTGCTTTTTCCCCGAGACAGAAGCCAAACAATTGCTAAACCGCATTCGTCAAGGCTTCACGCAGAGTGAATACGACCAACGTGAATCCTCAAGAGTGCCGAAGCTTCCAGGGAGCGAAATGGCTGTGTCTGCTATATGGGGTGCATAAAGTTATTAAATTATTTATTACGAAATAATACGAGTGTAACGCAGCACGACCTGTATTTTGCTAATTAGCGAAGAGATTTGAAGGGCTCAGCTTTTTCGTTAGTTGCGACAATGTGAAGCAAACAGACAACGAAGCCAGCGGAGGGAGGCATAGGGGAGAATTACTCGTTACATTTAACAGGCTGCTAAAAAAAAGGAAAATGGACACACTTTCGTTAGATGACGGGAAATAATAACATCTTCCTTTTAACTCTAGCTCCATATACTCCGTTCTCGTGTGGTTGCGTTATATACGTCTACACTACTTTTCCACTGCCTCGCTGATTTAATAAATGAAATCTTGCACAATTACTTCAATTATATCCTTCGCTTTATTGTGGTGTAGTTTGCCGTGGTTAAAACACCTTAACGCATACTTACAGAAGGCATTGCAATTCCCCTATTTCTGTGTATGATGTTTATTACAGAAATACATATGAATACATTACCTAAAGGCTGACAGCATATGCTCGCAGAAAACTGACAACATTAATATTAAACTCACATCCCAGGTAGCCCGTGATTTCATCGATACCTCGGTAATCACTGCCCTTATTTGTGTATTCATGGTCAGAGTTTTTCGAATGGAGGTTTTATCTTGCTCCTGCTAGCGAAACGGTGGCGCTAGCGACAGTGTGCGCCGACCATTCGTTATCGATGTTTACAGTGACATGCTTTTTCGCGATGTATCCGTGTATCTGTTCCTCTGTCTTTCTCGAGCTGTGTCCCCTTTGTTGGGTCAGCTAACAAGCATTTCACCAGGAAGCAAGAAACGCTCGTAGCCGGCAACAAGCAGGTGTGAGTCAGGCTATCTGAAACGTTTGCAGACCTCTGTAGCATACGTACGTAGCTAGCTGTATTTAATCATCACAATGATCGTCATTTGACGCTCTTTCTTCCTTCTATTTTCCCTCCCGTCAAGCTTTCCAGATGTTTCCCTCGCTCAATATTTCTCTCTTTCCCTTCTGCACTTCTCGCATAACTTTATTGTTCTCGTCGCTCCGGCACAGTCTTGCACAACCTCGCTCACAGAAGAAAGGAACAAAACAAGAACAAAAGTATGCTGGGCCAATTTGTGGTGAGTAACGCCGACACGCTTCCGTCAACAAACACGTCCCTGAGGCTGGCATGCAAATATTCCAAAGAAACACCTATGTAGTGCCCCTTTATAAGGGCTGCAGCAAAGTCATAAAGCTATCTGTAGTTCATCTCTCTCTCTCTCTCTCTCTCTCTCTTGTACGCCCTATGATCACACTGTCCTCCCGTGACTGCGCGTATTCCATTTTTCATATGAACGAGATCTAGCCGATGGCGGCTACGGTTGCTCTGGCAAACACATGAGCACACGCTTGGTCACACTTTGGTGGTTGCATCTAATATTGGTACTTTATTTACGCACTCTTCTATTCTGTTGCCTTACACGCAGCCTGCGGTTTCCCGCCGCTTCCTGCGAGTCATAATCTGTTCGTGGGTGAAATATCACCTTCTACGTGCTCTTACCACACGGCTTATTGATTCGACCACGCATCACGAAAACAAAACCTCCAAGAATCACCCCAAGACTGTACCGAAACAAATGAAACCAGAAATGAAACAACAAATCTACAGAAACAGAAGAATCGGTGGGGGACGACGACGACGAAGTTTCCCTGCTAAGGTGGCTGCTCACCGCTCCTGTGAAAAATCTCGCCTTCCGCGTAAATACGTTCCATACATCAAGAGATTGGACCCCAAGACATCTGACGACGCCCCGGACGCTCATGCGCAGTCTGGTTTTCTGACATTCAGCGAATGTCACTACGTCGGCCCTGCAGCTGCATTGTACACCGGGACTAGGCCTAGTGACTCCGGTGACGCGCTGGCGGCGGTAGATTCACCGGCGGCGCTCGTCACGACGGCGTTAGCGGCCGCACAATTGACACCTGAGCCTGGATCCCAGCTCCTGGTTCCTGCTCCAAGTCCTTCGGCTACAGCCCACCCATCGCCTTCCCCAAATGCACATCAGACCGTGAGTGATCTACCCACAGGGCGGAGCCCCGCGATGGCTTCCCAGACACCGATCGGGAATGGGGCTCCAGTTGTTGTGCATGACGAACCGAGTACCCCTATGGACTTGTCTTCTGCGCTACCATCTGTGGCGTCGGCACCCCGTGGTTCTCAGAAGCGTCCTTCGGAGCAATCTGCACCAGATTCGTGTTCGGCCAACAGCGGCTCCCAAGGCAAGCGTTCCTGTCTAACGACTGACCACCCAGTTGTGTCGACACCGGGCTCGGCTTGCTATAAAGCAACCATTAAGGCTCTGGCCCCAACAAGCCTCACGGAGATTCCGAACAAGATTATTCAGGTGAACCTAGACGCTTGTCTTGGCACCACAGGCTTCCGCGGCTTCGCGGCCCGGAAGAAGTCAAATACCATCGCTGTGTGGCTCCCGACATTGGCTGCTGTCGAGCGTTTGCAAACGCTTCAACGTCTCTCGATAACGAGCGAGGTCACCGTGCCGGTCCAGGTGTACCTGGTAGAGGGCTCGGATCTACAGCGCTGTGTCGTTTACAACGTTGACGTTGGCGAGGACCAGACTGCTCTCCAGCGTGAGCTCTACTGTCCTACTCACCGTGTCATTCAGGCGCGTTACATGGGAAAGGGGCGCTCTTGCATCGTCACCTTGCAGGGCCCACCAACTCCTCCAGCCCGCCTGTACTACTATGGCTGCATTCTACGACCTCGGCCATATAAACCCAGTGTCGTCTATTGTTACAACTGTTTCCGACCGGGCCACATGCGCCGATTCTGTCCATTTACAGCGCCAGATGAAGCTGTATTAGCTGGCGCAGTGTCCTATCGATGTGGACTCTGCAAGACCGACGACCACGAGATCACTTCTCCAACTTGTCCCACAAAGCAAAAGGCCACTCAGAAGGTTCGTCGCGGGATCCCTAAGCAATGGCCTCAGCATGCTGCAACACAACCAGTGCCGACATCAAACAGGTTTGCGGCGCTCCAGTGGGATGACGACGACTGGCCAGAGCTTTCCGAGCCCGACCCGCCTGCACCCCATTCCCAACAGACTTACAGTGACAAAGTTCGCAGAGACCGCCGTCGCCCGCTGGTTATACAGAAGCAGAGCGGGCCGGAACATCCGCGTGATGATATGGCAGCAGTTGACAATCAAATTGCCCGCCTTTTAGCGGAGGTATCCAAGCTCCGACAGCACCGTGAGCTACTTGCGCGTCGGCGACGTTCAGTGGATTCTCACACCAATAGAAGTATCGATTCCGCTGCATCATCATCTCTGTCACGCCCTGCTGTATCGGTCGCAGAGTCTACCAGACCTCCAGCTCCGTTGCCGGATAACTCTACAACATCCCTTTTGCGGTTCATGGTCAGCCAGTTATCCAACCTGACATCTGTGATTTTGCAACGCCTGGACTCGTAATCAAAATGGCGGGCACAGGTGTTTGTGGCGTGCTTCAGTGGAACTGTAGAGGGCTCTCCACGAAAGTGGGGGAGCTTAAATCCCGTCTACGTATGAACAAGCTGCAGGTGTGGGCCCTGTTACTACAGGAGACCAACGCCTTGCCTGCCATTCCGGGCTTCAGTGGATACGTGTCTCCTTCGATGAGTGACCGTCGCGTGCACACAGCTGCCCCTCCAGGAAAGGCGGCAGTGTATGTTGATACGCGCTATCCTCAGGTCTGCCTTTCTCTTGAAAACTGGTGTAACTCATATCAGGAGGTAGTGGCAGTAGCTGTGAAGTTACCCAAGTCAACTGTTGTGGTAGTGTCATACTACGTAAGACCAGCCGGTGGCTCTGCTTCAAGAATTAATCTGGGCTGGTTAGTGAATGTCCGTCGCCAATACCCAGCGTGTCCTATTTTAGTTGGTGGTGATTTCAACGCCCCTCACCCAGATTGGGGTTACCCTACTTCTAGCCCTCGAGGTAGGCGTGTGCGGGACGCCTTCGCGGATGCGTTGTTTGTACTACTGAACCATCCAGATTCAGCAACGCGAGCTGTGCCTCAAGCTCGACGTACAACATACGCACCGGATCTTACGTGGTGGTCGGGTCCCGGCACTCCTACTTGGCACCTGGAGCCCGACTGCTGGGGTAGTGACCACCACCCTATCATCATCGGCCTTCATCCGTCGCAGGCCCGCCGATTGCGCCGCAAGTGTTCTGTGGTCAATTGGGACAAATTTCGCGCCGTTCTCCAAGACACCTCTGTGGACTCGTCATCACTACTTGTTGACCGCATACAAAGCACGCTCAATGAAGCCACAACCATCAGCTGGGTAGACGTCAATCGACCGGCACCGGATATCGGCCTGCTCAACTTGTGGGCTGCTCGCAGACAAGCTGAGCTGGCAGCATCCCGAGACCCCACTTCTGCACAAGCACGTATAAGACTGAATTTCCTTACTGCTAAGGCCCGCAGATATGAACGCGACCTCTCGCGGAGGCACTGGCATACGTGGTGTGAGCGGTTTTCATCCAAGACATCGAACGCTTCTCTCTGGCGAACCTTCCGCGCCATGGAACACGGTGGTAGCCGTCCAGACGCGGCAGCCACAGCCTGCTTCGCTGCTGGCTTGTCGCCGGATGATTTCGCCAGAGAAGCAGCCCGGAGGTTCTTCCCGCAGTACGACGTGTTGCCTCAGACAGCCAATGGTGCTTCCTTGGCAGGCATTCCGACACATATCGACAGGTTACCATCTACGGCAGACTCCGAGGGGATTTCAAGCTCTTTCACCATGCCTGAGTTGCTTGCAGCGATAGATGGTACCAGTCGCAAGACAGCACCAGGTCCAGACTCTATTACTTATGAGGCCTACAAGAACCTGAGCTCCGCTGTGCTGCCTCAACTCCTCGACACCATTAACAAGGTATGGCTAGAAGGCGTTGTCCCTACAGGCTGGAAGTCAGCTATTGTGATCCCGATTCCAAAACCAAGCAAGCCGCCGACTGACCTTGGCAACTTCCGACCCATTTCCCTAACGTCAACGTTGTGCAAGCTTGCTGAGAAAATGCTTGCCACACGAATGTCTTGGTGGCTAGAGCACCACGGTTTCTACCACCCTGCTCAAATTGGCTTCCGTCCATCCATAGGTACTGAAGATGGGCTGGCTGTCTTGGCATCCTCGGTTTTATCGTCAACTCGTAGCCACAGTGTCCGTACTGTCCTCGCTATGGACGTCGAAAAGGCGTATGATAACATCAGTCATGCTGCCATCTTGGCTTCAATTGACATGCTGCATTTTCCCCCCAGAGTACGGAATTTTGTCAAATCTTTCCTTGAAGACCGACATTTTGCAATTCGCCTCAGTGGTGACGCCGTCGGCTCATTTGTCCCTCTTCGTGGCGTACCCCAGGGATCTGTATTATCACCCACATTATTCAATATTGCTGTCATCCCGCTTGCATGGCGCTTACACGATGTACCCGACATAAAGTTCTTGTTGTACGCTGATGACATCACGGTATGGAGCACTCATCACGACCTGCTGACTCAAGCCGCTGCCCTTCAATCAGCTTTAGATATCACGGCGACTTACGCTTCTTCGGTCGGCCTTAGGCTTTCCGTCAGCAAATCTGCTTACATGTCAGTCGCCAATCGCTGGGGCCGGCGTAAACTCTCTGCAACACCCATTCGTCTTCATCTATCCGGAACCCCTCTTCAACAATGTTCAACTATAAAAATTCTGGGTCTGACGGTACACGAGTCGGGAACCGGAACTGCTTGGCTCTCCAGCGCTAAAAAGCAGGCAATTCAAACGTTGGGTCTGATTAGGCGCATTGCTCCTAAAATGGGCGGCGCCAGCTCATATGTTGCGCGACAATTGGTAAAGGCGGTAGTGCAACCACGCCTTATTTATCAAGCCCAATTCCAGCATTTGACGAGGGCACAATGGGATCGCCTTGAGGCTGTTAATCGCGAGGCAATGAGGGTCATCACTTGCCTTCCCCGCATCACCCCGATCGTGGCTCTCCAAGAAAATGCGCAGCTCAACACACTAGATGAGCTGGTGCAGCAGCGGCGTGATGCTCGCAGCCTTAAGGCCAGCCTTTCACACGCAACGAGTGCTCTCAGGGCTTACGCTTTCTCGAACTCGCTTCAACCACCACCATCGCCAGTTCTTCCTCCCTGGAGTTTTGTACAGCTGAGTGACAACAAGCCAACTGATATACATCGCCCGACATCAACTCACGCGGCGGCATCGCTTCGTGACCGAATTGTAGATCAAGATGCCCACCTGCCGCTTGGCTCCATCGTCCTTTACGTTGATGCAAGCATTAAGGGCTGTGAAACAACCACTGCAATTTATTGCCCATGCGCACCTGCCCTTAATAAGACGACCCGGTTTCAAGTCCAAGAACCTCCTTCCTCCTTTTGTGCTGAGCTCCTTGCTGTCCGAGAAGCATTGTGCTCTGTGGCCGCCTTTCCCTTGGTCCCCACGGCCCGCATCGTCATCCGCACTGATGCTCTCCAGGCGACGCGGCTTCTGCGACGCGTCAGTCGCAGCCCTGACATATGCCAACAGATCCATCTTCTGGCGGCACGCATCCCGCAGTCAATATCTGTCGAGTGGATCCCACGCGACCTTCTAAGCTTCCAAAGCCGTGCGGATTCTGCGACCCGTCTAACGACATCTCCATCGTCACCGCCTCACCTCTTTCACCTAGATAATGCCACCCTCCTTTTAACAAGAAAGGAGCACCTCCGGCGCCGCACACGTGCTCTCATACCTCCGTGTGCGGTAAACCTTCCCCGCGGTCTTACCCGTGCAGAGGAGGTTGCGCTTCGGAGGATCCGGGTCGGGGTTGCCCTCACTCCTGCCGTGACTGGGAAGTGGCCGCACTTTCGCCCGCTATATCCTCGTCCTGAGTGCCCACTCTGCAAGTCGCCAAACGTTGAAGCCGACATCCACCACCTGCTGTGGGTTTGCCCTGCTCTGAAACCGACGAGGCTCCGGCACCTCGCAGCAGCGGGACTCTCGCCGCATAATCTGAGCCATTACAATGCTTGGACGCAGGGACCGCATTATCGATCCCTCTTGGACTTCATTAGGTCAGCAAATCTATTTTCATTCATTTAATCATCCTTGTTCACCCCCATCCCATACCCTTGTATGCCCTGAGGCATTTATCCTCGCATTAAAAAAAAAAAACAGAAGAATCACTCAAATAATGGTGAGTTTTTTTTTGCTTTCTGTCCTACACTATCGCCGATACGCGCTACGCAGGAGACTACGTGAGCTTCCGCCCCAGCGATGGCTACACACACCTCCGCAACACCACCGCAGATTATGAGCCGAGGACGGGCTATAGCCCATTCGCTGAGCGTGACACCACAAAAAAAAAAGAAAAAAAAACACAAACATTGCTATAAAGTGGGTCACGCGAGCTGCGAAATCATGCGCTCGCTGGGACTTTTCATACTCGGGTAAAGCGAGCAAAAACACGCTGCTGGCCTTTCACGTATGCGGGGTCTAATAGTGCCTCTTCCCTTCCCGCGGTCCCACCTCCAATCGGCTAAACCCCCGTTCTCTTCCTCTCCTCTAGCTACCCTCTCTCAAATGAGGTACAAGGCTCCCCGCGGGCGGTTGGTTACGGGTCACAAAGCCGCGGGTGTTCCACTCAAACAGCGGAAACCGCGAGTGCCAACAGCAGCTATACGCACAACGCAGGAAAGTGCTCGTCGCGTCGATCGATGGAACGGTACGGGTAGGCACGCGCTCCGAGAACGACGGCGTCATTATTCGGAGAGTTGTCGCTTTTTGGAAACGACGCGCGGTATTGCGGTTGCGTGGCCTCGTGCACGAAATAGCAATATAGCGTAGAATCACCGGAAGAAAGTAACAGAGAAAATCTTGAACCATACAAACATACAAATACAATATGCAGGTACATACAATAGTGCAGAAAAGAGAAAGAGCCTGTGCTACCTTTGCTGTACAGCCTTTATCACGCCGTAGGTTAGTTTCTGCGTTTTTGTTCCTTGTTTGTTTTTGCTTTAGCCTGGAGGCATGTAACAGCGGTGTTTAGTTTACGTAGTTTTTTATATTTTTCTCGTTGTTTTGCCTTTTAGTGCCCACCTGGCCGTCTCAGGCTGACGCTGGCACTGGCAGTATGTAGGCGTCAGGTTCGTCCTTAATTACGTGGGCGCAGCGAGAGAGCTGCACCATTACTTATGTCTTATCGGCAAGGTTTAGCGCTGCACGTTGTACCCATATACCCCCCCCCCCCCCCCGCCCTTCCCGTTCACCCCCTCCCCCGCCATCTCTTGCGCCTATAGGGGTCTATAGAGCGTGCACATAATACTTCTAAGCATCCCACCTAGAGTGTACAGATGCTTATCACTAGAGTTACCTTATACTGCATCGATGGTATGCCGGAAATCTTACAGGATACATATTTAAGCGAGCGTGTAAATACGTATTAAAACGTGTCGTATCTCATTTTGCTACATATTGCGTACGTCGACATACACGTCACCATACGGATCGTGCCCTGATGCACCTGTACATGGCATCGAGTTGGCTGTGACGGCACTTCAGACAACAACGTTAATCTGTGTACAGGACGTCAGTCGAAGCTTTCTCCTTTCGTAAATGTTAATACTGATGTGCGTAAAACCTGGGTTATCTTCCAAGCTCAGTTGTTTCAAAGAACCTAAGCACTCGAATTACATCACCAGTGCTCTACTGTAGCCGACTGCGTCGCGGAAAAGCAGTGTATTGAACGTATGACAGGAGTTCGTGTTAGGAACGTTGTAATGTAACAGGGGCTGTTTCACATAACAAGAAGAAGGTCGAATAACAGGAAAATACAGACAAAGACATTTAGTAAAATTAGGCGGAAACAGTCAGCGTTCCCTTCGGGTCGTACGAACGCATTGGGGTGTAACAAAGTTGACGCACGTGTTCTGAAATCGCTCTTGCGGGCGCTCAGTACTCAATCTCGCCTAAGGGGGCGGGGCTCTATGCGTTCAGTGGCCCGATGAGAAAAGAATCCCGTTAAAAGGTCTCATTCAGGAGAACGTAGCGCGGCTCGGAAAATAACATAAAAGCAAAACACAAATTAAAAAACAAATAATCTATCTATGCGTCCCGTACACACGTCGCATTTGTGCCCACAGGAGCGCGGAATCGGTAGTTATTTGCTGAACGACTCGTTGTTCCATGCCTAACTGCAACAGCGGCGTTTCGAATTTCAGTACAGGCGGGAACCGTGAAAGAGAGCCGCCGAAAAGGATTCGCTTCATCATGGCTGAATTCGCGGTGGGGTTGTTGGGCGTGACGGATAGAATCACGCTTAGGTCAGTATCTGGAGCCAATTGAGAGGAAACGGGTTATGGTTAGTGGGAAGGGTATAGGGTGGATAGTGCTGGTTCGTTAAGTGGAGACAACAGAAGGACCATTGTCTCCCATTTGAAAATAGTTGTTAACTAATGTTTCACATATAATGTTTAATAACACATTGCGTTCGCTCGTTATGGCAGCTTAGGGATTCGCGCAGAATGGTTGAAAGCTAGCAGTGGATCCAATGTCGAATAATAATTCCAGACATATAAAGTGCGAAAAAAGCGGGGCTAAAATTAAAGCAGGGAACACAAGGGGCACGATGTCTATAGCGAGAAACTGTATTAATTTGAAGGAAAAAAAATAACGCTGACTAAGGAATCACATCCTGTGCGAGTTAGAGAAATATTTATGTGGTTTTATTGCCGCGATTTTTTTTTCATATCACATTATCTTAGCATTCTTTGCTGATTGGATAAACTATAGTTCGTGGAAAAGGCGGTGACACAACTCTTGCCAAGATTTCCTAGTGTCTTCAGAATAAATCACTCAGAGTCACTAACCTCGTTCTCGTTCGCAGGGCTTCTTCAGAAGATTGTTTTTGCCGAAAATTGCACTGCCGTAGTTGTACGTAACCCTCTAATTTCCTACAGGCCAATGAAGTAACTCTGCCAACCAATATCAGTTTCGGGCGCTCTTGCAATATGAATTAGGACATGAGGAAGCCAGGAAAAACGAGCGAAGATTATCAAGAAACAATTACTTTTGTGATCATTCACGGGTTGCGTGATTCTTGCTTGATTCGGCGTGATCTTCAGTGGGGGGTGAAAACACTAAGTATGGTATACGGCTTTAGCATAAATTATCTCCCCGATTGTCGGCAATCACTCTGACAGAGCTACTTAGCCAATGACAGCAGCGGGGCTGAAAGTAAAAGTGCGTGTAGTTTTATTTCAATGAAGTTGTTTCTACCTCTTTCTCTTGTCAGTTTGAAAACTTAGTGAATATTAGTATTATCTCGTGATGTCGCCTACGTCTCATTCTCTCTCTCTCTCTAACACACACACACACACACACACACACACACACACGCACACGCACACGCACACGCACACGCACACACACACACACACACACACACACACACACACACACACACACACACACACACACACGCGGCGCGCGCGCGCGCGCGGCGTCTTTCACGCTCGGAAAAACACTTTTATGTAGCACATATTTAGCAGCAAAAAGCTGTATCGGGAGTTCTTTTTGTTGCTGTATAATTTTCTCATTGACACATTTCGTGGATTTATGACATTTGAGAAGTTCATTAATTAAGACTAATTATGTAACTAGGTGGAACGTTAAAAAATAATCTTAGTATCTCCAAGCGACGGCAAACAGCTTTACCTTAGTTCTGTCTAGCTACGTGGCACTTGCATATCTTTAAATCTTGGTGCATGATACTTGGGACACCCTGTACATACATTATGCATGCGATGCTCCTAAAAATTGAGCTACGCGGCTTCGTTTTCCGATCCACTTTCTGGGGTATTCATGTTTACCTACCAGGACTAACCCTGGGAGTCTTAGCGCCACCACTCGTGGCCTTGGCGGCGGATGTGGAACGTCCTTTCTGCCGCAGGCCTCACGTCTACGTGAAGTTAAAGCTGCAGATAAGTTCCCCTATGCTGTTCATGACGTCATTGTTGGTTGGCTTCTTATGATATTGCCAATAAAAATTGGGCCTTTCGCTTTCCTTTCATCGTATGAGCATAAGATCATGCGAATATGTTAACGATAACAGAACAGCCAATCATCGCCGGTAGAGGTTCATCCAGTACCGAGCTTAGGCAGTTGTTCACTTGCGGTGTCGGTGCACTTACAGGCAGTACGTTTATCAAAATATCTGTCGTACTGCAGCAACTTTAGTTACTTGCAATCCCTTACACTTAGCATGTCAGTGGAGAAAACCTATATAATTTTTTTTTGTGTGTGAAAAGGTCCAGCAAATGGGTACAAAATTATCTATGACCCGCACATGGCCGGTATAACTGTGAAAAGAATTTTAATTATCGTGGTGTTGTTCGCATGATGCAAATTCAAATTATGGAGGTCATTCCTGCTGGCTTTTGGCGTTATCAGGAGCCTTCTGAATAGCTTGATTTTACCTCTCCCTCCCCACTCTCCCCAGCGTAGGGTAGCAAACCGGATCGCCTTTCCCCTTTCCTTTGTCGCTCTCTCTCTTGAATAACCATCCCGTTAATTATACCACTTGCACGGGACTTCACAAATATTCACTTTGGGCTCGGCGCAAGGCATGGCATTGGGCGTTCGCACAGCTTAGGGAGCTCGTCGCCGGCATTCCTCGAATGCCGATGCCCGAAAGCCATTGTTGTTCATTCGAATTGTGCCTAACTTGAACGTGGTAAAACTTGGAGTGTATCACGCATCTACGGTGATGTGCGACGTGCATATGTCTGAGTGCCTGTGATGTGTTTATGAATGCGTTATAAGCTTCTCGGTTATTTTGTTATCAGATTTGTTGATTTGCCACAAACTGTACGCGTAAAAACGTGTAACTTTAGCACCAGCAAATATTGAAACGCGAATGGGAAACAGAATATGAGAACACGTATAATTACATAAAAGTGAGACATGAAATCACTCCGTAACCGGTTTCTAATTGTTGAAACTTCTTCCAGGCTGCCCTGCTATCATGATCATCGTCATCCTCACTTTGTTTTCAGTAAGTGCGACCATGTCCCTGAAGACCATCTCGTAGAAACCCGCGAAGGTCTACACAGGCAGAGCGGTCGATGTATAAACGTTTCGATTTTATGGAACAACAATGATGATGAAAGCAGGTGAGCGAGGAAGAAGTTTCAGCGCGCGGAGGTGTGCCAGGTATATCTTTTGGAGTCTGAATTAAGCCACTGTTACAAATGCAGGTAAACCTAGAAACCAAATAACGCACTGGAGTAGTACTCGGAATCGTTCGCGTTTGCATATATTCTTATAGTGTCTATTGCCCTGCGTAATGTGCTCGCGTGAATTTTCTATGAACTGCCCATGAAATCCAGTACGACGTCTTTCCGCATATATATATATTTTCTGATTTCTGCAATCTTCATTAATGCTAGCTGCTATTTCTTGCTCGGCTAGGCTAAAATTAATTGCAAGCACAACACATGATGCCAGTGTCTCATATACATACACGTTTCATGATAATAATAATAATAAAATAATTTCGCAGTGTACCAGCACAACCAACCATAGTTGCGGAGAAATGAGAAGCGGCATGTCCGAGTTAAAAGCGCCAAGGTTGGGTTAGATTATTATTATTATTATTATTATTATTATTATTATTATTATTATTATTATTATTATTATTATTATTAACCACGTAGACGTATATAAACATCACAAAGAGAGGAAGAGAAACGGGCTAGCAATTTTCTACCAAGGGCGACACCACGCTCACCCGCTTGAAGAGAAAAGAAAAATGAAGGAAAAAAGAATGGCTGGGACTTAGCTAAGGTTAAGCCTGGATATCTTGAAGCGAAAAGGTTCGGTGATGCTTACGGTTTAGCTTATGGTTATGCTTTATGATTTACTCTATGGTTATGCTTACGGTTTAGCTTATGGTTATGATTTATGATTTAGCCTATGAATATGCTTGCGGTTTAACTTATGGATATGCTTATGGTTTAGAGAGAGAGAGAGCAAATGATAAATGAAAGGTAGGGAGGTTAACCAGGACTGAGCCCGGTTGGCTACCCTACACTGGGGAAAGGGAAATGGGGACGGAAAGATTAAAGAAAGAAGAGAAAGTCCATCGGGGATAACGTTCAGTCACTCAGTCCGGATTACAGACGCTCACTCAATCCTGTATGTTTCAAATATCGCAGCAACGCTTTTGTGGCCTTTTGTAGCTGCGATATACGAGGCCATGGTCCCAAGATCTTGTTCAAGGTGAACGGTTTGCTATCTAACTTGTTGAGAGCTGTGCAGAGATCTTGTCTTTCATTTTCAAATGATGGGCAGCAGCACAGTAGATGGTCGATAGTTTCTTCGACACCGCAGGCATTGCACTCGGCGCTATCTGCCATGCCAATCAAAAACGTATATGCATTCGTGAATGCGACGCCCAAGCGTAAGCGACACAACATTGTTTCCTCATTACGCGGAAGCCCTGGTAATAGCCGCAGTTGCATAGATGGATCGAGGGAATGCAATCGATGTTGAGTGAAATCAGGTGTGTGCCACTTCTCCAATGTCATACGGTGCGCTAGCTTGCCTAAGTGTTGGGCTGCGTCAGTACGCGATAAAGGTATAGAAACAAGGGTTGCTCCTTCGTGTGCTTTCTTAGCAGCGTCGTCAGCGAGGTCGTTGCCGGAGATACCGCAATGGCCAGGCAGCCACTGAAACACGACGTCGTGCCCTTTAGCAATCATGTGATGGTGAAGTTCTCGTATCTCCGATACGAGTTGTTCACAGGACCCGCGACGAAGAGATGACAGAAGACATTGTAAGGCCGCCTGTGAATCACAGAATATTGCCCACCGATTAGCCGGTTGGTTGCTAATATAATCAACGGCACCTCGGAGGGCAACAAGCTCCGAACCGGTCGATGTTGTCATGTGAGAAATCTGGTATCGAATGCTTAGTGATCGTGATGGTATAGCCACTGCCCCGGTGGAGCTGGTCTGGGTGGAAGAGCCATCCGTATATATGTGGACTCGGTCAAAGTAGGAAGTGTGCAAACAATCCAGAGCTGCTTGCTTCAAGGCCAAGGTAGATAGGTTGGTCTTCTTTCTTATTCCTGGAACCGTAAGACGCACTTGAAGTTGTTTTAAACACCACAAAGCTGAGGTTGAACGTGCTGATGGTGTAAACCCCGATGGTAGGGAGGCACGGTACTTGCGCGAACCTGCAGGCGAGTGACCGCTGATGTCCAGATGCAGATGTCGTCGGCGTATATTGAAACACTCACTGTTTCCGGGAGGGATTCAGCCAGCCCCAGAAGCGCGAGGTTGAAAAGAACAGTGCTTAGAACACCGCCTTGGGGAACGCCTCGGCACGTGTAGTGGTCGGTAGTCGGACCATCTTCCGTACGCACGAACAAGGACCTTTGTGTCAAGTAGTTTTTGATCCATCGATATACTCGCCCTCCTAGTTCAACTGTGAGAAGTGCGTCGAGAATGGTTTGATGGGAAACATTATCGTAAGCACCTTTCACTTCAAGAAAGAGTGCGGCTGATAATCGCTTCCGAGATTTTTGTTGTTCTACAGAAGATACCAGATCGATGACACTATCGATCGATGAACGGCCTCGTCGAAATCCCGCCATTGAGTCAGGGTAAATTTTGTTGTGTTCGAGGTACCATTCGAGACGCATGAGGATCATACGTTCCATGAGTTTCCCGACGCAGCTGGCAAGTGCTATCGGCCGATACGATGCCAGTTCGAGCGGTGACTTTCCTGTTTTTAGTAGTGGTACCAGGCGGCTTCGTTTCCATTCCTGTGGGACGACACCATCTCGCCATGAGCTGTTAAAAAGGCTGAGGAGTTGTCTTCGTGCTTCTTGACCTAGGTGGCGCAAAGCACTATATGTTATCCCATCGGGCCCTGGTGAAGATGAACTCCTACAGAGCGCCATAGCAGCTTCTAACTCTTCCATAGAGAATGGAGCGTCCATACTTGTATCTCGCGGACCGGGGATGTCACCTGAAGTCATGTCAAAGGCTAAAACTGTGCCGCCGGCAACTTTCGCACAAAATTCCTCCGCAATTTCTACCTCACGGCGGTTTTCATAGAGAGCAAGGGCGTTGAAAGGGTGTCGTTGCTGGGGGCTTGAGCTAAGGCCCCGTAGGGTACGCCACACGCGGGATAATGGCTTGCGGGGGTCCAGTGACTCGCAAAAGCATTTCCATCTTTGATCCGCTAGCTTATCCATTCGCCGCTTTATCTTCTTTTGCATACGCCGAGCTTCTCTGAGGTCATGAATTGACTTCGTGCGCCTGTACCTCCTTTCTGCTCGGCGACGAAGTGCACGAAGCCTTTCCAACTCAATGTCATTCTCTGTACGCTTTTTCGAATGTGTGAAGCAACGCGTGCAATCTTGCATTGCGTCTGCAAATACGTCTTCCAATCTGCGTGCGATATGTTTCTTGCAGGTGTCTTCTACTCGATCTTGAAAGACTGACCAGTCGATTTGGCGAGATACAATCGGTAATGCGGCGTTGAGTCCATCGATTCTCACATAGGTCGGAATGTGATCACTTCCATGGGTTTCAATATCGGTGAACCACTGCACGCTCGAAGTCAGGCAACGTGACACAAAAGTCAAATCAAGGCAGCTGCTGTACGTTGTTCCTCGTAGAAATGTCGGGCTTCCGTCGTTTAGAAGACATAGGTTGTGGCCTGATGCAAATGATATTAGTGACCTGCCCCTCGAGTTTATCCTGGAGCTTCCCCATATATGGTGGTGGGCGTTGAAATCCCCTGTTATTATCCAAGGACCGGGAGTAGCAGTCATAATATCTTCTAGTCGTTTGCTATTAAACTGACTGGTTGGGGATAGGTAGACGCCAATAAGAGTAAAAGACAGCGTCTTCTTTTTCACAGTAACACAGACGTATTGGTTACCGTCGTGTGGCGCTACGGGTTGGGAAAAATACGTAAGGTCTTTGCGGATGTAAACCAAAACCTTACTACTACGGACACACGTGGTTGAAACAAAAGGTTCATATCCTGATAGTCTTATGGAGGCTGATAAGTTCGGTTCGCAGATAACCAGTATAGGAAAGTGGTTGTCAAACACGAACTGCCGCAACTCCGAAATACGTGACCTCAGGCCTCTCGCATTCCATTGGAATATGGAGGCACTTCTGACATCATCCCGGAACTATCGCTGTTGCTGTCGATGAGCCATGGTTCTGCTGTAGAAGCCCTTAAGCACTGGACTTCTGAAGGCTCTCAAGAACCGGATTGATGGCATCCAGCACTTGCAACGCACTTCGAGCTATTGGTGTCTGTAGCTTGTCCAGAAGAACACGAATAGCACTCATCAGAGAGCTTATCATGACAACAACTTGTTGATCCTGGTCTGACAATTTATCAGGTGCAGATGAGGTATCCTTTGCTGTAGAGCTCTGGTTTCGCTCAGTAGGGGCATGTAGCCGCGGGAGTGCAGGCCAAGCGTCAGCAGCCATGCTGTTCGATGCACCTGTGTCCTTTGAGCTGACTGTGTTTGGCCGGGGCGGAAGAGCGGGTGGTAATGTACGCGGCTGGCGTTCTGCAGAGGCTTTGGAGGTTCTTGATCGACGTCGGCGACGTGATCGTCGTCGCTTAATTGATGCTGCTGCTTCTCGGTGAGACGAGTGGTCTCTAACCATTTTTCTCAATATGGCCATTTCCTTTCGTATCAAAGGGCATTCCTTCGAGGATGCATCATGAGGGCCGCTACAGTTTGTGCACTTCAGCACATTGGCCTCGCACGTGTTAGTGGTGTGTGGCCCAGTGCAGCGAGAACAGACGGTAGTGTTCTTGCACACACTACTGACATGTCCAAACTTCATGCATTTCCAACACTGCAGCGGTTTTGGTATAAACGGGCGAACTGCGTGTCGAAAGTGGCCCACTTTTACATGCGATGGGAGGGATTCGCCCTTAAATACGATCTTAACACACCGTGACGTGCCGAGGCGAAACGCGTTTGTGATGATGGTGTTTTCGGTAGCCGGCTTGATTAAGATCGACAGATCAGAGTCGACAATGGTCTCGTCAACATCGTAAATTACGCCAGTACTGACTTGTTTGCCCAGCGGAATATGAGGGCGGACTTTTATCCCGTCAAGTTCCGTGACATGACGCAAAGAATCCAACGCAGCTGCGTGTTCTACGTCAATCGCTAGGACGTTCTTGCGGGTGTTCACTCTGACGTCTTTGATTTCGTTCGGAACTAGCGCCTCTAGATGTGAAGACACGGCTTGCCTGTTGAGGCGTCTTAGGTTGTCAGTGGCGAGAACTGGCGCGAACAGGATGGTGAGTTCCTCGGTATTGCGCGAAGATCTCACGGTGGACTCACTCGAATTCGATGATGCGCTGAGAAATCTTCGCTTCGCTTTACGACTCCGCACTAGCTCGAAGGTGTCGTCACAAGAATCTTCACTGCTGACATAGTACTGCATCGTGTCGTCGCTGTCAGTGTCGCTCTCGGTGCCGTTGCGCTTCCTGGAGGCAGCCGCCGCGGGCACTGCCTTATGGCACTTATGGTTTAAGTTATGGATATGCTTACGGCTTAGCTTATCGTTATGCTTTATGATTTAGCCTATGGTTATGTTTACGGTTTCACTTATGGATATGCTTTGGTTAGCTTATGGTTATGCTATACGTGTGCCTTGTGTAGTTATGCAAATTGCTTATCAATGATATATACCGTAAGTTATGCAGGATTATTAAACTTCTTTTTTCATCATTGTTGGGCACATTGTCTTGCGATTTCTGGCAAGCGGTTACATAGTCGGCCTCCGCGATAAACACGCGCTTGCGGCGAACGTCAAACGATGACGCATAGCGCGCGGCAGTGGCCACCTGCGCCGACTGCGAACACGCTTACGGAGCCAATTCAGACATACGACGGCTCGCGCGAAGCGCGGGGTTGACCAGCGTAGTGAAGCTTTTCGCTTCAAAAGAAAAAGGCACAAATCAGTTACATATCACGGGCCGCATATGCGAGTATTACAGACGAGAATCGAATCCCGTGGTTGGCAAGAATTCCATTTCAAGTCTGTGAACCTCACCTCGAGACGTTGAAGCGCGATCTTTAGGAAGCGAAATGTCGTCAAGTGTTGCTCGATCAAGATTAGGTTGCCCGAACTTGCTCAGCAGTACACAGAGACAAGTGCGGATATAGTTGGCCGGGTCCTAACTTTGAGAGCTCAACCAGCAACGCGCTCACACAACTGCACGCGTTCGATGCCCTCCGTAGTGCGCGTTGCACCCGATCTGCGATGAGGCGCAGGTGAAAAGCGGCACCAGGCGCCGGTTCTGTTCAATGCACGGTACGATCATTAGCGGAATGCAATGAAGCCAATTAGCCTCCGCCCAACCCACCGCGTCTTCTCCCTTCGCTCTTTTCTGACCCGCGTTGCAAGCGTTCAATTAAGTGCCCGGACGCCCGAACCCTGGCGCAGCTGTTAATGGAGGATACATATAGGGTGGAGTTTGTGGGGAGCTGTGGGAGGAACTTGCGGCGCTGTCGTCAGCCGCGGCGTTGCGTACGTCGAAAACAAATGGGAGTTGTACACTTGCGCACTGTCTCGTCACTCCTTGAAATGTGGCGGAAAATTTGAGAACGAGCAAAGTGACAGACACCGAGATATATAAACAAGTCGCGGTCGTTTAGTGGCTATGGTGCTGCGCTGCTAAGCACGAGGTCGCGGGATCGAATACCGGTCGCAGCGGCCGCATTTCGGTTCGGGGTGAAATGTAAGAACGCTCCTGTCCCGCGCATTGGGGGCACGTTAAGGATTTCCTGGCGGCCAAAATTAATCCGGAGTCACTCATTACGGCGTGCCTCATAATGAAATCGTGGTTTTGATACGTGAAATCCCAGAATTCAATTCAACGAGACTTGTAACGCCTTCGCATGCTGTCGCATGTTTGCTTATTCGTTTATTTCTTTATCTTGTTACACATAAAACAAACTATTTCCAAAACCACATGCTGACTAAAGTCGAGGTATATTCCTCAGTAACAACGCACGATTGCCCAGCTATCGTTAACTGTTTGAGTATATATAGGGCGTTTTTTTTTTAGGTGCACTAAGTTAAAGAAAGAAAAGAAAAATCTGCGACAGATAGCAAAATTCTAACGCTTGATATTAATTACTCGCTGGGGTGGCCATACTTCTACCAGAAATCAAAATGGTTAATTTAATAATTAACATCATCACTTCATTGTGTTATCATAATAACATCATCACCAGAATTGTGTTATCTGCGACAGGCAATTTTTCAAAAATTTGGTGGATCTAAAAAATGATACCTTCTATAGCTGGGCAGAAAGCGGAACGCTCGAAAGCGATCGGCAAATGCTTATAAGTATTGTCTGACATATCATTCGCTACTGAACCTATATACAAACGACGGTTTTTTTACCTGATTTTCTCAACGAATCTGATCTACGGTAATATTTAATTCTGCTTGCAAAGAGACTGTCACATCAATATTCCCCAACTCAAGAACTCTACATTCTCAACTTATTTCTTTGGTGCTTATTGCAAATTTCCTCGAATGTAATGTTTCTTTTCTTCTGTATATTTTGTGAGACGTATCTTAAGGGAGTGTTTGTTTAAGCGACGCCAATAGCTCCTTCTCGTGTTTTTTCTACAGCCGTTAAATAACAAACCACTGCTCCTGCCTTACGTGTGCCAGATGGCTCTAAGAGTAGCAAAAGACATTGGTACATTGCAATAAATGAGTTTGTTGCAATGAATAGAAAAACTTTAAGCGCGCAATAAACTTGGCATTTATTAGCTACAACTCATATTGTGAATTATCGTCAAGGAACAGCAAGGGTAGAACGTCTGCGAGCTGTACGGGTTTAGCATTTCACCTCGATGACCCTTCGAGCGGTTCGAACCGGCCACAGAGTTACTCGGATATGCGCAGCAGTCCGCCGGTACCGAAAACGAGTGACCAGGCAGGCGTCTACAACTCTGAACGATCGGCAAATGACCCACAGTGAGCTTATAGTGCGTTGGACCTTCTTCCGTTATCGACTGCTATAGGAGCGGGCCAATCCGAAGAAACCAGCCTGTTGCTGAAGGCCACGTAATTCGAAGGCGATTCGTTTTTATTTATTGCTTTCTTTTTTTTTCTGTCACGTACCAGCGTACTCCGAGGAAGGGACACGCGAATAAAATAAAATAAAAGTGGATGATTGGGAAAACTTTAGGAAAGACCCAAATGATATGACGCAGCGTAAACACCGGAACATTCAATAGAGCGAGAGAAAGATAGAACGAAGAGGACACCAATTGTGTGCTTCGGCCTGCGCATTGTTGGCACGAAGTTGTCCCGCAGACACACACACAAAAAATAAACACTAAACAATAAACAAGGTAGAAGTAGGTTGATCGTGTGGAGAAAGCATGGTCGGCAACAAGAATAGGCGAAGACGGCGCATGCGCATTGGGGCTCGCCAGGTGGACGCTGGGTCGATTTGTCAATGCGCGTGTTTGTGTGTGCCGAGACGTGGCTGGCTGCGAGGGACACGCGGTGCGCTTCCACGGCGTACACGCGGGCGTTCCACAAAATGGCGCGCGGCACGTGAGCAGCCAATTCCATTACAGGGAAAGCCTTACACCGCACTCGTCCCCCATCTCGCTCTATCGTGAGCGAGGGTAGCGTCCTTCACCACGTGCGGTTCGCGAAGCCCAGAGCGGTTAGTGCACTTCTCTGCGGGAGGCGGCCGGAGTTACTCGCTGAGAGATAAAGTATATTGTTGCATCAAAGTGCATTCGCCCGGTTTGTTTCGATGACCTTCATGCAGAGGCTGTATAAACAACAATGGACGGACGAGGTGGAAGCAAGGGCGGACGTTTTCTTTTTTTCTGAATGCGCACGTGAAAGGTAACTATGGTAATCGGGGGGTCGTGGCCGAATGACAGAGATCGGAAAACGTATTATTTGTTGCAAGTATTTATGATTCGGAAATGAATAGTCTGTGTTGGTTTCTCGAGGAGATGTAGTAGCAGTGACACGTTCGCTTCCAACATTGATAAAATAAAGTTTCACAATTGTATAGGGGCCCCTTGGGCGAAGAACTCTAAATTTGACACTCGGCGAAAGTTAACTAAATAAAAAAAAAATTATGGGCTTTTAGGTTCCAGAGAGAGTGAGAGAGAGGGAGAGAGAGGGAAACAAGGAAAGGAAGGGAGGTTAACAGGCATTGTCCACTTTGCTACCTTACAGGTGATAGGAATTGGGGAGTGAAAGAGAGAGAGAGAGAGAGAGAGAGAGAGAGAGAGAGAGAGAGAGAGAGAGAGAGAGAAGACATGGGTCTTGATCAGACTTTCAGATGCACTGATCCACGTACAGCCTATCTCAAGTATGCGGCTTTCAGCTAAAGCAGAGCTCGAGCGGCTTTCTGGCTGGTGAGCTGTGAGACCAGGCTCCCGGAACCTTTGCTTCTGTAAAAGGCCTATCATCCCCAAAACGTGATCTGATTCTGATATGAGGCACGCCGTAGAGAGAGATTTCTGATTAAAAATTATGGGGCTTTACGTGACCAAAACCACTTTCTGATTATAAGGCAGGCCGTAGTGGAGGATACCGGAAATGTCGGCCACTTGGGGTTCTTTAACGTGCACCTAAATCTAAGTACACGGGTGTTTTCGCATTTCGCCCCCATCGAAATGCGGCTGCCGTGGCTGGGATTCGATTCCGCGACCTCGTGCTCAGCAGCCCAACACCATATAGCCACGGAGTAATCGCGGCGGGTAGATTTCGGATTAATTTTGACCACTTGCAGTTCTTGAATGTGCACCTAAATGTAAGTACATGCGTGTTTTGTAATGTGGCCACCGTGACCTGCTATAGCGACGCTACGGCGAGTGAGCAAACCTGGCAGGTGGCTCAGTAAAAAATGTGTATGTCAATTAAAATACTACCTGCGCACATCAGTAAGAGGAACGTGGTCTCGCTACACATTTGCTGTAAATTGTTGTGAAGTGAAAAGTCCGCTGAGATATCTTATCTAGTCTAGTCCAAAGTCTGGTCCAAAGTCTATTCTGTGATCTAGTTTGTGTATATAACTGGTCTTACAGAATGTCGGCATAATTGTGGATGTTTTTAAAGAAGAACGTGCTAAACAGAAAACAATAAAATTAAGTGCAAGGTATGGCTGAGTGAGGCTAAGACCCTTACTTTGAATTTGCGGCTGGGAACATGCATCCAAGATGAAGGCGTCTTATGTGTGTATAGCTAGTTAGGAATAAGTGCTGACAGGAGTAATAAGCTTGACGTGAACGATTTGTACATCAAGGCTACTTATGACGCATTGTTTGACTAGCGCTGGAACGAAGCAGAATCGAATTTGGTAAACGTCGATAATTGAAAAATAATTCAGACGGTGCGCTTCAATTGCAGTCTACTCAGCTATAACTGAGAGGAGAACAAGAACTTTTAGTTACATTTGCCAGAAAATCCGAAAACAAAGCACAAGGCTGTAACAGAGGCATGCAGATTAACACCATCATCATTATTATCATATTTATGTCCACTGCAGGACAGAGGCCCTTTTCAGCGATCTCCAATTACCCAAGTCTTGTCAATTACCGATGTCCTGTAGTTTCATTAGTCAATTTATACTCGCGGACAACTTTCTGTGGCTACGAAGGGAAAGCTAAGGAGGCCAAGCGAGCACAAGTGACAGCGCTCCTGAAAAAGAGTCCCGCGTTTTAATCCATTTTAGTTTCGGCTGAGGAACAGAAAACATGAGCGCCTTATTAGCAGCAGGTAAATAAGACAGAACACACCAGCGAGTGTAAAAATTTACTTATTTCGCGGCTTTTCCTTTCCGTGTCTGGGCAAACGCGACACCATCGTGAAACATGAAAGCTGAGTTGATCCAGCGTCTGTTCAGAGCAAACAAAAGCACCGCCAACGCTGCCGAACTACTTGGCGTGGTAACACATGTGCAGCAGCCACGCTTCCCTAGCTTTCCCTTCATAGCCACAGAAAGTTGTCCGCCATCTCCAACTAAGCTTCCCTTCTCTTGGCCACCCCTTTTGTAACTTTTATGCAACCCGGGTTACCTGCCCTGTGCATCATGTGGGGTGGTGCGAGATTGTGAAATCGGGCGAGCTTCCTTATCGCTACTCGATTTCACATGTGAAAACACATGAAAGTCTAGTGCACGCAGAGACAACACACGCTTCCCCTTCGGCCTGTGAGCGCTTAAAGGGACACTAAAGCGAAACAATAAATCAGTTTAGACTAATGAAGAATTGTTTCAGGACCCTGCAGGCAGTCATTTAAAAATATAGTTTGATTATTATATGAGAAAATCAAGGTCCAAGCACCAGTATTTGAATTTTGCGCTGAAACCCACGCGCCGGTACGTCAGGGTGACGTCAGGGATTCCAAAGTATGTTTTCGCATTTGGGCCGCGTTGGCTGAGTAAAGGTTCCCGAAATTTGCCCTGTTCAATATTAGGTTCCTTTAGAACACATTGAAATCAATCTGTACCACTATATATAATTAGTAGGCCCTAGAAGACGCCATAAAAATCCATGACATCACAGCCACCAGGTGCGGGAACTTAAGTAGGCGTCGCCACCCGTATTTCGTTCTTGCGGTTTTTCTGGCTTACCAAACGTCTTATCGTTGTAAGAGTGGTGTTTTTGGTGTTGTTGAAAGGTACTTTTCTGATGCACAAGAAATCATTTTTCACTTTAGTGACCCTTTAAGCACTACGGATGACTAAAGCTATTCATCAAAGAAGGTAGACCTACTGGCAAACGAGTAAAAGCACAATATATGAAGTGGCTAAAAAGTGTACAGCTTAAAACGTACCCGAGCACATGAATGCGCGAATCCATAATCTCGTGCAATAAACGCCGAGCTCTGGTTGATAATGAGTAACTTGAGTCAGTGTGCTGAAAAGAAATCTATAGCAGTCAACCTTCTGATAAACAGGTTTTCACCGGGCTGGTTCAACAATTCTGGACGGGCACACTGGCTGAGATGATTAGAAGTTGCACGGGAGGGATGCGGAAGTATCTCACAAGAACCTGAAGTGCCTCGTTGTCGCGGAAACGCTTGTGCTGCGATGGGGGCTTTGACCTCCGAGTCTCAACCTCAGCTTTGCTGGAACCTGGGCACTGATTCTGGATGTCACAGATATCAGCAAGTTTTAATTTTTTTTTCTCGCACTCTCGTTCTACCAACATCTTCTTCATGTCAACGGCTAACGGTGTGACTTTGTACATCATACACCTACACTCACATGCACGCGCTTCGGTAGGAACGTGGTGTCGCAGCTTGGCAACCAGCTTCAATACGGACGTCACCAACTCCCTGTTGTAATGCTAAATATGTTATGTTATGCTAAATGTCGAGCATTCCCAACAACACTTACCAGCAGAATGCTTACCTAAAGTTTCTTACTGATAATTTGGGTGCTGACAAGAAACGCAGACGATGCTTGCGTGGAAACCGTTCATCCCACCTTATTAGATAGCTAAGAGCGAGACAGTTCTTAGCGCCGCTGACGTTGCAATGTCGAGAAGACAGCGCATCTAAAGATAGGTAAGAGCGAGACAGTTCTTAGCACCACTGACGTTGCAATGTCGAGAAGACAGCGCACCCGCCCAACACCCACCGCTCACCTGTAGGTACTCGCTGAGCACGTTCGGGTCCCTCTCGCTACCTCCCCGCATCATCGTCGACGAGGGCCCCCCCGCGCCGGCGCGCCTGGCGCCCGCCGCGTCCACCACCATCACGCCTCCTCCGCCGGCGTTGGAAGAAGGCGGCGCGGGTCCCGTGCCGACCAGGGTGGCCGCGCTGCCCAGCATCACCTCGGGACGCACCGAGGCCGTGCGCTTCTTGCCCGCCGCAGCCCCGACGAAGCCGGCGTCGAGCGGGAGCGCGGTCGCGTGCACCGCCGCCGAGAGCCGCTTCTTGTTGGAGCGAGCCGCGGCCGGAGCTCCCACTCCCGTCGGTGGCCCGGAGACCGAGTGGCGCGCTCTGGCTTCGGCCGCCGCCGGTGCCACGGCCAACACTGCCGCCGCCGCGGCGGCCGCCGTGGCCCGCGCGTCCTGGCGACGCGACGCCGCCGCCAGCGCGGGCCCGCCGTGGGCCGACGCCCCTCGTTGGCCGTCAGTCACCCCGCCCTTACTTCCCCCCTCCTTGCCTTTTCGTCTTCCTTTCAGCCGCCTCTTCTTCCTTTATTCATGTCCCCCGCCGCGGCCGATTAGGGATCACGCACGCGCTCCAAGACTGCCGACGCACGCACGCACGCACGCACGCCCACGTGGGCCAAGGCGCAGGTGGAGCTGGGGGAACAAGACGACGACGGCGACGGCGGAGAGCGGCGGGCGAAGGCTGTGGGCGACCGTGGGGAAGCCCCTTTCCGGCGCTTCCCTCCTTTTTCACAGACACACACGCACACTCCCTCTCTCTCTCGCTTGTGCTCGTGTTGATTCCTCCTTTCTTCCCCACCGCTTCCCCTAGACCGGCGTTTTCGCCGACCGGACGGTCGTCTCGCTGGCACACCGGGTGTCTCCTGGGGGAAAGCGACGCTTATCTCCGGCCCCTCCTCTGCTCGCTCAATTCCTCCTCGCCGACGAATGTCGCCGGCTACAATCGTGACCGGGCTAGCCGCGCAAGCCGCCGTCGCCGCCGCTGGTTGTCAGGTTTCTACCTGCCGGACCCACCCGTCTTCCCGCTCACCACATCCGGCTTGTCTAGCCTAGCCACCCCCGCACCCGAGCGCAGAGCAACTGAGCTGCCGCACAGCGCGGGGTTCGTTCTCGCGCACCGGGCCCGGGTTCTAACCTCGATTGAAACTGAAACAAGCCGGTGACCTGGTCGCAACGGCGACGCCACCGCCGCCGCCACTGCAGCCATTTGCTAAACATTTTCTCCCTTTATCATTTTTCATACGCACACGGCTACAGTATATATTGAGGAAGGGGTCACCCGGGGTCCAGCTCGCTTGATATGTTGTTTCACTCGTTTTTATGTTTTATTCTTGCCTTTAGGTTTCACTGTCCCTGCCCCGAATGGGTTATCTTCGTTTCTTGTTAGATACGTGTTTTTTTTGTTTTTGGCGACTGTCTACCTGCCCTCACGGGTTTATGGATGGTTCGCGGGCTCCGCGCCGAAACGCGTTCGGAAAGAAAACTATAACGACGGTTCGCTTGCAAAAAAAGAAACGAGGCCTTCCGCTCTTTTGCTTCGCACGTTAGGAACAGCGGGGCTTTTTGTCGTTTCTCTTAGCCAATAATTGGCCGAAAACGGGAGAAAGATGAGACTCATCAAAATTCATTCCGCAGACAGAGGAGGGGTGGTGGGGGAAGGTGCCGCTGAGAACGAGTTGGGGGGCGCTGGTGAACGCTTTCTTTTTTTTTTTTCATTATTCATCTTCTCTCCGATATGAAATTAGGAAAATGCAAAAGCAAGGTATACTTGTCGTAAATCTGCAATCAGCGCCGCTGTCATCAGCGTTATGAATTTATATTTTCGTTCGGAAATACGGCTCCTCGTGGCGAAGTGACGGGCCTTTTATAGGCAAAGGTTTTTGGGTGACCTACCTCGTGAATTAGGGAGGCGTGTCACAATCTGCTGTCATGGAAACAGGGAGATCATGGCTTTCGCCGTTGCTTCGCTTCTTCTTATGCATCGCTTTTTGCGCTTTCTGCATTCCGTGTCATTTTTTCATTGACTGCGAAGTGAAAAATTTAGAACACTCTTCCGGCATATACGCATCAAAATATTAGCATCACCATAGGCTGCGTTTCCGCGTCAACCATGGCTTGAATAAATGTCAAAAACTGAATAAAAAAAAAGCATATCAGTGTGGAGTGTACTGCAAGATATAAGTTGTAATTTTTTTCTTTTGTCGCACAAATGCAACTGAATAAAAGATCACGCATGCCTGCGGGGTAAGCTGAACTGAAGACGTGTGAGGTGCGGTAAGATTGACTAGTCATGACTAAGACCAGAACGACACAACATCGTATGCGCTAGTAAGATCGTTACTAAACAACGGTGATCTTACAGTATAGCAAGCCCAAGAAGCGAACAGTGAAAGAAAATAAATAAAAAGAAGACAAGATTGACAACATCAAAGTCATTTGGGCTTGGAAAATCGTTTACTGCAACTCTCCTTGCGTGGCGACACTACATTTTTATTCTCGCTACAAGAAAGGCGTGTTATATAACAGGAGGGAGGGGATGGAGGCATTAGATATTCCGGTTATGGGGTTTGTGAGCTTTACAATGCAGCCATGCAAGCTGCGAGGCCTACAAAACTGGACCCGTATTCACAGAAGACTTACGATATAATTGTTCTTAAGAGGAAATTTAGGCCAATCTAGACCGTGTGAATTTCATTAGAGAGGGTGGCCGGCCAATAGCTAGCAACACTTACGAACAATTTGGCGACACAGGGTTTGCTTCTTAGCTGTATTTCTTTTTCAATCAATCAATAAATATTTATCATATACCTCAAGGAGAACCTATCTGTCGTGGTACTGGCGCTGTTGGCAAAAGACGTCAATACGGATTATCTGAATATGGAACTATACGGCAGTTATTGAAAGACAAACTGAAGACAATGGGACGTCGTGACATAGAACAGCTGCACATATGTACAAGACATATGCACAGATCGGAAAATGTTTTCTATAATGTATATAAAGAGACAGTAAGCGCATTCGCGGACGGTAGGGTGCTGGGTGCTGTGATGAAATTAAGAAATTTGCAGGCTGGTGTAAGCTGGCACGAGACAGAGATAATTAGAGAAAGCTGGAAGAGGCCTTCGCCCTTATGGAGACATACTATGATGCTTGTGGTGATGATGCTGTCGTTGTTGTTTATGACGATGGTGATAACGTAACGAACCTGTTGTTCAAAACGAAACACTGAGACTGCTAAATGTACAGAACAAATGTATAGACACGAAAGAAGATAAATGTGAAGTACGAACAATAGATACCGTGAAACTAATAACGAAAACTTAGAAGCTGCAAGAAACAGTGAACGTATCATACATTCAATGTTCCGTAAACCAGACTCAAGCGCGCACAGTTCTTTTTCCTTGCTTATTCGCAGAAAGGGTTGAGGCTGGTATAGTTAAGCAGACACCCTAATCTTACTTGCTACAAAACTACTACACTGAGCTGTCGAAGATATACGTCAGAATGGTAAATATAAGCTTTATGAATATGTCTTTTTTAAAATCTTATTAGAGCATCGTGATGTGGTGTAGAAATGTCTATGCACTCTTCCGTGTCTTTTTTTTTTTTGCAATCCTAAATGCAATGGTAATGAGTAGCTCTGGGCAGTCGACAGAACTGAATAAGGTTGAGTAGGAACACCGCGTCAGCTTTTGTCCGTTGGTTGTCCAGAGACCCTAACACAAGGGAGGTGTGCTAGGACAGGGCGCGCTTTCTGACGTTGTTCTTTGCTACAGTAGCGGTGGTTCGGGATAGACATAATTTCGGTTGAATTCCCTCACTGCAATCTTCCCTGGATTGCCATGTGCCATTCCCCACAACAGATACACACGCCAAAGTTTGGCGGGACAACAAGGTTGTAAGTTCTCTTGAGAAGCCACTTTCCTTGCCCCAGGAAAGTAGAGCACGCTTTATTATGCAGTTTGTGGGAGCAGCGAAATTGAACTTCGAGTGACAAACAACCGCCAAGTAAGTCCCACGCATTCAAAAAATAAAAACAAAATTAGAAAAAGAAAGCCACAGCAGAGGTAGATAAGAAATAAGCATGTGCCAATGAGGACTGTGAGAGGTCCACAACGACCATAAGTGCCTCACTGCGTTGCGGGCGCCTGAACTATCTCGCACCCAAAAAATGGTAGGGTGAGTGTACGGTGTCGTTGCTTATTTCATCATGAGAGAGATGTCATCTTTATTGCGTGTTGTGGCTGTTGTTTGTTGTAGTAATAGTAGTATACTAGTTAGAAGTAATAGTTAGCAGTAGTAGTTGTAGTAGTAGTAGCAGTTGTAGTATGAACGAGACACGTGATACTCATACCAAGAAATATTGCGCAATACACAGGACCTTAGTAAACCATTTGATATGAAATATGATCTCATTGACTACACCTGAAACTCGATCTCCAAACTCCCTTCGATGTATAACCTCGAAACTCCATAGCGCAAGAATCCATTATTATGCATAATAAATACGCTTTCCATACTCAATTGACTATGCAAGGCATGACGCTTACGCGTTTCATTAATAGCAGAGAAAGTGGAGGGTAAAAACTACAGACACGAACTTTGTTACCAACTGGTATCAATTCGTTATCACTTGTCGTTTTCTCCGATCGTAAGAGACAAAAGTCGGCATTAATGCCTCAGTGCGGGGGGATCAGAAAAAAAAAAGAAGGAAGAGAATCATAACCTAGCGCACAACTTGGTCGCTTTACTATTGAGCGCAGCCAGCCCACCAAAGAACGGTTTGTCCTCGCAGACACACACCCCACCAGCCTCTTTCCTGTTCGGCGCTCGGGTTGGGCCATGAAGCACGTCCCACGCGACGAGGGTGGATAGGGAAAATTAATCTCGGGGGGATTCTTTCATGGTCCCCCTTCCCTACAACCTCCTTCCTACCCACCCATCAGGGGCAGGTGTTTCCACGGGGAAGTTAGCGCGTTTTGACGAATCTATTTTCACTATTATTTTTCTTTATTCCGAAACATCGGCTGACCCGTCACCGAGCTTTTTGCTTTGTTGTGCGGCGACGTCTTGAGAGCACGATGGAAAAACGCGAAGGACACGACCAAAGACCGCAACAGCGCGCGCAAGAAATATGTGCTGAATGAACACTCCCTACGCATATTTTTGCACATGGATTGAATCATGGCAGCCTATTAGATGGCTTTATTGACAAACTTTAGGGGACTGTCGAACCTGGAGATACGTGCAGTAGAATTTTGCGGGAAGCAATATATTACTCTTTTTTTTTCGCCCAACAGTCGTCAATGAAAGGATGTCAATACAGTCATTGAAGGTAGCAACTGCTTTCCTTCTTCCAGCATTTATGTAGATAAAACACTGCCACCCGTAAGGTAGGGAAGAACATGTAAGCTCCCCCTCCGCTCCTCACTTCTTCGCTGCGTCTTCCTTACCAACTTCCCTTCCCCTATACTCTACGCAACCGCTTATTCTGTTGGAACCTCCGGTGTATCACATACTGAAATAAACTTGAAGCTTGAACTCATAAAACGAGTACCAAGATGATCACCGCACTGCAGCAGAAATTCGCAATATATCGCTGCGTGTTGTACCATCTGTACGTTCACCCTTTGTTTGCCGCGCTAGTGAATAACCTCCTTTTACGTACGGGAGAATTTATGAACTTGACACATATGAACGCCAGCTACTGTTCCTTTCGCTTTGTTATTCATCGTGTTTTTTTTTTCATCGCGTGTCAGAGGAAGTGAGTACAGGCACCCTTAACAGGAGCAAAATCTACTGACACACATTTATGAATGCAAAACAAAAAGAGTCTACAGATGCTTCAAACAAGTGTGGGATCCCTCGCTATAGTGTCCCTTTAGGAGCGGCTCGATAAGGTAAGTGTTTTAAGCAATTAAGTTTAGAATTTGTCCTTGAACTTGAAATCGTTCTTCGCAAAAACTTAATCGCTAAGTACACTTTCAAAAACACAATGATTTAAAGGTCACCTCCAAATAAGCATCCTGGCAGCTGGGAGGGGTGGAACAAGTATGGCGGTCCTTTCCGGTACCGTATATAAAAAATTTGCTGAAGGCGCCAAGAAGCCAGAGTACACCGAGAAGGTCAGGGCCGGGCCTTCTCGGTGTTATTATTCTTATGAGACTAATATACGTTATTTCCTATCCCTCCGCCTTTTCGGCGCAGTCTCCGGTGACACTGTATAGGCATCCTAATAATACACACAATTTAGGTTTCTTTTGTCGCGCACGAGCTTTTGATGACACACGCACCACGAGGCACCCGAGGGCGCCACCCCGTTATTTTCGCATGCCGAGCTCGCTACGCCCATCAAATACGGAGGCTACGATAGAAAACTGGACCACTGCGGAGCCATTCGTTTTCCCTTTGCATTGTGTTATACACACCTGAAGAAAGGTTGCAGTAGCTACTACCTAGTGTCACTACATTTGCTACCTTGGTAACCATAGATTTAGTAACAATACTGACTAAGCAGAGAGAGAAAGAGACAGAGGGAGGGAGGGAGGGAGGGAGGGAGGGAGGGAGGGAGGGAGGGAGGGAGGGAGGGAGGGAGGGAGTTACAGAAAGGCAGAGAAGTCGGCCTGAGCTATAACTTGCTCTGGCCTGCTACACTACCTTGGGGAAAAGGGGCGGGGAGGAAAAGGGCTGATGAATGATGGTAATTGTATCGGGAAGAGATGCGTATTACAAGTTCACAGAGTTGTGGCATCTCTAAAGCCATGCGTCGAGCCCAGTGGCTTGGATGAATGCTATAGTGGTATTTGTTATCAGGGCTGCGCTGTTTGCATTAGGCCTAGGACCTAAAGGAAACTCGTCTGATAGCGGTCTCTTATCGACGTTTGCAATGGCAGAAACCAGTTGCTGTCGTTCCTACGCGTGCGCGGGACACACGCAAAATATATGATCAAGTGTTTCTGGTACCTTAGAGTATTCACATTTTGGGCTAGTATCACTGCAACCTATCAGATGTCTATAACAGTTGGGGAATACGACACCAATGCGAATCCGGTGCACCATGCTTGTTTGGCTTATCAGTGTAGTCACTGTTACTAATGGGTCTCAGCTACCGATTCCCAACACAATTAGAAACAGTGGATCCAAATCTTTTGGTTTATAACACACACATCGGGCCCACTCTGGAATACGTCACAGCTGGTCTGATACGGGGCAGAGGCGAGAATAATTGTGTCAGGTGGTGATAACTGCGTTTGGTAACCTTTTTTATTTCTTAAGAGTGTAGACATACAACCAGTTTGACGCCTTGGAAACAAGGCGTTTCTTGCCATCGGAAGATTTTTGCTACTGCGGCAATAGTTAACATCTCGAAAGGGGGTTTGTTGTGTCCACTTTTTCTGTTGCTCCTTTAGCGACAGAGCTCACAGGTCACATAGGTCACAGGTCATCATCAAGTCACCGTCGTTATCGCTTCCTCACATAGGAAAGTACTTACTATGGTACTCCGGCAAAGTTTTTTTTCTTTTTAAAATCGAGTTGCTGCATTGCGATTTTTTCGACTCGTATTATCAACATTCCAGAGCACACCGGGCCTTATGAATAACTCGTAACATTGTGCAACTATATTCCGCATGTTTGGCGTTGCCAAACTAATTGATTTATTACCATCCGAATGCTTTTAGTCAAACTCTTCAGAAACTTTTCTAATTGACATTTTGAGAAAGCCTGCCTTATGTACCTCGCATCTTTTGTTGTCGGAATCAAAATAGCGCGTGAAGTTAACGATGGTGTAAGGAGGTCAATGTCATAGGCATTGCTAAATAAAGAAGTCAGAACTATAGCAACGTTATGTTTGATCACATTATAAAACGCATTGCTTTGTGAAGCAAAGACACATGTCACTGTCACGACATAGTTGGCGAAATGCAGGATTCGAGTCTGTAAAAAAACTAGTACGACATTCTTGCAGGCAAAATCATTAGTCTGAGTGGAATCGCAGCTATTGCCGCACGCTAGGAAACCGACGATGATACCAGACGATCCAGCTGGGGGAGACCAAGTAGCCAACAGGGAGAAAATCAAACAATTGCGTACCCATGGTGGAGATCGAACCTCGACCGATCTCTCAGCACAGCAACTCAATGCTCTAACCATTATGCCACAGTTGTATCATACTTCTCTGAGGCCAACACCAAGTCGGAAGTTTCCAGAACATTGAGCAAACATCGCAAATGTATGTTCTGTTAGAAAAGAGACAGCTGCCTGAAAAGTGTTATCATATTCACTGAAGAATATAGTGGGCATGGGGCAAAGATTAAAGAAATAAGCTACTGTGAATTCGATACTTCAGCCGCCTGGTTGAGAGCCCGACAAAGAAAGTGACCGGCATGGTAACTTTTAATGCCTCTACGACTACAGAGCATCTACGAAACAAGAAGTGCGAATATAAGAAATATCAATTTAAAGTGCCTAATGTAACACTAGTATTAATTTATGCATGACTGCCTCTGCCAGCGTTATGTTTTGAAACGCGCCACCTGGTATTTGCGGTGCAACATGGCGGAGAATACTTTTACGTGATTTGAAACAGTCGAGAAATACCTATAAGGCACCGGTCTAACATGCTTGGCCGAAAAATCTGAGCTGTTGCTGTGCAGACCAACGGGAGATCTCCCAAGAACTACAACATACAAACCTACAAAGACATACAACTCATGACCCAAGGTGGACAACCCATACCCAATGTCGAGAAGATAAAGGTGTTGGGAATGATCATAGAAGCCAAGGGCACCAACGGAGAAACTATTCGAAAAATCGAAGCCAAAGTTTCTCAGACGACGCGATTGATCAAGAGAATCACCAACAGGCATGAGGGAATGAAAGAAGCAAGCGTCATGAGAATCAATTAGGCGTTCGTCATAAGTCAGATCACGTATGTGACGGCATACCACAGACGGGGCGCCGCAGAAAAGAATCTAGACGGCCTAATTAGGAAGATATATAAACAAGCGATTGGACTCATGCTAGGCACGAGCACGGCGAAACTGCTAGAGCTGGGACTGCACAACACGTTAGAGGAGCTAATAAAAGCGCTATTTATTTATTTATTTATTTATACACATACCTCACAGGCTCCAACTGGAGTATTGCGTGAGGGGGGTAAGAGAAACAACATGTCGAAAACAGGAGCAAAAAACATAGCTAACAACAAATCAAACAATTGAAAAAAAAAAGTTGAATCGAAATACGCCGAACAACATCAAGCAAACGAAGAACAACAAAAACACTCTGGACGATCAGAAATGCGCATGGCTCATCCAATTCCTGCAAAGAACTGCAAGTGCATGTCAAGTGACATGCTGTCCACAGAATGACAGTCAAGTGAAATGGTACAAATGAAACGTGTGCGCATAACTACGGAATCAATTTTTTTAATGTTTCTCTAAACGTGTCCAGATTATTAATTTCAACAATGCGGCTTGGAAGATCGTTCCAAGCTGCTATTGCCAGAGGTAATGCAGATTTGTTAAATGCATTTGTGTGGCCGAAAACACGTGTGAAACTGTGTGCGTTATATAAGCGGCGAGTATATACGTATATTGCACGTATATAGTGCAACACGAACGCCTCTCCAAGGCGACGGCGGGCAGACACATCCTAGATAAATTAGGGAGCCGCTACCACACACAACACGGAGAGAAACGGGACATACCCAAGGAAGTAAGGGCCAAATTCACGGTACCCCCCTTACCCAAGAATATGCATCCTGTGCACCACGAGGGCAGGAGAAAAAGCAGGGCAAAGAACATGGCGAAGAATACGAAAGGAACAAGGACGCGGTCTTTGTAAACGCTGTACGTTACAAACACAAACGCAGCTTTGTCGCAGCAGTACTTAACCATAACAGACAATGCTGCACAAGCTTGACTATATACACGACACGCATCGAAACGGCGGAGGAAGCGGCTGTAGCGTTAGCCATATAGCACAAACCAAAGCATACGATATAATCAGTGATTCCCAGGTGGCAGTACGCAACTTCGCGAACGGCCGGATCTCAGCTGAGTCACTAAACATACTCAGAAAAGGCAAACCAACAAGGGAAGACAGATGCGTCCAAATCCCATGGATGCCAGATCCTATGGATGCTAACTTTCAACAACCTCTTTATTTCTAGTTCTCGCAGGCGTATTTATACTCCTCAAAACGTCATAAGAGGCGTTTACAGTGCTTGTCAATGAAAAAAATCGGGAAGACCACACACAGGCACTATTGTGACCACACTTATTATTTAGAAGGGTATCCGTTCAACGAGAACGGAGATAATTGAGCTCTTTTTTCTTATTGATAAAGAAGTACTGGAGCATGCGCTTGAATTTTGTGTGCCATAACGCCGGATGGTCAATTTTCCGACCCGTGAGCCATCTAAAACTTTCGTTTTAGAAATACGCCAGATTTCCGTCATGTCTTAGTGAAGTGAGAAGCCTGTATCTTACGACGCCACACGAAGTACTTGCTATCAGTAGCTGCTTGTGGCCCATTACCATAAGAAATCATGGTGCGTCTAAATGAAAATAACAGGTGCTGTGGGAGATGATAGAATTACAGCACCTCGTAGGCTGATCCGAAATAACCTTTGGAACCATGAATAACCTTTGGAACTTTGGAAATTGGAGCTTTGCCCGAATTGTCAGCAGTTACCTAAGCGCGACGGAGAAGTGTCAATGTCTCGCCGAAAAAAGAAAGTGCACCGAGACCTTTACGTCTCGAACACAGAAAATAATTGGAGTTTATATTCGATGGAGCTCTAAGGACGAAGCATTTTAAGTTCACGAGATAACGGAGACGCGCAAGCGCGAAGTGCATCTTTGTCGAATATTTCTCAGCAAAGCGTATTGCTCGCATGTAGAACGTTAATCAACTAACAAACATGGCCCAATTAAAAAGAAATTACCATATGTCAGAAGTGTGGAACAATGAGGAAGAGGGCCTCTATGAATACCTTGAAGAGTGCTTAAAGGGACACTAAAGGTTACTATTAAGTCAACGTGGACTGTTGAAATACCATCACAGAAACCTCGAAACGCTTGTTTCGTGGCAAGGAGAGACTTATTTTAAGAGAAAATGCGTTCTGAAGCGTCCGCGTACCTCTAGCGCAGTTCAAATCGCCCGCCCTCCGATCGAGGAGAACTGACATCATGGTCTCATAGTGACGTTGCGCCATCGGTGAGTAGAACGGCGTCCGCAGACGGCGCTACGGCTTTTCTGCGCAAAACGCAAACGCGCGGCCAGAAACAGAGCCAAGACAGAGCCGACAGCAGCGCGAAAGCGGGATTATGGTGGCTGGCGGAAGGAGAAACTAGTTACGTCGCACATTACGTACCACGGCACACGGAAAGTCCGTTTTCGTTAAACTATAGGCTGCGGCGAGCTCGCAGCGTGGTCGGCGTGGTCTGTGAGAAGTGACGAGCCTTTCCGCACTCGCAACAGGGCATAAAAAAGTGCGAATCGACGCAAAACTCGGCCTAGAAACGTGCTTCGCCACAGCCGACCCAGATGTCGTTTCCCGCACCGCCACCAGGCGCCGCTACTATACCTCAAGCTCTAGCGCAAGACGCCCATAAGCTGGTACTTCATTCTATGACGCAAACTTCGACGCTCGTCGCAATGGACCCTGACACCGACAGATTGGCTCGCGATGGTGGGCTCAACTTCAGCGATTTGAGCACCGACGAGCGCGACCTGCTGCTGAGGGCTCGCACTGCCGGCGTCGTTGCGTACTACGACGGCGGCCTCGACACCGGCTCTCCGGAGCGGGAAAGCAACGAGGGCTTCCCACGACATCACATGGACGTGGCATTCTCGCTGCTTGTTCCAAATGAAAGTTTCGCGAGCCAGCAGAACCCTCACAGCACGACGCGATAACGAAAGTATTGAAACTCCAAAGCGTGCGCGGCGCAGAGTCGTGCGCGCAGAGTCGAGCGAAAACGAAACCTTTCGACCACCCATACTACTGAAGGGTAACGTCAAAATCTTAGTTTTTGTTAGAATCGAGTAGACGTAGACAAGTAGCATTTTCTTCCGTCTTATAATCGAATGAAATGATATTTTAAATACGAGTAGTTGAGTATTAGTAACATAAATTACGGGGAGACCTTTCGTCATCGGTTTAGTACCGGAATGTCGCTGGGGGGTCTCAAATCGTGTCATGCATTTACCTCAATTTCTCGGTTACTAAAGCTCTGTTCGCGATTATATTGACGCCTTAGACGTTCTAGAACATTGCTCTGCCACTTTAACTTGACTTTCTGGTAACCTTTAGTGTCCCTTTAAGAGAGAAAGGTAATTTATTAGAAAGGGAAGATCGGCCTGAGTGATTGTGCTCTGGCCTGATGCTTAATTTTCTTAATTTGCTCAAGGATATTATTGCCCTGATTTTTATTTTCTAGGCCTTTCTTGTTTCGCTATTGGTCGAGTGCCTTCTTTCTTTCTTTCTTTTCCATCGCATCTCACAGGGTAAGAATAGCGGGCGCCTCCGATAGGAGCAGCCATTCTCTTACATACATTTATTAGTAATAAACAAAATACCCAGCGTCCCTCATTGAGATTGACTTGAGGACGTAAATGCTATGAGCAATCGATTTCACATATCTCGTTTCGTAGCTGCCCAAGAATTGAATTTTTGAAAGCGCGGCTTTCTATGGCTGTTATTCCCACTTTACAGGAGCTTGACAGTCCTCACTCTGGCGTCATCACTGCATCGTCTTCATTTTTGTGTCGTCTTTCGTTCGTCACATAGCGACTTCGTCACTTGGTCGTCGACGCGCCATTATCATTCTGTCATCTTCACTTCACTGTGCACTCGTGACCTCGTCGCCATCATGATGTCGTTGGCATGCTGTCAACGTCAAGCAGCTGACGTCGTTTCGTCGTGGTCCTCATGCGTTCGTGGTTGCATGGTCATTATTCCACCACTGTCCCTAATTCATCGTCCCTCAGTCGTCGTCATTTAATTGTCATCACTCAATTATTGTAACTCATGCGTCCTCATTCCTTGTTCACATGCCTTCGTGGCGCTTCCGCAATTAGGCAGTCGATGGCAAGCCGACATCGCCATGTAACTGTGGTCACTCCGTACTCGGTATGCCGCTGTTAGGAAATCGTGGTTAAATCATCATAAATATGTCGTCATTAGAGCGTTGCCCATTACATTGCTCTCAATGCCGGCTACCCATTTTCACAGGCAAGTAAAGAAAAAGTCGGCTACGTCATCCCCGTAGTGAATGTTTGCATTTAATGTATACTTGAAGAAAAAACAGCGCTAGAAAGACGCGGACTAAAAGAAGAACATGTTCGGCAGGCAGCGCCTGCCCGTCGTACATGTTCTTGTTTTATACCGTTTCTTCATGGCGCTGTTTCTTTTTCAAGTATTTTCTTCAAGTGTTTTTCCTTCAAGCCCACATCAAGCTCCTGCTGCATTTATTGTGCATTTCTGGCAACGTTAAACAGAGGCCGCTGCGCGCCTGCGTCTAAAGATGCGTGTCATTACCTTACACTTGCCTGAGTGCGTTGTGTTTGCTTAAACACTGAGTTACCCTTGCGTCATTTGTATTTTATTTGCGTAGAAGGACACTTCATTTACGCAATTTACGCAAGGGGAGAGGGTTTCTACTCCAGGCTGCCCGAGCGGCCGCGCGCACTTGTCCGGGCCGCTGTATATTGAAAGCCATCGGCGACGGAGACAGAGCACACCGTGCGCTGTGTTCTCGCGGCTTAGTTCGCGTTAATGCGAGACGCAGCACGAAGGTCATTTCGCTCGCTGCTGCTGCCGCACTTCCTCTCTCAAGCGTTTTGACAGCGGGTTCCCGCGGTCATCGAGTGAGGTGTATATCACACTGACCGCAAATAAAGACGGAGACAGCGGAAGAGAGCACAAAAACGACGCGGGCGGTAACTTTCAACTGGTTTATTCACGGCAACCCGTGGCCATATACAGACAAATAGAGCATGCGCAGAACGCAGCAGACAAGAACGCTCATCAGCCTAGCGGGGGCAACCAATTATGTGATACTTCTATTAGATTGCTTCAATCGGAGATATATTTTTTTTTATCATTGGTTGCCCCGCTAGGCTGATGAGCGTTATTGTCTGCTGCCTTCTGCGCATGCTCTATTTGTCTATATATGGCCACGGGTTGCCGTGAATAAACCAGTTGAAAGTTACCGCCCATGTCGTTCTTGCGTTTTCTTCCGCTGCCCCGTCTTTATTTGCGGTCAATACGATATGCAGTAAACACCAACCAAGCCAAACTGAAGTTCTTCTGGAGTGAGCTGTGTTCATGGTTGCTGGTGCGCTCGTGACACCAGGCTTGGTAATTTAGTTAGTAAGTCTATGTTTACAAGTTCATACGGCCGATAAAGCTACTATCCTTACTTCGTAAAGCTGCCCACTAATTTGCTATCGCAATGGATGCTTGGTCTTTCGGGCGAAGCTGCGACTTTTAAAAAATATTAGTATAAAATGACGTTTTTTTTTATCCGCCACCATGCCGCATCTCTGAGACTAGATTTTAGTGTACTGTTTACTTCAGGTTTCCAAAAAGGAGGTACGGAACCCGGCAAGCGTTCTTAAATTGTGGAAGCGAACCTACACGAAGCGCAAACTGGCGCAAGACGCATTGACAACTGGCGACGCATCGACTAAATTAGTGAGTAATCTTAAATCTAACATTACATGTTTACAATATGCTAAAATAAGTGGTCAATGTTTTGACTATCTCAACTATAACATGATTGTAATGCCTAGGGTAGTTGCTAACACGCTCCCAATACTCTGCAATAAATTATGCGAAATATTTCCACCGTCTATCACTGAAGTCTGGCGATGGCGCATCATGTCGCCTTACGAAGTAGTATCACAAGAACTAAATCAAATCATGGTGCGTCTAAATCGCACCAAGACGTGCCACAAGAGCTGATAGAATTACAGCACCTTGTTGCCTGGCCTGAATTTGAACCATGCGCAAATTGCGAGCAGTTCTAAGCAATGCCACTTTCTTTTTTTTTTTCACAGCATGTTTACAGGAGGTATTCAGAGACCTGGAGTGGGAGGAATTGGGGATAAAAGTTGATGGAGAATACCTTTTTTCGTCACTGTTACTATAATTCTTTAAATTTGTTGCTCAGTTTTACGGTATGATGAGTTATCCTGTATTACAGTCACGAGAGAATGTTGTGAAATACGGAAATTATACAGAAAATATTTTATAAAAGTGCGCGTCAGCAAAAAAAAAGAGTGGTTTTATAACTTTTCTATATGTTCTCCTTAACTTTGTTTTTGCTCGTTCCGTATGTTATCATTATTTTGTTGTTGCTTTGTACGTTAATTTGATTTGTCCCTTCCTGATTGAACGCCTTTGTGGATATTGCTATATTTAAGGACTCAACATCTACAACTTCACAAAGTGAAGTATGGAATAGAAATGTTTTTTCCTTTTCTCGATTGGTCGTTTTCTTTTCGCCTTCCAGACAATTTGCCTGTCTTTCTAACTGAATTTTTAGCTGCAGTTCTAGTCTTCCATGAAAAAAATACATCAGCAGGTTCCGCAGTGCTCGTGACGGATGCAATTTCTTTGTGCTCCTCCCTCACTGTTCCTGGTGACTCGCAGATTTCGAGAACTTTCAAATCATTAGTGTCTCCTAATATAGCTTTCATTAGATTTGTTTGGTTGCCTTGGCATAAACGCCTATTTGTAAACGAAATGGCAGATTTGTTCGTAAAGGTCTGCCTGAATAATCCGGTTGTTCAAATGCCGCCATCAGCCTTCATCGTAAGATCTAGATTTCAGAAACACACGATGTTGCGTAAATTTTGCGCCCCATCTTTAACAAACTACTTAGATTTTCAGCCCTTGTCACATCCGTGGAACAGTCAGTTCTGTCATACGCGAATACTTGAAGTCGCGATCGCTGGACTACTTTGTCAAATACAGTTTCTAAATTTTTATTTACGCAGAGCCTTTCTGGCCGAGCTGTTCCTTTTGAGGGGCGCATGAAACAATGCATATTTTATTTTTAGAGCGCAGTTCTTGGCGCCCGTTACTGCGTTGAGCGTCGGCGTCGGTGTAACCAAGCGAACGAGCACAGCGAAGGATGAAAGAGCGAAAGTGATTCGCAGCGGGGGATGAAAGACGGCGAGAGGGAAGATAGCGCGAGGAGGGAAGTGGAGGAGGAGGGTACAGCGGTAGCATGAGGAGGAAAGCTGAGGAAGAGAGCATGACGAAATGGCGAGAAGGAAAGTGGAGTGCCGCATGAGACGTACTTCACGGCGGCGACGAGGCATGCGGCGAGCGCGTACATGGAAACAAAACGCTGGAAAACCATAATGAAAGACGGCGAGAGGGAAGATAGCGCGAGGAGGGAAGTGGAGGAGGAGGGTACAGCGGTAGCATGAGGAGGAAAGCTGAGGAAGAGAGCATGACGAAATGGCGAGAAGGAAAGTGGAGTGCCGCATGAGACGTACTTCACGGCGGCGACGAGGCATGCGGCGAGCGCGTACATGGAAACAAAACGCTGGAAAACCATAATGAAAGACGGCGAGAGGGAAGATAGCGCGAGGAGGGAAGTGGAGGAGGAGGGTACAGCGGTAGCATGAGGAGGAAAGCGGAGGAAGAGAGTATGACGAAAGGGTGAGAGGGAAAGCGGAGTGCCGCAGGAGACGTACTTCACGGCGGCGACGAGGCATGCGGCGAGCGCGTACATGGAAACAAAACGCTGGAAAACCATATACGGAAACAAAACGCTGGCATGGAGTTCGGACCCACTGCGCATGCGCTACTTCGCCTGCACCGCCGCCTCTAGAGAATGTGCTCCACGCGAGCCACGCGCCCCCGTGTTCACGCTTTCTTTCTGAACAATGAACACGACGGTACCGGTGGAAATGCTTTGTCTGACACTGCTGCTAAACGAGCTGCTCGAGCAGAGGCTCAGCGCTGACGCCGGGAGTACTCTGTCGTTCAGAATAAAAAAAATTAGCAACACTATATCGCGAATTCAAAACACCTAAACAGCTGCGCTCCAAATTCGCCTTAGGGAGTAGCGTAATATTCAGTGAATGTATTTTTTTTTTGTCATGGCTTGTGAGCGATTTTCTTGTTTGCCGAAAAAGAAACTTAGAAACACCATTCCGCCTTCTTAGGTTAGATATTAATGCTCAGACTTTACTATCCTTGGGGGCCTCGACTATTGGGCACAACGACAGGAGGAAGGTTTCCCGAAACCATGCAGGGTTTTCTTGCAGTCTATGAGATTTAGAATATAAAATTCGACTTCAGGGTTTCAGTTTTTTTCCGCCAGGTTTATTTACGTTAGTTGTAGATAACTTTCATTTATTCCTTCATTTTAACAAAATCATTATCTACAATCTATCTATTGCGTCTGAACTAAAGAATCTGAAATTTTGTTAGAATTCATTTACATTTCTTCTTTCTTACTTTATATTGAACCGCCCGGCTCTAAGCTAGTCCCCCAGAGCGAATACGTGTCACTTACTTCCAGGCTTTACATATACATCTACAGCCGTCAGCCAGTACGGCCAGTACGGACGCAGCGATTCCATAAATTTGCAAGCAAAAAAGGTTCTGGGTACCACGTCCTTGAGGCAGTTGGTCGTCTGCGGCGAAAGACAAACCGAAGAGGAAACTGCATGCGTCACATCGCTGTTGCAGGCCCCGGGGTTTACACTGTCTGTTCGCTATGACCTGGTGATGAGACTTATACTATATTTTTTTGTGATTTCGAGGTGGGCTGCCATGAGGCACAGAAAAAAGAACGAAAAAAATATCTGCGGATCCCACGCATTGTGGGAATCAGCGTAAGCGCAGCTTTGTGTGCTCTTTGCTTTGATGGACGGTAATCAGCGGTGATGTTGGTGGCGAATATGTAATTTCTTCAGCATTTAGTCCAATATGAAAGTGGGGAGTTAATGTTAAACGTTACCTTGCGTGCACCACTGCTGTTTGTCTGCGCAGTCCGAACCGAACACACCGAGAAACGTGTTTGCTTGAGTCATTGATGTGCGTCATTGTTCATAATCTCTGACAAGGTTAAGCATTATCATTGTCTGATATGGCACGTCGCATCGTGGCAGCAGCGGTCTGCACCACGTTTCGCTGCGTAGCGAAGACGATCATGTTCCGCGCGACGCTTCTTTCGGGCCTGGGTGACTCCAAAGTGCTCGCTTTAGAGCCACTTTGCTCCATAGTGCGTGTTTACGTGCTCCTTCTGCCTACGTGGCCAGCAAGCTGTTGAGGCGCCCGCTCCAAGCGCTCTCTTGAGGTTATATACGAGTGTAATGTTACACTATCACAACCCAGCACGCGACTTCCACAGCCCAGCACCTGCATTTTTGTCGCATAGGAAAGCAAGCACAGCACGTGCCATACGCACAAACTGTGAAACGCTGCCGCGAAGGCGCTGGCCGGGATGGATGAATGGATGCTATGAGCGTCCGCTCTTTAACGGGGTGGTAGGTTGCGCTACCAAGCTCTTGTTATTATATTGCCTAATAGCCTACGTATGTTATAAAACGAAAAAAAAAGAGAACCATGAAGAGCTCCTATCACCAAACTTTCTGAACCCATATATTGAGAACTTCGTTTTTTCCCCACATTTTTTGCACCAATCTCGCAATCGCCTCTTGCTAACCTCTATTGCGGACATGTTTATTTTCCCGCTCCTCTCGCTGAGCCCAAGGGCTTCAAGGAGGCCAGAGGTGCCCAAACCGACCGCTGGGCAGATAGATATCTTCACATCCTAATAAAACATGCTTCATAGATTCCCTAGCTTTACCGCAGCAAGCACATGCTTCTTCCTTGTTGTTGTGCGGAGGCAAGCGCCATATGGTGGGGTCGAAAGAAACTTAGCGGCGCGCGCGAGCATGACCACAGCATCAGTACAAGCGCCCGGAAAGTCGGTATAAGAGGCAAAAAAGCTTCGTTTTAAAAAAATACTGATAATAACGAATGCAACCCCACATTGTGATTAAGTCCAGTAAAACTTTTTGATGATAGTCATCTTGACTGCACTTGAAGTCACCATGATGGCCACTGCGGGGACCAGATCATCTGAGCAAGGGCTTTCGGGTATGCGTTGTGTGGCCCGGCCAGTACACAACACGTGTTACACATCGGTGTCGTGCGCCAGAATCGCACAGTTGGGGCAGGTGCCGTCATCCTCGATGAAGCCCTTCCACTTGCAGGTGACAGCGGGAGTGATGGCTAGCCCAGCTCACATTCCTCTCATAGAAACTGCCTCCGCCCTCGTGATGTTGTGGGGGAGGAAGCGCGCACCCGGAGGGACAAGAGCACGTGACGTTTCTGGACGGAGGAAACTTTTTTTTTTATTTCCTGGGGGTGAAATAAAAATAATAGAGTCTTGCAGTGTGCTTTCTTATCTGCCGTTTCATTGAAAGGGTTGTCTATCCGGTCTTCTGTATCGTAGGCCAGATAATCCGCTGGACATGTCAATGCAAAACAGTGTTGAACTTCCCCTGACGATCCAACACTTCGCGCAACGCCACAAACTTCATGGTGCTCCGTCTTCCCGAGAGCCCACGCTGCAGGTATGTTTTACAAGTATTTCTTTAACTGGCTTCATTATTCTAGGACTGGTCATAACAATGCACTGTCTTAACATTCAGTCTCTGCTTGCGCATGGCCTGCCCTTGATGCTCTTCGTATGTTAGTACTATAGCGGACGTACGTCTCGGAGAAACGTGCGTCATGCCAGTTGCGGAAGGAAATGCACTCGTATGGTCTATTAGAAAGACTGCTACTCGGTCTCCATCTACGTACTCTGTCTACGTAACGCACCAAAGCATCGACTGCAAACGGTTCCTCAGATGAAGCGATACTGCCGATTGGCGGCAACTTATTCACGCACGACTTCGACGCGATCTTGGCCTCAGTAGGCGTAGCACTTAAAGGAAAGCATTTCATTTCAACTGCGTACATTGTGTAGTTGCACCGGAATTTGAATGTAGGAATAGTTATAGCTTAATTAATTAGGCGATGTTTACTAATAAAATGTAGAGCAAGAATAAACCACGGAAACTGCGGCTGAATATTCGTTTTGTAGAAACTTCCCCAGCTATCATTCTTATATAATAAAACGGTCGACAATGCTGCACCGAAATTTGCACCGGCACCCTTTTCTCGTGCTAAGTTGAAGATAAGAGTGATGTGCGTGTTAAATGAGTAAATAATTTGTTTACATGATCCTCAAGCAATATCTTGTGTCAGCCACGGGAGTTTCTGAAAACAATAAAACGGGAACGTGCTATATCTGTCCTATAGGAACTCAGTGTTGTGTATACCATGGCGCCATCTCGTACGCAGCAGGCGAGGAATAGCAATATATCGATCATTGATGCAACTGGCATCCTAGCATCCTAGCGCCATCTCCTCGGCAGATTCACAAGCTCAACCCATATTTCCTGAACTTGGCACTGGGGTAGTCAAACAACTTTAAGCAACGCATAAAAATTTAGTAACATATTATTTGACGTACCAGGTGCTTTGATACAAACGTAACCACGTGTAACATCAACAAACACAATTCGATTCGCAGTAAACAATAAATATTAGTAGAAAAGTTACGTATTCTCAGCGGGAAGCATTTATAAACCATTTATCCTGACTTTACAGCTGTTCTGTTGTATTAATATGTTCTTGTATATTTCCTACACCCGCTTCACACCTTCCTCCCACATTTATATTCATACGCCCCTTATTTTCAGTTTTCTAATAAAATATATGACGAAAGGTGGAAAGGAACAAAGGTTTTTAAATACTTTAGGGATAACATTAAAAGAATCTCTTCTATTTATAAAAGTACTCTGAGAGATAAAGCCTGAAATTATTAAGCATAAAAAATTATCGAATTTTAGCATGAAAAGGCCCTGGCAAATGCCATTTGCCTAGAGCTCTGTACGCGTACGATAACTTGAAGTGCGCTTGAATGTACAATACCTACGATATCACCAAGGTAGTTTCAGTACAAGAAGGCGGCCCACATTCACCAAGCACCTGCATGAAATCTAGCGCTATTTATAAAGGTTCGTTATATTCGACTCGCTGCTGCTTATTACATTTACAGTTTACATACGCGAAGCTCTATGGCTCGGAGAAGTTCGGAGACGTTGAAAATTCTCAGTGTCTCTAATGACGTCAAAACTATGCCCGTATTTGTGCTTCTCTTTTTTTTTTTTCGGGGTACACGGCGGTCAGGCGATCGCATGTTCGTGGCATCCTACATAAGGGTACGCTTGGAGCAGAAAGCCAGTGGGAAATCGTGCTAGCGCGCTGCGTCGACAGTCTTGGAGTCCGTAATGTAGCGGAAGGCGATCTGTTTCCTGCCACCAGATGTCAGGCCAGGCCTACCTGAAGGAGAAACCTCAGGAGAGACCAATGCTCGCGGTATTTTTAACGTTGAAAAGCCAGAGGAGCAATGTCGCTAGATTGATTTTGCCACCGGCTCGCAAGGAACGTCGTAGCTCACGGAATGAGTGCAAAGGATGTAACCATGTGACATACTCTGGCACGTCGACCAACGCCTAAGTATTGAGCTCTCTACCTTTGTAGTTACGATGTAAATTATAATGAGACGGCCCAGCACTCTTCCTTGCTTGCTGAATGAAGGCTATATTGAATTATGCGAACAGAAAGGTTCTGTAATAAGAAATGTGACACTTGCACAACCACCTAAGAAGCTGCCCCAGAATTTAGAAAATTACGTTCTTTTATTGGGCTAAAACTATTGCTAAGAGAAGACATTTGTCAAAAGTGATATCGGGCATGCTATTAGCGCCAACTTCCTACTAATTACTAATAGCGCTTACGTACGAAAAGCTTTGTGAAATTGAACCCTGATTATTGAACATATAGAACCTTCTCAGCCCATTCGGTGATCCTTAAGATAACTCCTATGGCTGCAGACAATGACCACTATAAGGCAGGGTTCGAAGACGAAGGGACGCTCGTTATGATATTTGCAGCGTTCTACAGTGGGAACACAGGCATCTACTGTTAAATGTGACAAGAATCTAGTATAGCATTTCACAAATAGATTAATAATAATAAAATAACATGCCTATATAAAGACGTAGTTGCCACTCAAATCCTAAAGGGCCCACGAAAAATTTGTTTACGTGGCAAACAAACTATATACGTTCTATGTAGTCAGGTCATTTTGGTACAAACATCTGCCGCAAACGCCATTTTTTCTCAGCGCAGTACAAATCCAGGGCTTTAGAGTTGAGACGTTCGCTCGCGTTACATAAGCTTTCCTGAAATCCCTGTCACTGTGAAGCTGCTCTGGGAGCGTCCTAGAAATAAATGGTTGCTGCTTATCCTTTTACAGAAGGAGGTCTCAGGTGGCACGAGGCACGAATGCGTGCTTATTGAATTGGAACGCGCTTCGCTGAGCGACAAAGCGCGGGGAATGGACACAGGATACAGGTAAACAAGAATGTGCCGCCAATCACGCGTTTATCAGTCAGTCACGCAGTGAAAACCAGCTTCATTTGATTAGCCTTCCCGAAAACGGACGTGATCCGGTACCGATACATCTATTGCAGGTCACGGAGCGACGGAAGCATAAACGCAGTATCACCTTTGCTGTGTGCTACTTTTTTTTATTGCTGGTTATTTTAACCAGTAGGTGTCAAGAGTCGTCAGAGCAATCCGATATGGTTTCTTTCTTTTGCGTTCATGTCATTGTTACGCTACTAGTAGGACAATGCTCCGCCGACCAACAAGACAGTCGACTCTAGCTACATCCGACAGGATGCAACAGCTTATTAAACGCACAGAAAGGAGAGAAAGAAGAGAGAGTGAAAATTAAGAATGCAAGAAAGAAAGAAAGAAAGAAAGAAAGAGAAAAAGGAAGAGAACAAACAAACCAACAAGCAAACAAACAGAACGTAATGTACAGGCAGGCTGCAAGCCTGCCTGTACTGCGAGAAAAAAACAACTTACCCAGAAATATGGCACTCTGTGTTACTGGATGAGTTCGGTGATTATGATCGCCTAAAGAGCGGTTATATGTATAAACCAGAAGATGTAAAGTCAAATAATTGACAAATAAATAAATAAATGAATAAATAAATCGTCCTGCTATATGAAATGGCGAAATTAGAGCGTAATAATTTAAGCTGTAAAACACGAAGGACAGAATTGTGAATGGTCCCGACGTGTCGTCGTTCAAGATACTGTTTCGAGTTTGTTAAAAATTAATCTACCATCCCTTGTTGAACGACTGTGACGCACTCGTCTTGATATTTCACAAGTAGAATGCCGGGCATTTTTAAATAATTTTTTGAATGCATGGTATTTAGGTGATGTTGTTGCCCTTAGGTTGCACCAACTACTTCTTTTCTCATAGAATAAGAATATACTAAATATGACATAACAAGCCGGAAGTTAACAAAATAATGGTTGCAAAGATTTAAAAAAGATATTTAGGTGACGTAAGTACACTGAAACAGTTCATCACACAAACCACATCAAGAATAAATTTCAAAATATATTTATTTCACATAAATGCAGAAGAGATAGCTTAAAACACATTAGAACGGTAAAGTTATTTCACATAAAATAAGTACAAATAACATAAGACACCATAGAGCGTAAAGTGAGCTGTATACATTAAACAAACAAAATACAAAATCAGGCCACAGCAATTCGAGTGATTATGGGCACAGAAAGGAATATAAACTGCAATAAATTATTTCCAACAATATTGCCCTCTTCCGAAAATCATCAGAGGGACTATAGCGCTCGAATTTGTAATGCATTTGTTGGCCGTGGGCTTAGGACTTTCTTAATGGCTACGGGTCTGTGGTCTAGTTCCCCTAAGGGGCGTGTCAGATGAGCCCATTTATTTATTTTGTAATGGATTGTTGTGTAGACTGTACACTTGCATTTCCTGTTATTTTTGTCTCTATAAGTTTCAAGTACCACTGGGACTTTTCTGAGGTATACATGCGTGTTGCTTTTTTCTAGCGGACATTTTGCACAACATACGTTTCATGTACAACCGCGACTTTTCTGGTGTATACACGCTGGGTTTCTTTTCTTTTCTCGCGGACATTTTGCACAACAGATTCTAGTTTATGTTCGTTGATTATAGGTTTTATCCTCATCATGCATTTTTTTTCTTCACGGACATCTGAGGCTACTGATGCTGGTTTATATAACATGTTTCTGGTTGTAATTAAGCTCTGTATTCTTGTTCCAGTAACTCTTGCTTCTATCAGTTATATGAATGTTTTATTATTTTGCTTCTTTGCACGATTTTCACGTTTTCTTGTGCTGCGATGTTGCCAGAGCTGCTGCAGGAGGTTGAAAACTTCTCAAGCCGTTCATCGCGGCTTTCTATCTCCTATATTTATTTTGTGTCAATGAAAAAAGAAATTATGTTTGATCTGATTTGATTTGATGAAAAGAAAGAACTGTATTGTTGAAAAGTGTTGCGGGATCCATTAAAAAGCTGCTGACGCAAGGATATTTTGTAAGGAACGAGGGTGAACTATCCCCTAGAATTCTTATTTATCGTTTCAACGAAGGTGACATTATTGCGAGTTGAGTAAGTGCCCAAACGCTGAAACAGCATAGCAGCCTGACACAGCAATGTTGAGATTCTCAGAGGCTCTTGTGTTTGTAATTGGCAAGGAGCGTACATCCCGCTATGACGTGCGCTATAAACGGAAGCCTCTGAATAAACGTCGGAAGCCCGTGGCCCCCGAGATGTATACAGCATGGCCCCTGATGGGTTTCATCTATAAATATGGGTGGCGCGTCTCTTTAGGCTCCCTAGTTTTGCCGGCGCCTTATAGCCCCAAGCATTGACGGTACATTCTTTATTGAAGAAAGAAAAAAAAAAACGGCCGCAGAGCACGCGACGTCTGGAAATAATACACAGCCCGAAAGCACTGATAACCGCACCAGTTTCTGAGAGAGAAATATTAAGCAGGCCTCCATAAAATTTTCGAAACCAGTTGTTTCGTTGTTGTGTCAGGTGACCAGTGGTTTATTTATTAAATTATTATTAACTGATTGTAAGGTGATGGTGAGTGCCTGTTTGACGGCAAGAACTACTTACTCCTCTTATGCCACCTTATGATGAGACAAAAAAAAAAAAAACCTGTCATACGAAGAATAGTGAAAAAGGCTATAGTAACAACATCGAGAAAGTTCACATACACGCAACAAAAAACAATTGTTTCTGAGCAGTTCACAAGCGTTCAAATGTTCATGTTGCCGCACACACGGCGGGAACGCAGCGACCACAAACGCATACATAAGAACCACAAGAACACGATACTAAGAGGGAACTTGGGATACACGGATGAGTAAAGCTATGGAGAAAAATAAAAAAAGTATACATATATGGCTCACTTGGACAAAAACAGCGTCGTTATCAAAGTTACAACTATAAAATTTAGCCACTTTTCAAATATTCCCAATTTTTCAACAAACTGTACGTATGCGCGTGCTGCACTGTGTCGAAAGTTTTGTGGTGGCTTCTTAATATACCTTTTTAATAAATTCTTTAAATAAGAATGAAGAGGCGATATGATATGGCAATCGCAGTCCATGCGGTCAAGCCAGTAAATTTCTACCTATATGATCGGAATACTAACATGTAGAACACTTTCAATGTTACCTCATGCACACTAATTCTTATGAACAGGTGGAATGAAAATAAGTACAGATACAATATTAAAGAAAAATGAAATCCACGACGTGCCATTTTTCTAAATGGCGGGAGTTATTGACTTGTCAAGGCGTCATATATAACTCTCCCATTATATCTCACTCACTCGTCGGCCTTTCAGCGTGACAAACAGGAGATGTCGGCCAGTTCAAGGAAATGCTCCAAGGATCTGGACGATTGGCCGTTGTCTGGCCAGGTGCTACTTGAAGACCGTACCCATCGTTCGTCGACCCACAAAGCTACGAAGGCAATTTTGTCTTTCTTGAGGGCGACTGGCCTATGTGAACGCCTTTGACTCGCTCAGGCCCTCCACGTGGGTGCGTGAGCTCACCGCGGCTTTCCCCCTCCTCCCCCCTCTCTCTATCTTATCTTTCTATTCCCTCTTTCCCGTCCCCCAGAGTAGGGTAGCCAACCAGATGCACTTCTGGTTAACATCCCTTCCTTCTCTCTTTATTTTCTCCTCTTCCTCCTCCTCCTTCAGCAAGGTATAGCCTAGAAGTTCAGTGCGAGCTCCGCCAATAAAGCCACACTGCGCTTTCACGCTGTGGCTCCGCGCTTCAAGATAGTCCCCAAGAGACGACGATGTTGAAATAAGTTAGCCTCCGCCGTGACGCTGCTTGACCAGGCGAACGCAATTGATTAACGCGGCTGGCTTGTCGACCAAGACAAGTTCCCTGAGCTTCTCAGCGGTGTATTTGCCGATTCATTCGTACGTTGTCACCCACTATTTATAGGTGGTCAACAGTAACAGGTGACTTTCACTCGCGAAGTATAATTGGCAAATGCAGTAAAATGCATTGCGATTGCGCAGCGTTTCGAGGTGCTGTTCGCAAAACACGTCAATTGTACTATAGCTGGCTAACCTACTGCTGCAGCATTAAAAGTTAAGCTAACGCGTTTACCTTGGAACTCCCACTTTGCTGTCTGTTGCATGAACAGCGTAGGAATCACAAGTACGCTTATCTAAAAAATTATTTTCTTGGATTCAAAAAGAAACGTTCGATCAAGGTGACCGACAGAAACAAAACTGCGGTCAATATGTCCATCCTAATTGCGCAGACTTCTTGATTGGGGAATACTGAAAACTTTGAGAACGGCGTTTAGAAAATGACAAGGTCGCACGTGTTTAGTCTGCGAGGCTAAAACAGACTCATGCTCAACGTGGCGAAAATTGGGATTTGAGTGACCCTTTGCATAAGAACAGCTAATGAAACATAGGTATACGTTTTTCGGTTCAATACCATAGATCAGCACAGAAGGAAGCCCTGCGGCCTGATTTTATGGTTTTCTCGCGTCATAATAAAACTTATCCGCCACCGTGTAATCGGCTCGGCGGCTGTTAATGCGATTACTTCTACCATCCACATGCGCATGAAGATAAAAAAAAGTGCGGTAACGGGACCGAGGTTAACGATTTCTTTAGTTGGCGCCTTGCCTTTGTTTCCTTTGACTCGAGCCTGGTTAGTGCTCACATCTGGCGGCGATATCGAGAAGCAGCTTCGCGCCCAGCAGAAAAAAAAGAACACGTCCGCTAGCGCCACGGCGCCGTCGCGGCCGGAGCGGGTGGCCGGCCTGCTGCTCGCGCGTCGAGAAGCCTGGCGTCGAGAGTGCGAGGTGCGCGCGCCTGGTGCCGAGAGTAAAAAGCGGCCGTCTGGTATGGCGAGATGGCGAGTCTCTCTGGACGACGGTTTGTTCTCTGGGCGATTTTCTGGAGCACGTCGACTCTGGCCGACTTGGATTTCCCCAAAAAAGATTTGTAAGTACACAGTACTCAACCTGTCCGCTTTTTGAAAAGCCTGTTACGCGCGCATTGTGACGCATTCTCGTTTGTGCGGGGCGAAAGCTAGCACCTTTCGGTGCGTAGAGGTTGGGTTCCCGTTCGTACGCCGTAAGTTTCCGCGCGGTACGGGCAGGCGAGCCGAATCCCGTACGGTGGCGCTGTTGATACCGCGAAGTTCCAAACGCGTTATCGTCGAGGAAGACTCGAGAAATCACGAGATGGTAGGTGTGACAGTCCGCCTCGGAAAGAGCTTGTTCGTTTATTGTGTGTATTTTCGAAAGTGAGCTGCCAGACGTGAAGCGAAACGAGATAGGATCCACGAACCGGCAAATTCGGGAAATTTTGCATGTGCTAGTCACCTGCTACGATCCGTAACATTTGTTGTTTGTCGCTGCTAAACGCGTTTCGATGCCTTGGCAGATTCCCCGCAAAACTAAATGCAAAGATCTATTGCAATTGTTCGGAAACAATACGTCAGTGAAAGCGCTATCTCTAAATATGAAGCGAATTGGCATCCTTGAAGGCACCGATGATTCCTTTGAGCATGAGCCGTCACCTTCTTCGAAAGCATTATTCAGACTACAGTGCCTTAAGTTTTGCGTTCGCAGTAGATGAGTATGAAAATTGTGCTTCTTCGTTAGGCTGAAGGGGCGCGAAAAAACCGAAATCCCCATTAGGAATTGCGTCCTGTAAGGCGTGCTGCGCTGCAAGCACTTCCTTAGTGAGGGAAAGACAACTTACGTTGTGATACGGTGTTTGGGATGCTGGACTGATTCAGTGATGACAATCGTCTGGAAGAGTCTATGACGTGAGCAAAACAAAAGGGGAAAGTGAATAAACTCAGGCAGAAAAATGACATATGTGAACGAAAACAGAGTCAATATGTAAAATGCAGTCACAAATGGGATCTGGTTTTGCAGAAAACATCGGCTAGTTTTCCGGGTTAGAACGGGTGACCAGAATTCTTATTGAACAACGCTTGAAAATTGTCGGCAGTTTTTCAGTGCAATAAATGATTCCTGTGTCTGGTACGCTTTCTCTTTTGTATAACACGGTATTTTGCGGGCTTCAATGGTCAAAAGCAGCAGAACTAGACTGTGAAAACTGGTTTAGACGCGCTGTTTTCTTTTTTTCTTGCGGCGAGCTCATTGAGTTGTAGCGATTCGCAGGGAGTAGATGAGTTTGGAGTACCTTCAATACACTTATCTGCACGTATATGATTCTAGAACGTTTCCAGTTCAATAAAATATAACTCACCAACAAAGCAGTGCTGTCAGCATGTGCTATGTTGACCGAACATGGAAGTGTCGCTATTGCCTTTCGAACATCGGTCTTTTACATCCGTGAGAACGTCTGGTGACTTCACATCTAATTATTAGCGGGGCGTTTGTGATTGTCTTACCTAAATGGACTTGCTCATCCAAGGTTCTTTCTTTTATTTCAATATATTGCCCAGGTGAACACGTAACTACGTCTGTGCGCACGCCTGTATTCGCATGGCATATCCAATGAAACGGGAGTGGGGGATGATCTGAAGCCAGGAACTATATGATGTGAACTTTGTATGAAGGCTTCCTAGCATGGAGGACGGCTGCGCTCAGGTAGCGACATCGAAGCACACCTGAGGACGAAGCATAATCGCGGCACGTCATATATACGCGTTTCTGATGTCTTCGTAGCATGGAATGTGCTCTACGTACTTGCTCCTTTTTCATTGTAGACGAATGCAGGCAAGTTGGTTTTGGTGTTGTGCTTGCTTCTCATCTATAACTCTTACTCTTATTTAACGATTTTGCACCAGCTGTTAAATGAACAGATATATAGGACCTCTCATTGCTGCTAAATGAAACTTAACGTCTAAAACACTTCGGGCCTTACGGCCCACGACAAGTAGTCGATATAGCTGATGTAAGTGGCCTTTTTCAGCGCTTGTTGAAGACACTTACACCCGTCAGTAGAAACGGCGGCGTTCTGTGTATATATATATATATATATATATATATATATATATATATATATATATATATATATATATATATATATATATATATATATATATATATATATATATATATATATATATATATATATATATATATATATATCATGTGTTCCTGGAAACCACACTGTGATAAACATTGTAGTCTCAATGACGTTATCGGCACGTCATCATGTTAGACGCAGGCTCAGTAAGCGAAGAACGCGAATAATCGCTTTACATAAATACGAGGGAAAAATGAAACAAAAATTATTTTCTCCATCTGACAACCGTGTTTCACAGAAGAGCCATACCTTGAATTTGAAGCAGGTCAATGGGGCCTTATTTGCAGTGCTCGTACGTACAGCCCACATTGACCTTGTCCCAGGCAGAAAGCTGCGAAAAGCAATCGTGGATAAGTGCGTCAGGAATGGTGCGAAATAGCTCAAGTATTAGTAAGTTTCAATTCCAAGCTAGGCGCAGGTTACAATCGAGCGTCAGAACCCGAATCACGCGGTTATGGTACGCAGTGGTGAATGTGGACCGCAAACGTACACTGCAGCCCATTGGGATGTAAGGCGCGTTCGAAGTTCTGCCGAATATAAATCAGACAAGAAACAATCCGAAAGGAAAGACAAAGAAAACATTTTCTGAAAAAGCAACGTCCTCAACAGCGTCCGTTGGATATCGAGAGAAAGGCACAAATCACTTGCTGAGTTTACGAGAATCCGGACATTCCCTTTCTGAATAATCACTTTTAGGAACCCTGTTGCAATTTCAGAATTTAGAGCAGCAACTGCTAAATGCACATGATTATGCCACAAATACCCAAGGAAATACTAGATGGGCATCTACTGACTGGCTTCGCATCAACTGTTGCAAGGCATATCTTGCAACAGTTGCCAAACGCAAATAACTAGCATGCTTATTTTTTACTCCTATTTGTGCGTAACGCGGTTTTACTGACGTAAGCCCCCGCTGATCATTAGTTGCCGAAGAAAAAAAGAAGACGCTAATGACTAAAGAATTAATTCGTTTCAGTTGAGATGTGTCAAGGCTCAATATTTTCTTGCTTTGATCCCACTGGTTGTTTTTATAGACAGAGATGTCCCTTTGGAAGGCAGTAAAAAAAAAAAAATTGGAGCGCACCTAAGCATTTCTTATGAGTTGTGAATACGAAAGCATTAATGTCCAATTGAACGCCGCTGAGCGATCCTTCGAGTTATGAACTTCTCACGGGCAAGCGAGCGCGTTGAGAAGCTTGGCCCACGCCTCCTAGACAGCACAAGGCCGCTGCACTTAGGTCAGTGACGTCATGCTACCTTACCCGACTGCCACCTCATGGGGACTGCGATCTCATGGAATCTAATGTGTCGACTTCCGAGTAAGCCGCGGTGATTTTGACGTCACCGTTTTCGTCACGCCAGGCTTAGCCGCTCAAATTTCGGTCCAAGTAGCATGACGTCATAAAGCAGAGTACGCAGGGCTGCTCTCTGGGAGGCGCTCGTTTTGACCCGTGGGTAAGACACTCGGCTTCTCAGCGTGGGGTCGAAGAGTTCGAAACTCACTACCGCCAACGTATTTATTTTTCGAATTTATTCTGTTCGTTTTATACATTAATTTCTTTATAGCGATTACCAATGCGAAGTTAGAACGTAGGCGAAAGCTTGCGCGGACAAGGTACGCGCGAAAAACACAGGCTTGCGGGAGCGAGGTTGACGTGGCGTCGCCTCGATGCCCTCTCCCCTTACGCGAAACCTATTGTGGCAGCAGGTGTCCCCTTTCGCCCGTTCTGCTCCGTCGAGGCGCGCACGTGACGCAGCGTAGCAGCCAATGGGAATTTAGGTGCCGTTTCGCTGCTACAGACGCCGGCTTCTTCACTCAATCTGCCATGTGATGCTTTCGCATCAACATGCCAACGTACAACGGAAACACAATGCGAAATGAAACTTGTAATAAACACGCGGAAATTACAAAAATTGTGCTAAAAAGTGGTTTGCCTAGCATGCAAACATTATTGTACTCGACGTGCCTGACAATGCAATTAATGTGGTGGTTGGCCTGTGCCGGAGGAGACAGCGCTGGTATCTCACGCTGAATGTTTTCCGCGTACTCAGTTTGACAACTGCTCGTGAATTCCCCTATCTATCACTTCTTCACAAGAAACGCGCTTCGTTGCTGAAGTTTACGAATACATGTTTAAAACGTCACTTACTTTACCGCAACTTACGCCAGAGACGAGAAAGCAGGTGAAAGCACAGTACTGTCATATTTCGCTTGTGTAATTGACTGCCATAATTACAATTCTTCTACCGTAGTTTCGTTCCCTTTAAAAACAGCCCTCTCAGTATTTATCGAAACAAAAAAAGTCGAAACACTTTCAAATGGTGCATCCTGTATCTTATGTGTTTTACATTTTTGTGCTAATGTTGAGGCGGGAAATTTCAGCTTCTGCATTGAAAACGCATGGCCCAAGCATCCTTGAGTGGACGACGTTTTGCATTGGAGTTTCCTCGCTGAAAATCATTTGACACTGTTGCTTGTACGCACTTCCGTCACTCTTGGTAGCACAAAACATTTCACACACACACACACACAGCTTATTTTAACCGGATACGGTGTATGTGACCAGCTTCTTGACCCTTGTCACGCTCCTATATATATATATATATATATATATATATATATATATATATATATATATATATATATATATATATATATATATATATATATATATATATATATATATATATATATATATATATATACATAAACATCAGCTCAATAAGTGAAAGGGGCTACGTAAACTCTCTGTCAAATATCACCCATGTGACACCTGTTTATAAGGTTTCTTGGATGGTCGAATGGCGAGGAGACGAGAGCGCGGCATGAAAGTGAGTGATGTCAAAGGAGTCTAGCAAGCTATATATGTAGAAATAAGTTTTCAAAATAGGCTATCGAAAAAAAAAGAATTAAAAAGGAGGATGCAATAAAAAAACAAAGAATAACCGCGCTTGCGGAGTCAGCTTACGAAGCCGACCTGCGCCTTTGTCCGAGAGCACGCCTTTGACTGGAATGTCCCCCTCACGCGTCGTCTTTGATTACGGGGGACGTCTCTTCGTTGAAAGTGACCAGAGCTTCCACTTCTGAAGTCATGCTTCCAATTGGGGTTTGGGGAGGAGCGGCTGTCTTTCATAAGCGTATGGGCGTATATACTGGAGAGTCACGTTTCACGGGCTCGCGCGCGAGGACCATATAGTAGTGTATTTTGCAGCTTCAGTTGGGGTAAGGTTCGGCGACTTTAGGCCACAATGAAAAGGCATAAGTGAGAAAAGCCCGCAGCGGCTGCGTAAAGCTGAGAGAATGGGCAACGATTCTTGGTTTTTAAAGTGAGGTGAGGGAAACAGAAACACAAGTGGTCTGTGTTTTCTACGCCTAACATTTCAAGTCGTGGCCCTAGTGGATATTATTTTGTTACATCAGAACTTCATTGAGGTTAACTTGATATAAATGCTTAGAGAAAATTTCTTGCTCCACGAGCTGCGGTCCGCACTGAGGGAATTTTCTATGCCGGCGTGAAGGGTGTCTTAGGTGTGGTAAAATAAGTGATGGTGTTAATGCCTCTGTTTTCTACGGCGAAGCTAACCCGCACTCCATTTCAAGCACATCATTTCAGTGTTGTGGGTTCTAAACAAATACGACTCGTTGAGCATGGCCGTTAAACAAACGTCGCGCTGGATGGGCAAATGATGACAAGTAAGCTGCAAGGAAGGAAGGAAAAAATGAAGAAGGAAAGGCAGGGAGGTTAACCAGTTTAGCTCAACCGCTTTGCTAGCCTACAACTATGCATTATTGTCAATCAAGTTGTCGAGCACCAGCATAGCAGGCAGGCAGGCAGGCAGGCAGGCAGGCCAGGGCCACCTCTCGTTCTTGCAGCGTTAGTCGATGAGACAAGCAGGCGCTGACCTGACGCGCGTGTTTGGCCCGAATTCGCTAGATTGCGCGGCGCGTTTACCGTATAGCTGCCCTTGGTGATAGCGTGTTCTTAATTAACGCTCTGTGCTTATCTCAGCACACATATAAATTGTCCCAGATAACTATTGCTAAATTTGCATGCATCTGACAACATACATCTGGCATGCGCGTTCAGTATTGGTTGCGGGAAGCAAAATTACGCAGAAGACTGAAAAATGGAAAATAAATGTTCTAAGAGCACTGCGGTGCAGTATTACGCAACCTGACGGTTATAATAATGGTATTGTTTGGTTTCGCTACTTACTCTTGCCTCGTCATTGATCACTAGTTATCGGCTCTGTCGTCTTCAGATGTGCTAAAGGTATGCAATTTTCCTTTGTTAAGTAATCAAGTGCATCTCTTTTTGAGGAGGACACAGAAAAATTTTGTTCAAGATATGCAATATGCGTTGATTTATATTGTGAACCGGTTCGTGACCATTGCTTTGGTAATAAATGTTTTCCATACGAGTAAAGAATTTAGTGCTTCAATATGAGCCATTACATATCGTTATCAAGCTAAACTCTTACCGTTCATTATACGCAGTCATGAGAGATGCTTGTTGGTTACGGGTAATTTAGCAAGGACAGTAGAAGTAGAATACTACATCATGTTTGTAGCCCATGCGCCCAAAACCAATCTACTTCTTAGGTCGCATTGCACTTGCACTGAATGAGCATCAAAACGAGTTAGGATGAATTAGCTACAAAGCATAAGCTATTGCTGTTACATGCAGGATATTCACAAGTGTTTTGCATCACAATACAGTGATGCAACTACAGTGGAACTCAGACGTTCAGGAACAATCAATGTGAAAATAAAATTAACGTTCCTGTTTCCACTTGCTATTGCAAGTGTTAATTGTTTTACTAATGTTTTCTTCTCTTTAAGAAAGCGCAATCGTGAGTCGTAACAGTAATTGCAATCAGGCATAGTTCTTGGTGGCGTTAAGTGAGCCGACATAAGTAAAAAACTGGCGTTGATCTGACTGAAGCCAGGAGTACTTTTTCGCGCACTCAATATATACCCGTTGGAAACCAGCTCTCGTATACAAGACAAAAAGCTCTATCGAGTGCCATATGTGCCACATACCAAATATTCATATATAAGAAGACATATAAAGTAAGTTTGTCCGTATGACATAACTGGATATGTGGAATATGTGTCATATGAGATATTCAAATAGGGAAGTCTTTCAGAAAAACGGATACTTCTCAAAGAGGAAAGTTATTTATAGACATTTTCGCTAATGCTCTCTCCACGTTATACCGCTATAGATAACTTACTCAGGAAGTTCGATAGCGAGGTTGGTGACAAGGGTTTCACCTAAAACGGGGTTCTGGAAATTTGGGGGGCTGATAGAATATGAAGTCCTTCCTCCCGTGCAGGGTAGCCAACCGGAACTGCCTCTGGTTAACCTCCTTGCCTTTCTATGTATCCTTCTCTCTCTCTCTCTCTCTCTCTAACAGTTCAGGTGATGCTGTACGTTTAAGAATACGAGACGCGAATGGTGATATCTGAGTGACGTGACTTCGCCGACGACCGCCGTGTTTTAACGCTACGTTAAAAAAACTTTTAGCATCGATGCCCGTCGGTATTCGCATCGCAGACATGTAGCCATCACATCCCATAATTTTCGATGCTGGGAAAGAATGGTCTTGAGAAACGCTTTATTTGCAGCAAGAGAGAGCGAGATAGAGAAACAGAAAACGAAACAAAAGAAAGATATGGACATCATGGACAGGAGGTTGCGAAAGCGAGACGTTGGGAAAGGCACTATTCACACAGCGGCGAGAAGAACTCACGCAAACACGTAGGCGTACAGAAACAAATCTGCCTCTCCAGCGCAGTGCATCGCGAAAGCGGCGGCGAGCGCACAAACCGAGTTGCGAGAAACGCTCTTTCCTGTTCTGTCGTTATTTTTTTTTTCGTTTTGCTTTCCTGGCGTTGTTTCGCATCTCTCACGCGCAAACAAAGCCCACATTTAGACGCGCGAACTTTATTCGGCGTCCCGTAGGGAAAGGCAGCAACGGGCCTACGTTCGGTGTCAAAAGCAGCGGAGACACTCGAAACATAACCGTCATCTCGGTGGACGCTTTGCTGGATGCAACTTAAAAAAAGAAAAAAAAAGAACGGACACTAAAATGAACGTCGAAGGAAAAGCGACGGGACATTCGCTCGATGAAAGTACGGGTGTGGGTGGAAGCGGATATACGGTGGGCGTTTTCTTGTCGCTCAGAATAGAAACAAAAGAAACGGAACGAAAAAGGAAATAGAAAAAAATTACAATAACAAGTCTGTTTTTAAATTTAGCTCATGGATGCGCGGGTTTCCGGAAGGCCTTACTTTTAGCATCCATCTTGCAGATGAAAGCAAAATAATAAAGAAAGAAGGAAACCGAGAGCTTTTGCGAGACACGGTAGAGTAAACGAGTACACGATTTTCGGGTGAAATGGAAGACGGCAATGGTGACAGGTGCCACCGCACTCGGTCGTTTCGTTTGCTTTGCTCGTTTTATTATTATTATTATTTTTCGCTGACGGACGCCTCGTTCGTCCACTTCTGGGTCGTTGGTTCCTCTCTGTTTGCACCTGTCGCAACAACAGCCAAGAACAAAAGCATAAAACAAAGGGGGCGTCTTAAGTCTTGGTAAGCGGGAATTAAAAAAAGAAAGATACGTGTTTTCATCGGTCGAAGCAAGTGTGCGGAGATACACGACCGACAGCTAACAAAATAAACATCGCAATAACGCTGCCGGGGGATCAATTACGACGGGCACGCGGTGAAGTGCGAGGCCACTGGGGGCGAGTGTTCTTGTGGGAGACGTACAATCAACGTGAGGCGACTGGGGCGCGGGCGAATATAATCGACAAGCGCGAAACAGACGATGCGTTGCCGGACGTTTGCGCGATCGAAACGAAGAATTGCGGGGACGACAGCGAAAGGGCGCAACGGAAGCGCGCGTCTGGAGGTGCAGCTGTGCGCTGTAAAACGAGTGTCCCGTTTCAACGCACTTGCCGCAAGGCGGGGAAAACGCTGAAGACAGGACGATTTGATAAGTTCCCGCTTAATGGCGTTCGTTGAGAACTGTACCGAGACCCCAATTCGTTCGTAACATGGCGGCAAGGAGAAATGACAGATGACAGTCTTGTTTCTAAAGGCACACGCACGCACGCACGCACGCACACGCGCACACGCAAGCACGCACACACACACACGCACACACACACACACACACACACACACACACACACGCACGCACGCACACGCGCACACGCAAGCACGCACACACACGCACGCACGCACGCACACACACACACACACACACACACACACACACACACACACGCGCACGCACACGCGCGCACACGCAAGCACGCACACACACGCACGCACACACACACACACACACACACATACACACACACACACACGCACACACACACAAACACGCACACGCACACACACACACACACACACACACACACACGCACACGCACACGCACACACACACGCACACACACACACACACACACACGCACACGCACACGCACACGCACACGCACACGCACACGCACACACACACGCACACGCACACGCACACACACACACACACACACACACACACACACACACACACACACACACACGAAAGCGTACTTGTTTGCTGCCGAAAATAGCAACTTAAGGGGCAGGGACACTTTCGATTAAAAAAGAAGAAAGAAAATGAGGAAAAGGAAAAGCGCACACAGCTTATGGATACAAACTAGGGGCCGAATCCACTAAGTTCCTCGTTCGTAAGAGCCGTTTGCCGTTGGTAAGCGGCTTACACTGATAATAAATATGGCATAAGGATTTGCTGCCATGGACGGGTGCGTAATAACAGTTCCAACATGATATTTACGCGGTCTCCCGCATTTAATTGATTCTTACTGCTTGAATATCACTGCTTATCATGATCAAACAGGTGGCGCTTGAATTTTGCAAAAGGGACAGCGTATTGCAACTCTTCGGTATTTTCCTTATCATATTAGTTATTTTGGCGGAACTTGCTTTTTGTTTGCTTTTTGCTTATATATGAAAGTTTTCCCTGCAGCGTAAATCGTGTGACGCGTGCATGCTATATGCACGTGTATTATTTGTTATGTTCTGCAGTTGCAGTTTACGGCGGGTATATCGACGCATGGTTTGCAGAAACCACACGTGCTTTCGGCGCGGTGCGCGTGGTGCGGCTTGCACCGTCATCGTCAGAGATAGATGGGCTCATGTGGTTTGCCGCTTGCGCGCCGCATTCATCATTTCAATCGGTCGACTTGCGTTCATTCGTTTCATTCAATTCATTCATTCTGCCAACTCGCTGGAAGCCGCGACAGTGTCCGGCGCGGGTGTACCAAGCGCGTTTGGCCGCTTGACTCCCACACGAGTGCGGTGAGGCCAAATCGGACGTGCGCGCCTGTAAACGGCCCCCGATGACTGGACGGCACGCAGTACACGTTCACTTATGCTTGGGCCTCGCGCTCCGCTGTTCGCGTTTGATTTGACGCCGACAGTGTGGTCGTCAGAGTGTAAGAATGGTCTACAATACTTAGTGGACCTTAACGGTAGCCTGATTTTCATTCGATTCTTACGGAAAGCTCAAGGGCTCGTTGTCCTAATGAGACGGGAAGACCCCTGACAAGCGCACTTGCCTGATTAAAATGGGATACGTGACGCGAAAAACTGATAAGAAAGAAAAAATACGACCGGTCGGTTGAAGGGACGGTAAACTTCGTGTTATTCTTACGGGATAAGAAATTGTCCGGATTTGGCAGGCACGTTACATACGTGACCTTTATCTGCCCTAAGAAAGAAAAAAAACATGTTCGGACGAACATGGCTGATCTGCATAACCGCATTTGTGCGACATTCGGACCACGTTGCTGGGGGAGATATATAGCCCATTGATTAATTTGTTTTAGCCTGTTTCCATGGAGATGAAGTTGAAGAAACGCATACCAGCAGGGCTGTTTGGTGCGGGATATCGAACGTGAATAATTACTGGGGACTCGAGAGAAAGCGACGGGGACATATGCAGATGTTCTAGGTCCTCCTTTTTTTTTCAATATACCGTGACTGAAAGTTTAGCAGATCGGCCTGCCCCATTCGTTTCTCTCGATCGACTCATTTATTATTTAATTAATTAACGAATTATTTGCAGTAATCATTTATTCGTTCACCCATTCTTTTTTTACCTCATTTGTTTGTTTTGACGATATCAGAAACAGTTCACACCTCTGATACCAGATCTTCGAGATTGGAGACGTGCGCAGCTTTCGTGTGCCGTCTTTTCACTACGCCAGGATTAGAATTATAGAAGATCTCTGTCCCATTCACTCATACTGATTGATTGATTGATTGATTGATTGATTGATCGATTTTCCTTCCTTCCTTCCTTTTTTGTTCATTGGTTTAATGATACGGGAAACAGTTTAAACCTCCGATACCAGCCTTTTTTCCACAGGGGTAAATTGCTTTATTATTAAAATAATGCTCAAGAGCCACGCTAAAACAGTTTAGTGTGGCAAAGTGCGAGAATAAAGAAATGTTATTTGCAATCAGTTGGCGGACAAGAATCTATCGCCGGTAGAGAAACCGAAGTCGGAACGTTTATCTTGTTTTCAACTCATGGCCGAAAGCTCAGGGCCGATCAGTCGGTGTGACGTAAAGCTTTATGTTATATCGTGTTTCAGCCATTTTAGAACGGGAGATGTTTTCGAAACATGATATGCTGAATCTTTCGTTCTTTCAGAATGCGCTTGGACCCTTTGCCGACAAACGATTAATGCGACCGGTGTAGCGGTTGAGAAAAACTGGCCCCGTCGGGGCGAACTTTTGTTTTTGCAGATTTACTGGCTTACGGCTCCTGTCGCGGAGAGATTGGCGGCCTTGCTTTTACGGAAGCAATATTTACTTATACAGCTCAACATAATACTCTGTTATGGTGCCGCATTAAACACCAGTCGACGTGATAAAGAATGATACCACAGACATCAATAATTATAAAACAAAACAAAAACACAGCACAAAAAAGAAACGTGCCCACACATCAATAATTCTCTTAGACGGTGCTTTCTGCAAACATTGAAGCAGCTGGAATTGACTTAGGAAGATGCGGGATTCGCACTTGAGACGATATCTTACACGTGAGACGAACGAAAACTATAAACATGACGCGACTCTCATTTAAAAATTTTCGAAAAGGGAGATAGATGGATGATATGTGACAGGCAAGGGTAATAAGCCGACGACTAACATCCGGTGTCCCACCCTATACACTGCACGGGAAAGGAGTAAGGGGAGGCAGTAATGGGATATTTGAGATCCATCAACATAGGTACATCGACATAGCTACATCGACATAGGATCAAGTAAATTTTCCTTTAGTAAACAAGTTGTCATCAATGAGCATCAAGTTCGACCTACAGAAGAGATAGCTTAGGTACCGTCTAACCTCATGTGCGTCTAATGCAGTGATTTCACTTGCCGACCACAATCACCATACATAGGTGATTACTTTGGTGTTGCGCTGCTAAGCACGAGGTCACGGGATCGAATACCGGCCATGGCGGCCACATTTCGATGGGGGGCAAAATGCAAAAAATGCAAAAAACAAAGAAACCCGCGCACTTAAATTTAGGCGCACGTTAAAGAACTCTAGGTGGTAAAAATATAATCCGCCAGTCCTCTATACTACGGCTTGCCTCACACTGAAATCGTGGTTTTTGGCGCGTAAAACCCCACAATTTAAATTTAAAATGCCACGTGTGTTGCAATGCTGCGCGTGAGGGTGACGCCGCAACTGCGTGCGCGCGATTTCGAAGTTCAGAGCTTCTAGCATTTGTCGGTTCTCTCTTGTTACGCACCGCGATATGCCCGTTACACAGAGAATGTTTGCATAAGGAAATATTGGGGGAAGCGAGCGATCGGAATTTGAGCCAGGCACGTGTGCATCTTACGTGGCTCCCTTCTTTTCTGTGCACTTAAGGAGAAACGCTGAGCGAAGGCGGTGTCTTCAAAACAGCGAGATGACATTTCGCTGTGCAAGCGACTCCGCGTCCGCACCAATTTAGATGGCGGTTTCTTCTTACAAACGACTATATGTCAGATGGCCTCTTTTTTTGTTTCCAGCGATACGTGTTCATGCTGTGAAACTGAAAGGGCAAAGAAGCGGGTATCGATGGCGAAATTTGCAGGAGTCGTACTGCGTGCTACCTGAAAAGAGAAAAACCCAATTTTGTCCGCTACGACCGAACGCGCCTTTCAGAGTGATTACAAAAAGAAAGCGGGTCGCGTGGCGGTTATGCAACCTACTCTTTCGCCGCCGTCTTTCGCAGAAGGCGCGGGTGGCAAGCATTCGTCGAAGGAAATTACGACCCCATCGCAAACAAAAGAAACACAAGGGCAGCAACGCAAATAACTAGCAGATATTTTAGCGTACGAAGGAATCAATTAGAGTGAAATAAGTTGAATATCTTCAAGATCGTTTGAAAGAAGTATAAGGTTGGTGCATTCCAGCGGTGCTAACGTATGGTGACATGCGTTAACACGACGATGACAAGAAAACGTGATAGGATAGCAAGGACCAACGAGCTTTAGAACACGAAATGGTTGGCGTAAAGTTTAAGCGACAAGTGAAAGACAGTGTCGATTAGAGAGCAAGTGGTTGTGTAGCTGGTACTCTAGTTGAGACGAAGAGGGACACGTCGGATACGTGTCGGAGCCAAACCAAACGATGTCGTGCATTGCTTGGAGCAGATAACTAACTGGTAGTCTACTAAGGTGATAGAATGTTAGTCAAGGAACGCAAGACGCAGTAAAGGAAATATAAAATTGAGGGGTGTGATGTGTTCTAACAATTTTGTAGGTATGAGATCGAGCCTGCTGACGTGGTAGAAGGGTAACTGGAGATCGCGGAGACCGCCTTTGTTCTGCAGTGAACGTGAAATAGAATGATGGTAATGAAGACGACGACGTAGAAAATTGTGATGGTGATAATTATGAATAACTGAAATGAACAGGGCCCGACGGTATCAAGAAACAGGTATGAGACACAGTCTAACGGCGGGCATCTAGTTGACCAAAATCAAATGCCAAGGAGCACCTCAAGCGGTACTATATATCGTATTGGTTCCTCATGCCCGTTAAGTTAGCTTAAAATGCGTGGGATGTTAACTATGTTGCTATAAGGGGTCTGTACGGAGAGCAGACAAAACTTGTGGGGCTGTTTCTTGTTTGCTTACATTAGTGCTTGTGCCTGAAAGTTTTTGAGTCACAAGGATAGCGAAGCATTATATTGGGTCTAATTCATGCACGACACAATGAAAAAATATCAAGCTAACCTTTTCAATTCTTGTTTACCAGAGTGAACCAGTGCATTGGTTGGCATGGTGAACTTGCTCTAGCCACGTGTTTTACAGTGGTTTCAAGGAGAACAGCACGTACAATTTGACGGTTGTATCAAAGCCTTGCTGTAACTAGCCCCATAACGACGTCATAATTCTGCTCAGCAAAAGCAGTTGAGTGTGTCCTATAAGATAATAAATATAATACGTCACACAAAGGTACTTCCGCCGTTTCTAGCCGCCATCTTTGTCTAAAATGCGATTATTATTATAATTTTTTTGCTCGATAACCTGAGACCTTACATAAGACCAAAGCTGCAATACTTACGGCGGAGTTAGCGTCAACAGATTGCCCCTGATTACACAAAGCTGCCGTTTATTGATTTCTGTCCCACCTCTTACTAACGCTTCCCTATAGTATCGGCCAGAAATTTACGACATAACGGCGGGCAGTTTCTGTTACACCTTACGAGAGTGCGCACTTTTGAGACGCGATGGTAAGGGCTGCATCACGTTCATTAATCTCGCTTTGACCGTACAAGTCAGTGTCGGTGACCTTTAACGAGCTGCCGCTAATTATGCACGCAGCGTGTCGCCAGCGAAGCACGCGTCCACTACTGCCCTTCAAGTACACGGCGACACGGCGCCGGGGCTCGGAACGGGGTCGCCGTATTTGCATATTGAGCACGCTCCGCTCGCTCTGGAGTGCCGGTCAAACACGCAGGTTCAAACCCTTTATCCAGGTTGTAGGCTCTCGGGGATCTTAATGACATCAATAGCTCTGCTCAGTGCTATACAGTGGCCTGTTGTATAGCGTCTCTCTTACTGCGATAGCATTATAGGAGGACCTCACAGACTTTGTAAGTGACTCGTCTGACGAAAAACGTGTACCGATCCCGAAGGCAGTGCAATTTATGGCACAGCGTCCCAAAGCACTTAACTGTCACGAGGAAAGAATGCGATAAACTCGCGTGTGATGCACGTGCCAAACGTTTCACAGAGCGACTTTGACACGAGAGAAGCACGCCTGCGATCGCGGCCTAATGCTTAGAGCATAGGGATGCCGTGCTGTGAAACAGATGTTCAATCCAACTATTGATCACGCATTTCTTTATAGCCTTATAGGCAGACGTCACCCGCTTTCGATATGTCTAACAGCAAACTCGAGCATTGCTGAGCGTATGCCATCGAGAAACAGTGTCCTCGAAATCGCAAAAGAGATATGCGAGGTAATAGACACGTCGCATTTGAGAAATGTGCTTATGTAAAGTGGTCCGCTACACAGGCGCCCGCAGTTACCAAGAAGTCGCATTTATCACACCCTAAGTACGCTGTCGCATCGCATACTTAGAGAGTTAGCTGTGCTAAGTTCAGGCCTAGTTTTTTTTTCATTTTTTTTTCATTCTCGTAACGATGGCGGTGACAAGCTAGCCTGACAATAGTGAGTAGTGATAGAAGGGAGATGATTTCTTAATGATGGAGATCCTTCCTTTAGGGTAATTAATTCTCCAGCGCTCACTGGTCGCTTACGAACGGTGGTGTACGCCCTGCTTTGCACGACATACTGTTAATATCGCTTATCATGAAAAAATAATTTATCATGAAGAAGAATTATTTTTTTCGCTATTCGTGTGTCACATCGCGGTGATTCTGTGCACGAGAACGGGAGAAAAAACACAAAGGGAAGAAGAAGCATGGAGGTTAACAAGGTGCACGATCGGTTTGCCACCGTACGCAAGTGGAAGAAGAGGTTTAACAGATTTGAATGAGAGAAAACACTCAGGATGTCGCTTCGTGCTGAGGTGCACAACGAAACTACACCACTGAAGTTTGGCGATTTCAGGAACTATGGCGGATCTGCTCTGACTCAGGTCATCGTGTATATCGTAAAGCACTGAACGATAAGAAAAGAAATGACCTTGCATTCTCTGTGGCGAGCGGAGCAGGACGAGTTTGTACAAGGAACTTAGCTCGAATACACAGTCGCTTCAAAGCCCCACGTCTTAAGAAAACAGTGCACCCTGCGAACGAGGGCGGCGGAGAAGGGGGGTTGCAAGAGAGGGCTGCCACGGCTGCGCTGGAGTTTGCCACCGGCAGGTCTGGCACAAGCGTTCTGTGACAGCTGAACGCTTAAGGAACGAGATAAAAAAAATCAAACTAAGAAAATGGCATAGTGTGGAAGGACCGTCGCTACCGAGGCCGTGCTTCAAAAAAAGATAACAATAATAGCTCAAGCACAGGCTACTGTTTTTCGACGGCCCGTCCACAAGGCTGAAAGAAAAACACTCGTGCCGAAGTTCATTTCCTATCGCTCAACAGAGCCCGACGAGAGTGGAACAAGCTGCGGGGGCGTTGCCCTGTTGTTTTTGAGTCTGTGTGTTCCGCCGGTGCTTGTGAGGTTAGAGTCTCAGTCTTTTTTTGCACTTTGTCATCCGGGCTTGTCGTGATGCCCTCAACTGCAGTTGTTATTTATCAGACGATCCCTGAAGGCTGCGTTGCACTTGTACAGCGTCTCGACCTTGAAACCATAGGACCTTCTTGGTCCGTTAAGAGACATCGCTCGCACATTTCGTGCAGCGGAAGCTCGTATAATATTCTTTGAGAACTACGGGCATTAATGAGGCTGCGAGCAGGTTGAGTATATCTGCGTGCCTATAGGTGCATGTGCCGTTTGTGTCTTTGCATTGTCGTTGTGCGTATAAATTTCACCGAACAACTGGAGTAGAACGTCTCCATGCTGTTCATTAAAAACGGCAACTCTCTCTCTCTCTCTCTCTCTCTCTCATTTTTGTCCTCCATTTCCCTGCAATAACAGTTGAAAGTCCAAAAACTGCGTTCGCTGTGTCCGTTTGTTCCTTCGCATCCTGATTGAAGACGCGTCATTGATTTCGTCAAATAAACTTCTGCTGTCCTAGCCAATCAACACGTACAAAGTGTGACATTACCTAACTTATTTACCTTATAACACCATTATTCGGGAGGGTTGTTTGATCGTGAACCTATACTAAAGCTGAGCGACGGGACGAGAACAAAGGCATACGCAACACTAGCGCAGACTAGCAAACTAGCAAACTAGCGCCTAGCAAACTAGCGCAGACTACCAACTAAGTTTATAGAAAAATGCACCTGCAATTTATATGTCAGGGTAATAGCAACAGAGAAAACCATTCGCTTTGACAGGCATCCAAACACGGGTCAACACAGACGGACATGTTTATTGAGAAATGACGTCTCTCGTTTAGATAAGCTAAATGATGCAGCAAGGTGGTTCAGGGGCGGCCATCTTAGCGAACAGGCGAGACTACAGAAATCAGTTAAGATAAAAAAAGTATTCTGGGGTCCACCCTAATGCTTCTGCATACAATCTGTTTATCCACAATTTCTCTTTGTTTCACACAAGCTTCGGAGAAAATGAAAACCCAGAAAAGTTAAAAAGGAAATAAAAAGAGAACATACCAAATTGAAGGCTAAGTGAGACAGGTAGAAATTTAATTAAACCAGGGTGTCTCCGAAGAACATTGGCAGGTTTCCACGACAACGCTTACAAAAGAAAGAAAGAAGAGAGCACCGCACCGCAAGACTCACGATGAAGGAATATATCCCAGGAGGGAAACCAAAAGAGTTCCTAGGCCTGCTACTATTACAGCTTCGCGAACGACACACGTGGGTGCGTTGATATTCCTTGTATCTAAGCACCCCGAAGCTTAGGTTCTTTCTTTTTTTGTCACTGTTGAATTGAGAATTCGACGTCTTCGTCGTATAGGTGCGCAGCCAGATGCTGAAAGAAACGAAAGGGCAGCGAAAGGTAATACGAATCCGCGTCGAAAGCTTTTCTAATAAGCCGACGGGCTCTTCCGCGGAGCTGCTTTTGAAGAAATGCAAGAAACGGCCGGCGCGAAAATTAAATTGCGAATGAAAATGTAACCTTAATAATAGCGCATCGAAAAAAGTGCAAGCTCTTTTCGTTGGAATGTGGCCTTGAGTGCAAATAAAAGTAAAAAAAAAAACTCGGCATTCACTCTGTTCCGCGAGAAGTAAGACGCGACGGAAGCCCGTGCTTTTAGATGAAAAAAAGGCAACGACTTCGAGAAATGCGCGGAAATCCGCAGATTATAGCTCGTAATCGGATCAAGTCTGGGTATTCCGCTTTCGTTGGCTTGCCCTCTGGCACGCACGAAGGAAACGACCTGAAGGTCGGGCGGTGGATAGTAAATGCCTTCAAATAAAACGAACCCTAATCTTTTCAAAATTCTTGTCCTATCATCCAAAAGTCAAAAAGAAAGAAAGACAGAAATCGAAAAGTATTCACGCCATGCAGGGGGGCGATGTGAAGAGTGTTACAGAAATTAAATTAAGATTGAAGGTACGTGATCACTTCAAAATAATTTTTGGCACTGTAGCGTAAGCCTTGCTTTATCGAGCACATTGCGCTGTCACGTCGTTATGCATCTGTGTGTTTCGACATGCCACGCAAAATATTACAAGACGGAATGAAAATGATCATGATAAACTATTACGAAGAGCTAGGCCGACGCGCATGGCAAGGCGAGAGAAAGCACCTTGCATTATTCTGTGCAAGACCCTATCTAAAAGTGCTGTTACTCAAAAGTAGCCACAATAGATTTGTACGCCCGTGGGAGTGCATTTTATTTGCGGCTGACGCAAGAAAGAAAACAGAATAAAAAATTACTACGAGCGTTTTAGAACCTTAGATAAGAGTGCACGGCAAGCAGGTATTTGAATATGGCAACAGCTCATCGGGAAATCAAGCTTCCAGACAATACCCACTCGAGCACGTGACATATTAAAATGTGCACACAACATCGTCACAGGAAAACTCGACGACGAGGAGACTCAATTTATACGGGCGTTCAAGATACAGTGTTTTGAGTGGGTTTGTCTGAGTGACAAGAGAGATACCGAAAGTGCGCATTTCTTGCCGAGCTATGCTGCAATCGAAAAGGAAAGCACAAGTCAATATTTGACTTTCTCCGACTTTCTCTCCTTATACTTCGCTTGAGAAAGTTGTCCTAAGTTTGTTGATAGAAAACGGCAGCCTCTGAAGGAGTTTTTGTAAAAGGTGGCGAGGTCGTAAGGCTTGTAGCAAGAGCACAGTCAGTTTGATTCCTATGTGTTGCTACATACTTCAGAGAGAGTTGGTTGGTTCCGCTGGTTTCAAAGGAAAACCTAAAGGTGGGCGGGCGAGTGGGTGGTAGGGCGGGGGAGTGGATGGATGGATGTATGGATGGCTGGAAAAACGTTATTGAGGTACATCGGAAATTGCATTAGCACGTAGCGGGCCACTCCCACGTCGGGACAAAAAGGCCTGGCCTCTCCGCCACGTTGCGGGCCCGTTGGACTACCTATATTTGGGCTTCTAAATCGGGACTGCGTATTTGTTGAATTAAACGCAGTTCTTTCGGGAAGAGCCCAATGCGTTTGAAATACACGAAAAATGAGAAGTAATGTTCACATTGATGAAGTGAATGAGCAAGAACGATTGGAACCATTGAATACACTTTACGTACGTTGCTTTGGCGAAGCGCGCATTTCTTGATGCACTGTCCGGCACAAGGCAATGTAATAGTTACGGTACATCACGCTTTATTTCAGTTTTACCAGCACACGATCAGTCATGATAATCATGCAGCGATATTATCTGTGTCATATGACCACTCTAGTGCTAATTTCGTTTTCGTCTCTGTCACCAAACGTGTGTTTTCCAGATGGTTTCCGGGCAGCGGCACTCGACACATGAGTAACTATATTAAATATATCGAGTTGCTTTTGTTGGTAATACGATCTAAAAGCAGCACTATGGCAGAAATCAGAGAGTAAATGGAATTGGCCGTTGTCGTACACGGTAAACATTGAGATGACAATACCGGCTTAGATAAGAAACCAGAATGCTCGAAGCTAGAGGTACGAGGCTTAGGCAAATCTACGGACTGCCCACCCTTTACTCGTAGAATAAAGCGCTCTGCGAAGGCTGGGCGTAGACAATAACGACGCCAGATTTCTTTCCTGCAAGTTGAATACGAACCTCCACTCCAGCGGGAACGTTTCTTTCATTTCGGCGCACGCTTGTGACTAAGCGAGACTAACAAACTAGGCACGGAAAAAAAGAAACATTAGGAACATGTAGGAGCGGGGGAAGCGTTTCCCTTATTGGAAAGCGAGCAGGGAACGCATGGAACCCTAAGTGGGGAAAATGGGACCGGAACCGAAGGTCTGGCCTCCCTAATAAGCGCTCGCGCCTCGTTTCATCAACGGGCGGCTCGCGGGCCCGCATGCGTATAGATCGGATTTCACCGATCGCGCTACAGATCACGGGCAGCCCTTCGATCGGACCGAGCCGAGCCGAGCCGAGCCAGATTCAATTTGGGCGAAACGCCGCGGGGCGTTGCCTTGCGGGAAAGCTGCTAGCTGCTCGCGGCCACCGTCGCGCGAGAAGCGCGTGCCCGCGTTGAGGGACGGGAACGCGTCACGTGGTCATACAGGCACCGCGCTCGCTCGCTCGCTCACGCGCAAGGCTTGCGCGCACGCACAGACGCAACGTCTGGAGCAAATTGGTTCGATTCTCATTGTGCGCTTGCGTCGAGCTCTGCCCATCGTCGCATTAGCTTTTAGGGACATTGTGCAACCTCTGTAGCAAGCCGAGGGACATTGTTCGGCGGAAGAGCGGCGCATGCCCTATTAGCTGGATTTGACGCTATTCAGTGCTGGTTTAATTGCGTGAGCAAGCGCGCTGTGATAAGAGAGGTGTTTCTGCCTGAATAGGAGGTTTGTGTTGGGCTCACTTGTGCAATATTCTAAAGGCGGTGGGCGTCCGACTAACGTTTCTGAGGCGGCGACTGGACAGCTGCATGCTCGTAGGTGTCAGATTTCACTTTTTGTATTCTCGACGTACAGTACTGCAATGCTGTTTGAGTGGTAACCATTCTAACCAAGTCAGTGAAATGTGTTCTATTTAAGTCATACCGCTGTAACGAACTCGCCCGAAAGAAGTGCGTCGCAGGCATACACACACACAAAAAAAAAATGCGGTGTCTTGTCAAGCTTCATGTTTTCCATTTCACCTGCCACACACACACACACACACACACACACACACACACACACACACACACATATATATATATATATATATATATATATATATATATATATATATATATATATATATATATATATATATATATATATATATATATATATATATATAGAGAGAGAGAGAGAGAGAGAGAGAGAGATGGAGAGAGAGATAAAGAGATGCTATTTAATGAATCCCGGAGAGACCTCGCCTTAGTGCTACTGCTCAGTTCGAGTTCGGTGCCACGCCAGCGAGTCAGTTATGTAACGCAGCTAAAATAAAGACTTCCGCGAACTACTCACTTTTGGATCGGTAGAGAGATAGCGGAAATAGCCTCCGGTCGATTTTCTTTGAATTGTTTGTCTCGCCAGCGAACGATCGATTCCCATCGATAACATTTCACAAGCTCGCCTAACAGCCAGTAAACGTGAAGCGTACCTAACCAAAATGTCGTAGCACATTTTCCCGATGCAGTATGCTTTCTTTTTTTAAACAGGACACCCTATGTGACACGTGTACGTTTGTTCTCTAGCTAGTGTGATTTGGGAATGGTTCACGTAGTCTAATGATACGTGTAGACGACATTGACAAAACCATTATTTTGTGGGTAATTTGTCATGGGAAGGTGAAATAAAATGGATTGAACGATAAGACGTAGAAGTTCGCGGTTAGGATTCAAAGGCACGTGTACGAGAACTGGAGAGAGAGAGAGAGAGCAGAAGTCGTAAGGAAAGGCAAGACGGTTAACAAAGCTTAATGTTGTTAGCGACCTTGCACTGGGGCAGGAGGAACGTGGAGTCAAAGTTGAGAAGGAAGAAAAGTTCACTATATGCACACGCACACGTGCAAAAGCGTTCATCATTCACTCTGTCGCAACCAGTTATATATATGCCGGTGGACCACAAGAAGCGCATCGGCGCTTTCGTGACCTTGAACAACGCAGACTCACAAGGCCATGATCCGAGGATCTTCTGTTCTCGAAAGAGCCTGTCATGACGTGACACGTGTACGATATTATAGTTGGGTTGCAGATGCAAATATGTACTTGTTCTTTAGGGCGTGACCTCGAGGCCTCCAAAACTGTCGAGAAAAATTGCTGCATAGTTGAGTTCAAGGCGAAGGTTTCGGTTTCGGTTGACCATACAAGGGCGTAGAACAGATAACCGGTGGATTAAATTGCGAATCAACTGAATGAATGTCGCGTACTGGAAGGAACGCGCGGCCGATAGTGACGGAAAATCAAGTTTAAATGACGAAATTAAAAAAAATAAAGTCGCAGTTTCGCCCGAAAGGCGAAGCATTGATTGCGATAGCAAATTATTAGGCGGCCATGCGGAGGAAGGTTAGTAGTGTTATGGGTCGTATGAATTGCAGTAAACATTTGCTTACGGACTTGATAAACAAGTCCAGTGTCACGCACCCACAGAAATACAAGAACATATCTCACTCGATGACCACGTATCGTTCTTTCTCAGAAATGCTGGCGTGAGGAAGAGCGGCAGCGGTAGCAAGCGAACCCTTCTTGCGTCTGACTTCAACGCGTCCCCGAAATATAAGGTTACGTGAGCTCTAACACTAGGCGCGTGAGGAATATAAGTGCACACGAAGCAGCAAGGCATCTAGGCCGGCGTAATCTTTGTGCCCGCCGCCGATTATCTCCAAGATAAGGCTCACGCGAGGCGGCGTACAGCAATGACCGGTCTACTGTAGAATTGGAGACGCGCTGTGACACACGTGCAAGTCGTCAAACGCAAGGTCAATTCACGTTGTCGCGAAGGCAAAGATGAAATGCGGTTCCAGACCAATGAACGGCGACAAAGCAATGACTTGAAGTCAGTGAGCAGCGACATTAATTGTAGTCGTGCGACTGAAGCGCGACTACATCTCGCGAGGGCAAAACGCTAGTTGGTGAAAATTACGCATTCAATGTGTCACCGATGGAAACATTTCATAAAGTACAAACAATGTCGTTAGAATAGGAAAATGTGAAGTTACAGGCTGTTTGCGTCCATCCACGAATAATTACAGGTACGTAACATTGAGGCTTTCTGAAGTTTTCTCGTGGCGATGCGTGCCGAAATATGCCGAGATTGTATTACAGTATTTAACACTGCAATGCAAACAACCTCTTACGCGTAGCCATAAAAGTATAGGCAATATATACAGTATAGATTTGATAAAAGTTGATAAAAATTTTGTTTTTTCCCCTGCCTTTTCACTCAAATTTAGTTGTGTCTTCAGTCCCAGGGAAAAACTACAGGTGGCACGCGTGCTGTGTTAGCGAAGAATAAAGTGACGCTTTTCTGAATTATTTCAATGTAATGTTTATTTATCTTAAAACCGAAATAACAGATGTGTCTTGGTACTAAGGACACATGCATGTGGTACTTATTTCCCCATTTGGGTGAAGCCCTCTGCTCTGAATCCATGCAAAACTCTCTCGTCTCACCCGTGTAATATCTGCTGTAATAGAAGGATGACTATAAATACAGATGGAGGAATTCATACTTTCTGCGACGCGATGTTGTGACGAATATACACACTTACGCTTCATTTGTACTGTTCTGTGCTCTGTTTATGCGATGTAGTGTGAGCTGGCGTGATAGACGTCTTGGCACAACAAGTCTCGAACGGAAAACGTTAATTTTTTTTCCACCGAAAAGTTGGCCTTGCGAAATGTAGATGGCGCTGCCGTGCCTCCACAAGCCGAGATCAGGAAAGAAACAATTTATGGTAACTCAAAGGGAAGCTCACTACTTTTCGAAGCGAGATCGGGATGCCTTAGAACGCGCACCTAAAAGCGAGATTTAAGAAGGAAGAAGAAGCATGCGCTTGCTGCCGTAAAGCTAGGGAAACGATGGAGCACGTTTTATTACAATGTGAAGACATCTGCCCAGCGGTCGATTTAGGCACCATTGGCCTCTTTGAAACCCTTGGGTTCAGCGAGAGCTGGGGAAAAGTAAACATGTCCGCAATAGAGATTAGTAAGAGGCGATTGGAAGATTGGTGCAATAAAAGTAGGGAAGCGACACAAAAAAAAGGAGACGTACAAAAGCAAAGTTCACAATCAGGAAATCAGGTCAGGAAATTTATTTGTGTGAGTTCATCGTCTTTTTTTTCTTTTTATGTTTTTTTAACCTAGATAGGACATTAGGCAGTATAATAGCGAGAGCTTGGTGGCGCAACCAACCGCCCCGTTCCAAAGGGGACGCTCATAACATCCATCCATCCATTCAAGCCGCCATTTCAGGACGTATGAGCTTCTATGGGAGCATCACTACCATGTGTAACCACCTTGGTCAATCGTGCTTATTAATCAATAACCCACCCCTCTTGCAGGTACAGTTGCAAGACATGGGGTGCGTTACCTGGTATCTTTTACGGGCAGTCAATCACTATTTCAAAGCTATAAATGTCCTCTCTCGCAACTATTTGCTGCTAGAATTTTGGTAGATTGCCTGCTATCTTGCATGGCCGGTATATTCCTTCCTAAAATACCTCGTAATGACATTACCTACTAAGATTAGATTAGCTACTAACGAGACCGTCCTACCTGCTCTACGAACAGCTTCTTCCGGGCGACCACAAAGACCTAGATAAATCAAAGAAGCACCGAGGATCTACTCAGGGTAGCACAGCGGCGGTCGATTTCGCTCTCTTAATCACGTAGCAGGGCTCCTGCGCGAAAAATAAGCAAGAACACAACAGAAAACGAATTAAAACATGGAGCCCGATACGCGGAACGGACTATGCAACGCAGGCAATGAAGAACACAGTGACAAAAAGCGGCCACGAATAAACGTAGACCGAACAGAGACCCTCACGCATTACACTGGGGCAGGAAAACGTCTCCGTCACTGAACGCAAGTGAAAGTGCAAGAACAAGAAACAAAAAGGAAGACAGCAAAGAGGAGGACGGGATAGGCAGAAAGCTGGTGCGCCAGAGCGGAAGGCAGAAGCGGCTATAGCGGATATAGCGCACCTGTTTTATGTTGGCCCGGGCATCTCGGCATAGTTGTTCTGTTCCGTTACTTTTCATTTTTGGTTTTCCTCACACCCACCTTCCCTTCATTTCTTTTTTTTTCTTTCTTCCTTTTTGGTGCCGGCAGGAACCTTCTTATATGCGCGCGCTTATGTGCGGGCGCCCCTCGGCAACAAGCGTACGAGGAAACGCCGACAATGTCCGCGGGCCGTATTATAGGGCGAAGTGCATCGCGCCAGCAGCGCCGCCTGGGCGGGAAAACAAGACAACACTAAACGAAAGCCCAGAAAACTGAAGACGGCTAGCTAGAAGACGGTTGGGAGTATAAAACAAACAAGGGTATGAGAAAAACCCGTGCAGAGAAGCCAGGCGTGTAATAGCGCGCATCGACAAAGCAAAAAGAAATGATAGATAGATAGATAGATAGATAGATAGATAGATAGATAGATAGATAGATAGATAGATAGATAGATAGATAGATAGATAGATAGATAGATAGATAGATAGATAGGAACAAAAAGAAAGAGTGGTAGATAGAGAAGTAGAAAGATAGAAAGAGAGAAAGGGAGAGAGAGAAACAAGAGTGCTGTTCACTTTCGATGCCAGCGTCAATAAAACGTTGCCATATCGGCCGGCGGCGGAGGACCGGAACGTACATAAACACGAGAGAACTGCACGAAGCCGGCAGCTACACAGGAGGTGGCCAGCTCGAAGCGTCGGCACCGTTCGCTCGAAGCGGGAGACGCCGAGTGCTTCGGAAAGTCACGCCCGTTCCACGGTGGGAGGCGAAAAGGCGTATTACCGTTGCCGCGTACGATGGCGTCCCATACCAAGAAAAGTTTTTTCCCCACAACTTTCGGCAAAGGCAGGGTGGAAATACGGTGGGCTCGACGGACTTCCTTTTATTTCGTCTACGGAAGCGATTGAGTTAACTGCGAGGGAGAGAGAGAACGTTCGGCCGACGGCCTCCCGTAAAAAGAAGGTGGACTATGTTAGATCTGCACTGCCACAAACATCCCGGATCGAAGAGAACGGAGGAACACCGGTTGTACTTCAAGGCGAACCTTTTTTTATTGTGTACCTTGCTCTCAGTCACTGATGGTAGCGCGCCAGTAAATAATTGAAAGCCTGTGGTGATTTTTTGCCACACCTTTGTGAGACTCATGGGGCAGAGAGGAGGAAAAAAAAGAAAAGAGGCGCTTGGTTGGACCTTCGCCGTCGTGCTGGTCACGTGCGGATGCACGTTATAACATCGAAGAGGCCGATATGAGGGTGCCGAAGCCTTGGGGTCTCGTAAATGGCAATTTCCTCCACGTATAGATGATTTATTTGTGTGCTGCGATATGGCCTACCTCAGAACCTAGATAAAGTTGTACGTCTGTCTGTCTGTGCTGCGTAAGTCGTGTGTAGTCGAAACGTGGCTCACACGTCATCGCCCTTGACTTATTCTTGCTATGAGATTCTCCGGTTCCTGAGGTACAAATGGCAAAAGGTCCGAGAGAGAGAGGGAGAGAGAGACATAGTGAGAGAGAGAGAGAGAGAAAGAGAGAGAGAGAGAGCTTTAATATAAGAAAGGCAGATAAGTCAGCCGTAGAAGCTGCGCCCTCATGGGAATTGTCGTAGAGTAGAGGGAATGGCTTGAGGGCGAACGAAGCAAGCTGAAATGATGGTCACGGCAATGAGTATCGAGAGCTACGTGGAGGTGCATATAATACAAACGGCAACAATGCGCCAGATTGGGCTTTCGGTGCACATGCCGCTAACGCTGAAAAAGTCGAGGAATGTATATAGCTCCTGTAGGCTATAGTCGAGGCAAGTCTTGCATAAAAATGTGAGGGGCACTTAAACGCACGACGCAAGATTTTGAGTGAATTAGCACAATACCACCGATTTACCCCTATACGTGTAATTCTTGGTCAGCGTTGTTGGTTCCACTGGACTTTGTGAACACGTTGCCATACTGTTTCGCTCCCCGATCGGCTGATGTCCGGTGCCATACTTCTTATCTTTTTTTCTAAGCGATCAGTACAAGTGAGCGAGAGGACCTGTTAGAAGTTAAATAAAATCATTAGGGGTCGGTTAATATTTGAAGTTTCGAATACGAATAAAATATTACACGCCTAACTGTTCGTATTCACATTCACAAAGGAACTACTCGTTATTTGGATTATTGAAAACCTACCAAGTATTTCTCAACAACCCACTGCTAAGGTCTTGTTCCTGTTCTCTATCTGCAAAACGAAGTATCGCTATATATGAGAAGTATAAGGCAAGGGCAAAAGTTTTCACAACAATGTGCAAATAAATGGTTAATGCAAGCTTTGCTTTCGGTTTCGTGGCGGAAGCTTACGTGAAAAGCTTTGATTTTTGCACGTAGTCTGTCATTTATGGCGTTTTTCACTGGTCGATTCGGAGCAGGATTTTTTGCTCCGCGGCAACGAATCCGAATTTCACTGGTCGATCTGGAGCGGGTTCGCGCGTTCCACTGGTCGTTTCGGATCAACTCGCTCCGCGCCGGATCGCTCTCACTTGCTCCGCCGCCGAGACGCGGATTCGGGCGGAAATAGAACGCGTCACATGGCGTCACTTCCGTCTTCAAGCGAAATCGGTACCCGGTCGGTACGCACAACATTGTGTTGGGCATAGTTTGCGGAACCGGTTTGTGTCACGTGCACGCAGACTTCCTGTGTGATCTCCCGCGGAGCGTTCGTGCGCTCCACTGGCAGACTCGGGATTGGTGAAAGCCGAGCGCTCGCTCGAGGATTCAGGCGGCTGCTCCAGATCGACCAGTGAAAAACGCCATTAGTGTTTTGCCAGTCTACTCTGTAGGGAGTTTTAGCATTTACGCTACAATCATGCGATGCTTTCTTAGCAATGAAGGCTTTTACACGTGTTGACGGCCCGCAAGTCCTTCAGCATCATTTTTTTCCCCGCAACTTCTGATCTTTTTTTTTCGGCAACCATTTATTTAGCGTTTTTGGAAGGCCTGGCGCACAGCAGCCAATAATTCTTGGAGAGCTTGTTAGAAACAAGGCTCTAAAGATGTTGGGAGGCTTTCGCGCATTTCTTTAATGACAATTAGTAACCTTGTGTTTAAAACTGTTTCTTTGTCCTTGATAGTCAGCTGTCCATTTTGGTCTAGTCAGTAAAGGCGTGGTACCTATTTACACTGAAGTAAGTATTCCTGACTATTGCCTATGGCTTATTTTGTTTACCTATTGGACGTTCGATTCGATATTTAATACTTACTTCGCGTATTCGATTTGTATTCGAAATAAATTGTTATTCGCCCACCTCTGAAAATTATCTATCTCCATGGCTAGAGATAAAAAGAGAGAAATAGAAGTGATGAAATATAGGATGGTGGGATAACCAGGCTAAGTCCTATTGGCGTTCCTACAATAGGGAAGGGGCGAAGGGGACTGAAAGATATGAAGAAAGAGAGAAGTCCACAGCATACACAGAGAAGCAGAGACGCAACGAAGCGTGCACTGCTCAGCAGAGATAAGGCTATTGTAACAGCGCTAATGCGGAATTTCGTTGGCTGTTCCTGCCAGCGGAGTTCCGAAAACTTCCTTTCAAGTGGTTTCCTTGTCCCGATTTTTCTGCTTCTCCGTACTCCTTCCCCTATTACTGCTGACTGACAGATGGTTATGTGGAAGCGTCATTTTGCACTCTTTGTCAAGCTATACACCCCGCTCTTACTAAACAACAACAACAACAACAACAACAACAACAACAACAACAACAACAACAACAACAACAACAACAACAACAACAACAACAACAACAACAACAACAACAACAACAAATAAATAAACATTTCGAAACACAAAGAAAGAGACGAAATTACACATTAGCTGTTCGTGAACGTGTGTGTCATGCGAAAAAAAAATTGTTGACGCTGCCTTAGGCGTAGGTGCTTCCTTAGACTTCCCATAACGATACTGCGATTTCGATACTCCTACTCCAACCCCACAAAAATATTAAATGAATAAACGGTAGCAAATAACCAAAGAAAATATCTACAGAGACTAGTCGTAGGCTCGTTACGCATGTTAAAATACAGTGGCAGCGCTAATAACACATCTTTTGGTGTGCACAGCTTTTCATGCGACAAACGTAATAACACCGTCAGCGCCTACCAAATACACAATTACATTCTGTTAAATTCAGGCACCGATGCAGCTCGAGACCTAAGAAGTATAAACTCGCATTTTGTGTGGCCGGGCGTGTATTCTTTTGCTGTCAATTCTTTTCTCTCATGTACGCGTAAATATTAGAACGAAATATCTAAACCCGCGTAATGTTCGATATCAGGCTGGCTCTGCTTTATACGAGTCTAGCCTGAGAACCAAGAAGTAACAGTAAGAGAAGGCGCTCCTATACAGCGGAGAGCGTAGCGGTTCTGCTCCGCCTTGCCTTGCAGTCGGAAAGCCAGCAGGTCTGGGCACCGCTCGGTAGATTATTCAGGAACCGCCCAGGGTCCTACACTTCGTGCAACGCGCACCCGCGCAGCCAATATCTGCAGCCCCGCTGTTCGATATCTCAGGGTGCACGTGCGTTCGTGCCTATTGCGACGCGGTGCAGAGAAGGTAGAGAGGGCTTGCAAAAAGGAATAGGAGCGGTACCAGTGCCAGGGGGTGTGCGCAGCGAGTGTGTACGTGTGTGTGAGGGGGACGTAAACGGGAAAGAAGGTGACGCACGCACGCACGCACGCACGCACATACACACACACACACACGCACATACACATACACACACACACACACACACACACACACACACACACACACACACACACACACACACACACACGCACGCGCGCGCGCGCACGCACGCACGCACGCACGCACGCACGCAGGCACACACACACACACACGCCTTCTCTCTCTTCACTGTTTTGTGCTCTGTCTCGGTAATTCTCTTACACATCTTCGCGTGAATAATTGGGAAGGGCGATCGACCTCAATAAATAAACTACGCGCATAATAAAACGCCACGTAGAAACTGTAAACGATGCACAGGAATACGACAGACTCACTGCGCGCGTAAGGGTGGTTGTTATGCAACAATTCCTTTCGCGTTTTTTTTTCCATTCTGTTCTGCTCGGCTATTGACTGGCGTAGCGCCACTACTTCGTTATCGCCAGCATCCGCCACTGGCTGCGACGTGCGATAAGAAACGAGATGAACCGAAAACAAAGGGAATCCTTATATAATGCAGGCGCCGTTCAATAAATACATAAAATAAAAGCAGACCATACGCCATCGAAGAGAGAGGTACACCTCACGAGACCGGCCAGGCGTAATCGCGATTATTAATCCGTAGATGCGGTATTGTTGCGCGTAGTGGAGAGGGGGAAGCGAGAAGGAGGGACCTCACCGCGAAGAACGCTGCAACGCTTGCCGCCAGTGTATCATTCGTACGGAACGGACCGATCGCCCGGAAAGGTTTCCGCCTAATTAGATTGCTTTCAGATGGGGCGCCGCACTCGTAGGTCGTCTTCGCGTTCGTATAGGGAGCAGTACGGAGCAAGATCGGCCAGCGAGAGAAAGGAAGCTTGGTCACGTGCAACGCGGACCTGGCTGCGCGGCGCAAATGCGATTCCCGGTCACGCTGTCAGTGGCGATCTCCGGACGAAGGGAAGGCCTCGCTTGTTCCGGGAAAAAAAAACGCGAGCTGTCAACCGACGTTACCTCGTCTCATGCACCTCGCGGTGTGTACTCCGTTATGACGTTACGACGCGCGCTCGGAGGGTGACAGAAAATGTCGCGAGCAATTTCAGTTGTGTCAGCGTAGAGCACTCTCTTTAGCGTCCGTCAGCGCACGTTATACCTATAATAACGTTGCCTCCCCCCTCCCTCGCTTCTGACAATTTTTTATTATTTTTTATTTTTTTAGTACGCTCTACTGCGAAAGGAAGAATAGAAGGGGAGAGGCCAATGTCTCCTATGCTGCTTTCACGTACACGGTAACAATGAACGTAGTACAAATGCCGTACTACATTGAGCTGCGAGAGTTTACACAGATTTAGAGAAATAATTTGGATGTATGATTAGATGGATGGTAAAACTACGTTACTGCGCTGTATACGGTTGGTGCACGTCACCAAAATGTCAAATTTCTGTATTGAACGCTTTATTAAGTGCTGGAAGAAAGGTCACCCAAATTTTTTTTTCACTGTTCTCTTCCTGTTTCTTTCCTATATACTTTTTTTTTTGCCGGTGGCATCTACAGCGGTTTGTGAAAATTCCTCACATTCACGGGGGCACGCCACGGTTATACTCTCAAGAAAATCTGGGGTGCCGCAAAGGTGGAGTCTCAGACAAGAACAAATCATCATAATACGAGCTCAAGTAGATTACTTTTTTTGTTCTCTTTGTAAGCATACCTAAATTTTGCGATATCAAAATTCTTCTTCATTTCTTTATTTTCGTGCGCGAAGGAATCTGCCGCAGTGCAGTCAAAACCAGGTATTGCTCCGCGCAGAACACAAAACCAGCAGGGTCTCGACTTCTTACTTTTATAATTTTCTTTCTTTAGGCAAGGCGAAACCCTGTGCTTCCATTTCAGGCTGTCACGAGATTTCGACAGGGGGGTCGAAATGACAGCCGCGAGAAAACTGATTGAACTGTCTTGCAAGTTCGGCCAATTGAAAACCGAGTTTTATGCATGCACATTTGTTTCCCTTTACCAACTTTCGTTTCCAATTCGTTACACTCTGCCGTAGGACCAGTTTGCTGCTTAAGTCTCATTTCTATGCGACCTGTTTAGAAACAATAACGTCTCAAGAAAAGTTGAGAAAAAAGAAGAAAGACGGAAAAGTTAAACGTATGGAAAACATTACTGCGGAACATTTTACGTCACGAAAAAGGCGATTTATCTTAGACCAGGAATCGTTTGCTCGTTTTCATCTTGAAGCAATAACAACGCGAGCAACAAAATATAACTTTTCTTGTTGTATGCATTTCTTTTTTTTTGCGAAATGAGGAAAAAAAAAAGAGTGCGCGCAAGCAGCTCGAAGTCTAAATATTGCCGTAGAGCTGGAGAGCTTTCTAGCCACTTACCAAAAAAGAAAAGTAAACAAATTATTTAATCATTAAATTAGTTTCAGTAGGCCGGAAACAAAGCACTCGGGTGTTTATATAAGATGCCATTAAATCTGATCTGTTTTCAATTACCGTTTTCCTATGCACCTGCAATGTGGGTCAGTTTTGTAATATCCTAATATTTTTTTGTTTTCTTAATTTAAGGAGCCCTCAGATAACGCTCCGGATCCTGCCTATGTACAATGTCTTGTAAGTAATTATGTTTAATAAAGGCTTAATTAATAATAAAGATTTCCCACCGGGGTATTTGGCTAAATTGATCGCTTTTCGTCGTTCGCTGTTCTAAATTCTATGAATTTATTTCTGTAGTTTTTTTTGTTTGTGAAACAGCGTCACTCTAGCTATATTTGTTATCATTATAATATATAGGCTCGTTACGTACCCTATGTCGCGGCTCTGTACTCTTGAAAAATAAAGCAAGGAGGAACCTTAGAGATATAAAAGGGGTAATGACGGGGATATTTTTTTCACTTCGGATGGTGTAAAAGGTGGCATAAAGAATAACTTAAACGAATGAGAACTAGCAGACAGAGTTAAGCAAGCGCTAAGATTTGTGAAATCACAATAAAAAAATACGGCAGTAAGTGAAAGTTTATGTTGTATTTTTTTAATTGATATGATATAAGGAGATGTTGGCGCGCAATTTAAGGCGCCGGCTACTCCTTATCTCTTGGGTGGTTCCGTCATACATCATTCAGGGTTCACGGTTACATATCAAATAATCTTTTCACACAAGCACCAGGACTAATAAAGCAGTTTCCACAGGAAGACTATGGCAAATGTCTCCAAACCTATGTAGTCGAAAGAAAATTTATGTTCATGGACATAATGTTCATGTCCAATGGACATAATTCATGTTCATGTTAATGTTCACGCATGTCCATGAAAATTTATGTTCATGGACATGCGTGAACATTAACATGAACGCAAGTTGAATGAAATGCGCTGTAGAGACATAAATGAGATAATATAGAAGTAATTATTTAGAAATAAAAGAAGGGAAAGTAAAAAAAAAAACAAGGAAAGGAAAACAAAACAAAAAAGCAAGTTAGAAGTGGTCCGCAATGGGAACAACCACGTGGAGTTCTGTGTCGTAATTAATTTCCGCTAAACTTAGCACGATAATGTCGCACGTATCCCATGCCCCATTGCGGTACATTACATAAGCAGGTGAAAACACCGTCGCAAGCTTTTCAAGCTGCTCATTTTCACACCGATGGATCAAGCGGTTTGATGAATAAAACTAACGTTACAGTTAAATTCTCATTCGTTTAGTTCGACAGTCTATGCTTCCTTAGGTTGAGCGGGTGCTCTGCGGCTTCGTCTTATAACGCTAACACTTTGATCTAGAGCGTAGCACGCTCGGCGGACCACTGGACAAGCCTGGGTTTTGCATTTTTTTCTTTTAAGTAAACGTTGTTGTTGTTGTTGTTGTTGATGATGATGATGATGATGATGATGATGATGATGATAGATAACTCTTCTCTCTCACGTTAGGGCCTCGTCCTGCGTGCGATGCACGAGGCAGACGAGGTGTCAATGCTGCGCTTCCTGGTAGCGATGACTCATGGCTGTTTGTGTTTGTGTGTTGAAGCTACACAGTGCGCTGTTCAAGGGCACTGTAGCGGCCAAATGCTGGCTATATATGGTGGTGATTATTAACGATCGCTTCGAGCGTTGTTGTTGTTGATATTCCACCAGAATGAGGCCACCGTAACTGGAGATCGAGCCCGTAACCTGCAGGGCAACGAAATAGGTATTTCGCAAACGTATAGGATGACACTCCGTCGTACTGAGCGGGGACGGCAACGTGGCAGACATGGTAGATGCGATGAAAAGCCCTGAGCCTTATGTTAGACTCTTGCTTAAGGCCTTGTTGCTGTTCTCTTGCGATGTCTTTCTTCCGGAAAGCGCTGTCCGGAAGGCGCATTATTGTCATTGCGTCACCGTATATGGTCATCGTCATTATCATATTCAAAAAACAAGGTATCAGCGAACAAGTTAATTGCTCAACACCGCAAGGTCATCCTGAAGTTTTGCGGCGTTCAAAATAATTCCCGGTGTAGCTGTTTCCTTGTTTCAATTTTGATAAAAAGGCAGCGTCGTAGAGTTGCTGGTTCATTTTTTTTAGCACACTGATCTAAATTCGCTTTTTTTCTGGGCGTACACTCGGAGTCGATGGCGAGACCCGCCCACTGGCACAAATATTCCAGGGACTGCCTGCGGCTGAAAAGCAAGCCGAACAAAAAGTCAGTCCCCATGCTGTGCTCTCGCACTGATTGTCGCAGAAGGGGGGGGGGGGACGAGACAGAGCATGAGAGAGAGAGAAAAGCAATTTGTCGCAGATTCTGCCTGCTGTTCGAGAGTCCCCCTCCCTCTTTATACGGCTTCTTCGTTTCCTTGGTCTTCATTCTTTGTTTGGAGGAGGTGGGGGGGGGGGACGTAACAGTGCCCTCATTTTGTGCTCCCTCGTCTTTGGGCCGTTTCTTTTTTCCAGCTGCTCGCCTGAGAAGGCTGGAAAATGAAACTCTCGTTTCCAGAAGCACGGGCGCGGTTTCCGTTCTTTTGGATCCTCGCGATAACAGGGAACGGGATGGGAAACGGAATGAGAAAAACGAACAAAAAATAATAATAAAAACGACGGAGCGCGGAACGCAAGCGGAGACACTTCGTCGGGCGAAGAGCACGCAACCGATGCTCTTTGAAACTGCGCATTGATGCACAAACAACTGCGGTGCCAAGAGTCACGAGTTGGCTCAAACGGCTGCGAAGAAAAAAAGAAAGAAAAAGTGCTCGGTTGTGGTGAAGAGGTATACATTATGCAACCGAAAACAAACATACCAGTGGCCTTGCAGGCGGCGACTGGAGTAAAATGCGGGTGAATGTAACTGTGATCTGGAAATGCTTTGCCGCCAAGAAAACAGACTTTCCGTGGATCGCTAAAGAATATTTCTGTTGGAAAGCGCAGCCGGGTGGTGATCATTTGAGGTTCTCCGCAATGTTGAATAGAAGATTCACGCCAGCCCACGATGCTTGAGAAGGAAACAAGATACAAATGCACGCAAATGAAGGCAGCCATGACGCTTTAATGCTGATAAGAAATGTCTTTCGGAACCATTTTGTGCATGTCTATCGGAGAGTACGGGTATCAATACGGTAGGAAAAAAATGCTCGACATTAGGTTCTATTTCCTTTTTTTGTGTCCTATATTGGCGGTACAATCCCTCGGTTGCGTTCAGGGAGAGAAGAGACAAATTGCCTGAAGCTCGGAAACGTTTTGTTTTCTTTTAAAAGCGTCTGTGTGAATAGCGCGTGCAATAATTTCAACATTAATTCTTATGGCGTGCACTTATCTTAACATTACAACTTTATTATTATTATTATTATTATTATTATTATTATTATTATTATTATATGTTAAAACATATATACATTGGATAGGAAAGAGAAAGCGAAGAGCCGGCTGGCAACTGCCACGGGAAGGGACACAACCATAACTTCCCCAAGCATACAGATTTCCCAAGCATAGAAAAAATAATACAGAAGAAAAGCATAGACACCACAGAGCAGTTAACTGAAAAACAAAAAAAAGTTATTCGGCAGACCTTTTTCCCATTGACCAGACAACATTATAATCGTTCGTATAATATGGCATTACGTTATCTTGCGGTAGTTCCATTTTAATTGTTCGTTAGCTATTTGCTCAGTACCCGCCGCAATAGAACGAAGGGAACGCCGATGGCGGTGCACGAGCGTGGCGTGGATCAAGCTTCTGCCTGTGTAACCTTTGCATGCGGAACTGGCGACAAGCCGGTGCCACATCTCACTTCTTCCAGAGCGAAGTAGTGTTATATCGCAGGCTTTCGGGTGCTTCCTACTCAGCTATTTCTAGCTTCATATTTTACACCACAGCTCTTAGGCGCGCGTTCGTGCTTTGAACGTCGGCGTCCTCGGCGTAACCGATCGAACGAGCACAGCGAAGTATGAAAGAGCCAAAGAGGAGCGCAGCGAAGGACGAAAGACGGCGATGGCGTAGAGAGTGCGAAGAACAAAGCGGCGGAGTAGCGTGTGGCGAAAGCGTGAGAAGAAAAGCGCGGTGCCGCGCAAGACGGGCTCTGCGGTGACGACCGCTACGAGATGGCGCCATGAGTAGCGTGCCGTGTCGTCTGTTCACCGATGACGCCGTCGATGTGGCAGACGGCTAGCGCGTCCACCGATACCATATATTTAAATAAAGCGCTGCATGAGCGGAGGTCTGTCTGCGACGGCTGCTGTGAATAGCGCCCAGGCGTCACCCACGCGCTGCCTTTCAGATCTCCCGATTAGCGAGGCAGTCGTGCCGCACGAGACAGATTGTCCGCGCCAGACATGCTACAAACAGCGTTCTGTTTCTATACCTATTCCTATGTACCTATATAATCGTAATACAAAACGTTGACATGCATACTGCTTTCACGCCATGGAGCTGCGCTCAAATTTCACGTTAGGGAATATCGTAATCGCCAGTGAATGTTTGTTTTCTTCTTCAGTTTTGCCGTGCAGGTAGACCTTCCCATTCAAGAGAGAAACGAACAGGCTCGTTGCAGCGAAAGAGCAGTGTCGTTAGATCAACGTCGGCTTTCTGTGCCCACTCCTTTAATCAGCGGTTTCTCATTAACGAGCGGCATTTCCCGGGCACTGAGCCGTTGCTGCGCGTCCCGACCGTAGCGTCTGTGTGCCTACGCAGCGGCCTTCTTGCTGTTGCAACGCGCATAAACGGGTGGCCACCGATGCGCGGAGAGGAGGCCTGTATACGTGACGTGAGCGTCGGCATCACAATGAGCGCCCACGACGAGCGGCTCTTATGCACTTCTTCCACGCAATGTTTAGCGCGTACGTGGAAAACTCGTCTTCTCCGTGATCTATACAGCGCCACAAATTGAGCAAACGTATCACTTGCATGCTCGTAGCTAAGGTGAGCTAGCTGTATTGAGAAGGTATCGAAGATCTCGAAAGATCTTCCTCGGGCGATGGACCCCTGGCAGCCTAGCCCCGGGCACCAACATCAACAACCGTTGGGCAAATAAAGTTTATTCCTATCCTATCCAGCGTATACTGTGTTTTGGGCCAGTTATAATACGGTGACAACTTGGAGTCGTTTAAGCCCTTCTTCGCATGTTTAGTCGTATTCCTCTGCTCGCTTCCTTGTTCACGAGAGCCGGATGTAGTTGTGACTGCTACAGAGAGAGAGAGAGAGAGAGAGAGAGAGAGAGAGAGAGAGAGAGAGATGAGAGAGAGTAGAGAGAGAGAGAGAGAGTAGAGAGAGAGATAGACAATTCATATAGAAATGCAAGGATGTTAAATACAGTTAGTTCAGGTTGGCTATATAGCACGGAGAGAGGGATAAAAGAATAGAAAGGAATAGGCAGAGCAACGCAAATGAAATAAACCACGTGCGCAATCACGTGAATAAGAATGTTTGTAGTGTTCTCAAAGTCTGTGTGTTGGCCGTGGACCTCAGGAGCTTGAGCGACGCAGATGTAGCCCTCTGCTCAGAGTTCCTTCGGGAGTACTGAGGCAGCACTTTTTGTTCCGATAGCGGACGTAAGCGTAATGCTGATTCACAGTCGGTTGCATATGGAGGCGCACAATGCCTTGTTTTTTAATTAGCTTTGAAATATGACGAGTTTGGCCACTGGAAGGGGCCATCTGTCCCGAAATAGTAGCCAACAAACAGAATTACTATAGAAAGGAAGCAAGGAATAACAAAACGCCATAAAATAAGGACAGCATTTAATTTAAATTCTGCTAAATAGTGCCGTGTTTTATCGGCTATATAGATGCTACTTTTCATAACTAGTCAAGTTGGTGGTCAATAAACAGTTTGAGACCTATATTACTTGAAGCACGTGGTCAGAATAATGGCCGGCAGGGTAAGAAGGAAACGAAAGGAGACAGGTGATCGTAGGTGCGGCGCAGGATAAACCATAAATTAATGTTTTGCGCCTACAACAAACATAAGACGAACACAAAGAAACCGTAAGATAAGACCAAGGAAGAGTAATAGAAGCTGATGTTGCCAGACAGCTTTTAGAAAGATAATTGCTAAGCATGATGACCACTGCCTAACGTCGAAACAAACTAATGGCTGTTCCAATGCAGAAAAATGGACATCTGGTAACAAGTTTTCTGGTTACGGTCGGGACTTACAGTGAACACCACAGACACGCTTGTAATGTAGAATGAGTTAAGAAAAACAAAAACGGGATCAGCCACGAACACACGCGAAATGTAGCCGCGCGGAATCCGGACGGGCCCAATATTTAATTCGCTCAACATTACCTGCAAGGCTTAGCTGCCACGTAAAGAAAGACTGCCATACTACGAGAAGCATAGCGTGCCGAGAGTCATTGGCTTCCGATGTTGCAGCAGAACATTGAATATGAAGAATGAATGTCAACTGAAATAGTAAGATCGAATAGGCGCCTGCCGGGTGCCGGGATTCACAGTCCTCGTAAGCATGCCCCCCCCCCCCCTTCTCTCTCTCTCTTTCGCGGCTTGAGGGCTCTTCTGTCAGGAACGTCCCCGCATATATTATACATCAGGGCTAGGCAGTGTGGGACACAGGGAAAAGCAACGTCTCTGCTCTCGCAGAAGAGCTATGGCGGCAGAAACAAGAATAGAACACACAGACAGGCTAAGAGGAAAAAAAAAAAAGAACGAGCGCGTGAGCACGCACGCTCAGACTATGGACCACGTAGGCGTGCCTCTGAGCGTGACAGGTGGAAATGCGCGCTCCGGTGGAGCTTTTAGACCGGCCAGGCGTGACCGACCGTCGCCGCGCAGCCGCGGCTGTGCCTCGCGCGTCTCCTCTCACGTGACCCCCGTTTTTGGCGATGCGACTCGAAACTGGACGCTGGACGCTGTTTCGCATCCAATGCACTTGCATTAGATGCGAAACCGTTTCGTCCTTCGTAACCGGCTCGGTAAACAGCATAGAAAATAAATTGCAAGTGGCAGGTCCTTTTGAACGACGTGTAGGGTCAGGAGACGCACAGCTAGGCTGAGAAGTCGGACCACGGATTCTTTGATTCTTGGGGGTGCTTCATAGAAAGGTCACTTAGATCGCACGGGTAACTCCTGCATATGCAGAAGTGGAGTGAGGTAGCGGAGTTATAGGTCTGAGAATGATTGTGAATTTAAACCATCCATTCAAATCGGCACACGGAGGCAACAGTTTCGCGCAGCCCAATGAAAGAAAAAGAAAGGTGATAAATAAAGTTTAAATCCAAGTTCAAATGTATACAGTTTTATTTTAAATGTAACGCTCGTGTCGTTTAATGAGCATGTCTTCCAATAAGTTGTACCTATTTATCGACTATATATAGAGATCGAAGTCGGTAAGGTTATTCACGAGCAACATTGCGCTTCTGCGAAAGGAGCACTCATGACACATAGAAGTCCCCCCCCCCCCCCTTTTTTTTTTTCTTGCGCTAATCTCCAAACTCACACGTTCGCACGCACGCATGCGCACACAAGAAGGTGCTCGTCGATCAGCGCGTGTCCTGTCTATACGAAGTTTCAGCGAGGCGTACTAGGCTGCTCATGCGAGCGTTGGGCCACTAGGTCACAAAAATCGATCTGCCAAGGTTATACCCTCAGCCACGACTGCTTTTCCAATGCTCTTTATTCTGCACGATGCTTGCTGACAATGCGCGAGCTATTTTTCAGCCAGGGCACTTAGGAACACTCGCCGCAGCGGACGCGACAATACATCGCATATTATTTATGTTGTTACTTGCTCTTGAGTTATCGGTTTTTGAACTCCCTACGCTGGCAGCGTCACGGAGACTTCGCTTCGCTCAACGGAGGTAAACAGGATGCTTTAATATTTCCGACAATTTTTTAGCAACGCGATTAGGCCAAATTCGCGGAGAACTGCGAACAAGAAAGCATCCGCTTAGCATTCAAAGCTACTTGGAGCCTAAGCGCGTGTCATACAACTAACGAAATTTTTTTAGACAGACGATAAGCTTTTAGCTTTTGGTAGCTTAGATGCACTTGGCGGCTTTTATTATTATAGCGAAGCTTTAATCAATCTCGAACATGATATCATTAAAATGGAGTAGTAAAGCGCCCATAAGAAGTTCACGTATGTCGCGTGTATTTTAGGCAAATTCGCTAGCGGGTTCCCAAGTTTATTACAAGGTTGCATGTAGTTCTATTGCCTTCTTTATGCCAATTCGTTGCTTTTGTTACACACTTCACCTTCATCTCTCTCTCTCTCTCTCTCTCTCTCTCACTCCCTCTTTTCATCATTACTGTCGTTAATCGCTGTGGTGGATAAGTGGCTATGACGTTCTTTTGATCAGCAGAGGCGCGAGTATGAGTCTCAGCCGAGGTGAAATGCAAACACTAGTATACAGACCCCCATGTACCTAAATTTAGGTGCGCAGTAAAAAAACCCAGATGGCGTTATTTAAATTGATTCGGAGCCCCTCACTTAGTAGTTCGTAATAACCCATGTGTGATTTAGGGTGTTAAACTACATAATTTGCTTGGTTACTGAGGCCACTTTGTTTTTTTCGTAAACGGTTAGCAGAATCAGACCTAGTCTTTGATGCCTACAAGTTGGCTTTTCCTCAAAAATTGTCGTGCAGTGGCAGAGCAGCCTTAACAGGAGCAACAATACGGTGGAGAATGCAGTTGATGAATAAGCGAATAGCGCGCCCCCCCCCCTCTCTCTAACACACACACACACACACACACACACACACACACACACACACACACACACACACACACACACACACACACACACACACACACACACACACACGCGCGCGCGCGCGCGCGCGCGCGCGCACATGCGCGCACACACACACACACACGCACATGCACAGAGAGAGAGACAGAGAGAGAGAGAAGAGAGCAGACAGACAGAGAAAGTCAAACAAGTGTTATGAGCGTGGAAATTACCAGCTGATATGTGATGCTGCAAAAATAAAAAGGACATTTACGAATTGCGTTTATTGATATGGAAGTCCAGCTGTATGAACAGAACAATAAAAAAAAGGCATAGAAAATAAATAGGTGAACACAAAGGAAGAGGAATACCGCTACGTATTTGCGAACATTATCGCTAAAGGTATAGATATAGTGCGAAAGGCGATAAAAAGATGTTCATATCGTTGTTAACGAAGCTTTTATCGTAAAAGCACTGACGCCGTTCGAAAATATTTTTGTTCGAGGAATATATCGCCCTTTTCAAGCTCTCGCTAACAGAATGAGACGTTGGTTCTAGTTAAATGAAGTAAAGCCCTGATGTGTGTTCGGAGAAGCTTCAAATATGAGAGATATCGCCACTTTTTGCTGTAGTAATGCAAACTAAAAAAGTCGATCTTAAGGAAGGCCCAACGCCCACTAATTAGCGTTTTTCTCGTTATTCTAGTGCAACGTCACATGAAACGTACAAATACAAACAAACAAACAAACAAACAAACAAACAAACAAACAAACAAACAAACAAACAAACAAATAAACAAGCAAGCAAACAAACAAAGAAAGAAAGAAACAAACAAACCAACTAACTAACCAACTAACAAACAAAGGAGTCAAGTACAGAAATCTACGTGCGCTCTGCAACTACAGCAACGGCTAGTTAACTACTTAAGAAACAATATACAGCTAGCAGATGTTCAAATTTTTGTTCTAGGGTACATGAAGTGCGTTACACAATACCTGGTCTGAGTAGCGAAATAAAGAATAAAGAAAATAAGAAAAAGTGCACAACTCTTACGTTTCCTATAAAATAACACTATTGTGTTTCCTAGAGTTGAGCATGAAACATATGCAAAGTGCATAAACTTCTCCCACTCCCAACAAAAAGACGTGACCGCATTATTATTTACAGTCGCGAGCTCTGCTCACTGCATTCTAGTCTTTAATGCAGATGCAAGTGAAGAGAGGGAGAGACACGAGGAGGGAAAGGTAGGGAGGTTAACCAAGGAAGGGCCCTGTTGTCGGCACTACACTTGGGGAGGAGGAAAGGGGAGGAATAGATAAGGAGAGAAAAGAAAATTAATAGACAGTCATTAACAGTCATTCGCGGAGGATTCTACACTGTCGTAAGCATTCATACAATACAGTATCCTTCACGAAGTGCAGAAGGGCTTTTGTGACCTTCTGCACGCAAGAATGCAAAGGATGACGGACGTGCAGTGCTCTCCCGTGCGCAATCGCAACTGCTCTGTCGCGTGCGATTGGTTAAAATTTTGTGAATTGTGTCAGAGGACAAAGCGGCCACTCCAACTGTTCTTGTTTACTACGAAGTGCACGCAGAAGTCCTGTTTCCATATCTAAAAAAAAAAAAGAAACGAGAAAAAAGACTAATTACGCCTCACATGACTGCTATCTTTTTTTCCGCTGTACACAATGAGCTGACGTAAAGACCGTAATTTTCTGACAGCCTTCACATGGCCAACAGCACACGCTGTGCCAGTCACGCGAGTAATAGTGCACGCTGCGTATACGAGTTGGCAACTTCTTCGCGTGTTTGCATCAGTTGTGACACAGTTCGGGCATGCTCAGCATCTTTTTCATTATTATTATGTTTCTGGTCTGTCGCAACGTTAGTGAGTCTGGATACTCGGTGCACCACTCATGCAGCCTCATTTGCAAGCACCCATTTCTCTTTCTTTTTTTTTGTACTCTCATTACTGAGCTTACTGGCCTCGTTCGCCTAGCGGCTCTTGCTTCTCCGCGCGCTTTCATAAGTTGTTCTTTTTGACTGCGACTGTCGCAAGTCCCGGCGCTTCAGCTACAGCTTATCCAGTCTGGAGACGAGACTAACGCGTTAAGCCTACTACACTACGAAGGAGCTACGACCTCTAAACTTCCGTAATCTTCCGCGCAAGTCGTCTTTGTTACTTTAGAAAAAAAGGCTGGCGGTTCGGTAATGTTCAGAATCCACGGGGATAGTGTAAATGGCTAACTGGTCACATCTTTCACAGCTTTCTCTGAATTGGGGAACATTACTCCCCCTTGTACGAGCAAAAACTCTTGCTTGGTTTTCTTAAGGCGAAAGCCTTAGATGGCTCATGGGCCGAAAAATACGTTCTCCGGTGTTATGGCACCAAAATTCAGGCGAACCTTCCAGGAGATATGGGCGAACCGGCCATATATCCAAGTTGGATTCCGATTTATATCGTGAAGGTCGAGAGTCGAGCCCACTACCTTTGATGTTAATTAAGGAGAAGGTATTTAGGGCACAGTTAATCAAGAGAGAGTTCATTAAGGCACTCGAACCCTCAGCCTTTAGTGGGAGACAACAAGTTATAGGAATTAACAACGCATTCCAATGATAATGTCAAGTAATGTAATGAATATCTCGTGAACGCGCAGACTTTCGCTTTCATACTCTTTAGCGTAAGCTGAAGTGACTCAACTTTTTAAAGTACTTTTGGAGGCAAGGTTGTCCATGACGTCTAGTTGTTGTGGAGCTTTTCCAATTCACTACAATCAATGATGCAGAGGCTTCGCTATACGAATATGATGCACAGTTTCCTCGGTATCTTACACATCGGGCGAGAATTGCGGAGCTGTGACACAGAGCCGCGTTAGTTTTTTGTTTGTGCATTCTACTGCATGGTTTTCCGGCTTCCTTTTTTTCTCGTCGCGTGCTTCGTGCCGAAAGCCAAGCGAGTGCCACTATATTCCAAGTCTGGCGACGGCGTTGTAACCATTCCGGCCTCCCGAACCCAAGGGCGTATTCCCGGGGAAGCAGTTGACGCAAGTTTCCGGACGAGCAGGAGATGCGGCGGTACCCCGAGCGTCGTCATCGTTTCCTTTGCTAGTTTTTGTAGTTGTTTGTCCCGCTTCGCTTGTTGTCATTGTCTGCACGGCCCGTTCTCTCCTTCTACTATCTTTATCGGCTTGCCCTTCGGGTCCTCTTATCTCCTGGCCCCCTTCCGCTATCCACGTGGGGTGCGTGCCTGGTCTCTGAAATGGGCGTCCCGCAATAATGGCTCCGACATGGAACGAATGGCATAACCACGTCCGCTCTCTCGCAACAAAGCCATCGACGGGGAGGGGGGGGCAGGCCTACATTTTTTGTGCTTTTTTTGAACTTGTTACCCGTAGTCCTTCTTGCTTGCTCTGGTGTTCGTTACTGGCTTACATTTTATTCTTTTTAGATCTCGTCCCGAGTTCGGCAATTCATCGCTGAATTTCTGAGCATTTTGTTTTTCCGTACTAGAAGCAACCTGCCTTTGATCTGCTTATTTCCAATGGACGTATAGCAGAAGGAGGCGAAGGAGCGATGCCTGGTGTCTTTGGCATTGTTCTTACTTTTCCCCCTGCGATTGGAACGGGGTATTGTTTTTAGTGCTAGTGCCGTTCGAAACAAGTAGATTTAGCCATTTATGTCTGTTGTTACATGAAGAAAAAGAATGAGATGGTGAACAACAACAACAACAACACATCATCATCATCATCATCATCATTCTTCTTCTTCTTACTATTATTATTAATATTATTATTATTTTGACGTTGATGAGGAGGATAAATAAATTATCAACAGTATTGAATCTTGTCATGCAGTCTTGAACTGCATGACAAACTAAATCAGTACTGATGTTCACGCGGCGTGGCAATGTGAGGCTTTCATGTTACAGAAATCAGGAGAGTGCTATAGTGGAGCGCTTGACTTATACGTGTAAATGCGTCGAGTATGAAACCATTTCTTTCTCCAGTGACCTTTCATTTAAATCAAGGAGCTCGTGGATCTTCTTACAGCAGCCATTGGCTTTACTCCATTGTGTACGTATTTTAGCCTACGGTGCTCTATTAAAACAACCTTTTTTTGCACCCACTTACTTTTACTTCTCTGCCTTGTGAAAGCATGTAAAATCAAGTTTCTTACGCAGAGTACCAAATGCTAACTTATAGCATCCCTGACTCTACAGTAACATTTATTTTTTGACTCTACAGTAAGTAATATTTCACGCAATAGTGATTGCTCAACACAGTGTGGAATAAGGCGTTTCGTGGCTTAATCTGTAAAAAAACATCGAGGCAATATCGTCTTCCTGTCTCTCTGTTTACTAAAGGTTTGCGCTGTTTACAGTAAAAAAGAAGCCACAAAATAAAATAAAGAACGTATATATGATCGGCCTACGAGCTATACTAATTTCTAGTATTGCCTGTTTAATCATGCATTTGTCTTGAGGATTCACAGCATATGCTATGCGTTAATGTCCCGCGCCAAAACTCACACAACCACCTTTCTTATCTTTCTTTTATGCTCTGTTTTTTTTAGAGTTGCTGCTGGCATTGTGAGACACCTGTGACTATTGAGGAGTAATTAATTGTGAATTTCATTTCCTCTGCCATGACTTTAACGCCGTTGCTTTAATGGGCTGGTAACAATGAGACAACGTAAGCAAGGGCTTCATTCAAGGACAGAGCGGTCGTGGCTTATACTAAGGCTAAATATCTTACTGCAGTTTTATGGAGTGAAAATCGATTAAAAAATCATCTAAGTGGGCCCACGCGTCCAAAAACACTTATTATGCATAAAAGCGTCTTTGACGATTCACGTAAGGACTGAGCAGAGAGGTTGAGAGAAAAAGCGACCGAGGGCGCAAATCGTGATAGAGGAAGAAAAACAGCAGCGAAAAATAGAGGGATAACAACAGCAACGCCGGGCAGTGACAGGGTGTCCGAATATATTGGGCTTTCCTGGGGCTGTGTTACGTTCAATACAGCTACAGCAATCTTTTTTGGTTATCTTTCTTGCGTGCGGTATCGATGTAATATTTATATTAGTAGTCAGGTTCGCGAAAAAAAAAACTTAATGAATGCGAAAGAATTGATTGCCCTTTGTGCTGGTGTAGGTGGATTTGAATGTTGAATGAACATTCCTGTGCTTTGAAAATGTGGTCTCAAAGGAACGAGTTGCTACGGATGCATTTCAATACAATTGCTTCACGTGATAAGCTGATGTCCACTTCTAATACACCGTAGTAACAGTCTAGCAGGCTATCGCACGCCCGAAGAGACAGACTGGCTACCTCTGGGCTAGTCTTTAAAACGCAATGAAGCCAAATCATAATTTTGCGAAATCGAGACCGCATGATAGGCATATGATGACTACTTAAAAGTACATATTGACTTCTTTGTTTTCCAAATACTGACAGACTTATTTTCAAATTCACATATTTTCACTATGTCAAATAAAAACATATTGTTCTCCTCTCCTTAAGGGCAATAAATTGAAATCTTGCCATTGTTGTACGTGTTATAGGACTTTTCCCGTGCTTAATTGGGCCACAGCGCTACAGCCTCGCTACATTGTAGAGTTCAAAATAAAAAAAAAACATAAAAAAAGACAAGGCCCTTCCAAAAGAAGGCGCAGAATGTATACATTTTGAACAAAAATGAAGAAAGAAAAAAAAAACGAGGAACAGAATGGCAATGCGCCAGCACATGCCACACGCCGCTGTACGCCTGCCGGGCACATGGCGCGAGGTTTGGATTCAATGTGTGCGCGGCGTAGTACATGCGTAGCGCGCGTAGTGTTTGAGCCTGCGGTGCGTTGCTCTAACTGTTGGTTCTGCTCCAGGCGCAGCAGCTCTGGCCGGGACTTGCAGAGGGCGTCTAGCGGAAGCCCAAGGTCAGGCGGCGACAGACCGCACGAGGCCTAAGCACGACTGCGTACACGCTTCGCTCGCTGCAGCTTGCCTCTTTATCACTACCACGCGCCCACGAGAGAATGCCAGCGTCTCGGCAGTTCAGTGTTTCAGTAGGCACAAAGAAATGTTGAACCTGTTGCCCTGTTTTCTTACGCTCGTATCGAAACATCAGGCCCAAGATGTGACATCTACAAGTGAGAGGACGCAGATAGATAGATAGATAGATAGATAGATAGATAGATAGATAGATAGATAGATAGATAGATAGATAGATAGATAGATAGATAGATAGATAGATAGATAGATAGATAGATAGATAGATAGATAGATAGATAGATAGACAGTCAGACAGATAGATAGATAGATAGATAGATAGATAGATAGATAGATAGATAGATAGATAGATAGATAGATAGATAGATAGATAGATAGACAGATAGATAGATGAGACAGAAGAAAACTTTATTTCAAGAACTTCAGTCCAAGTTCACCCACTTTGTTCTAGTACGCCAAACGGAGGTACATTAGCAGCTCAGTGATGGGGCTTTTTATTTTCGTCGTCGAGGGGATGAAACCGCAAGCCACTCCTCAAAGTCTAGAAGGCCTACGGCTGGGCGCGAGTTTGGTCAGGCTCTTCTGAAAAACGGGACGGCTTCCCGGGCAATCACACAGAATGTGGGCATTGTACGGGAACTCGCCGCGTGCCATGCAAGCGGTATCGATAGACAAACTCTGCGTTTTGTGTATGAAGTGCCGGGGCCAGCAGTGAGTAGCCTTCGCACCTCTACTGTCCGCCCGGATGGCCAGGCTCGGTCAGCCTTAAGCAAACACCTTAACCAACCAGCCCGCACCAGACCGGAACAAACGCGCTTAAAAGAGGTCGCGAGACAGAAGTTGAACCCGTAATCCTTGCGTGTGGAGTGCCTGCCCAGCTTTCAGCAGTGTATTATATATACAACCACTCATCTTCCAGGTAGTACGTAACCTTATGTAAACACGAGACGAACATCGTGCTGTGTAAACGTCACGGAAAAAAAAAGACCCGACTCAGCTTAACGATAGCTTTTATTGTCTGTCCTTGTGGTTACCCCCAGTAAGGCTACTGGAATAACTTCCGGCTGCATACACGTGGCGAAAGCACAGGTTCAGCTTAAATAAAAACATTCAATTTGAGCCCCTCTAATTAAGTTTTTTGCTGCTGAGTCACTAGGGGGCTGCGTGACTGGTGTTACTGCGCTCTAGCCACGATAATATGAAAGTAAACATGAATGTTTCTGAATAAAGGGAAAATAAGACATCCACCCGTTGTTTATATAAGTAATTTTATATAAGTAATCATCAAAGAAGCTCGTGATAGCGTTTCAAAGTGAAATAAATACCGGTAATATTGTAGCTGTAGTTGGCGGGCTATATGAAAAGAACTTGCATTGAATTTGGTAGGGCAGAGTGGACAGATAACAAAGCAAAAGACTGGGCGAAAAAGATTTTACGCACACTTGAAGGATAGACATGTTGTACCCGTTAGCTTACATACACAGCGTATGTCCGTTCATGTCGAAGTTACGAATTGTTAAAGCCAGAGTCAAGGTAAACGCTATGTTCATAATATGGTAAAGCACCCTTTCTTATAACGATCCTACATCTTGTCAAGGGCTCAAAAGTCTGCTAAGAAATTATGAAAAAAGAACATAAATGTAAGTTTAGATAATTGTAATTGCCAAGATCTGCCTCTCAGGATGAAACGAACGGCGTAGCTAATCTGTGATAGCATAACGAACCATTATTTTATACGTAGAAGCTGGCATCCTCTGTGGCCGTTTAACAAAAGCCGCTGCCTGAATGAAGCTCGCGCTGTCACCTAGACTAGATGTTCGCGTGCACAAGCCATAGAACACCAAGTGTGCTTGCAAACTTGCTGCATCTTTTTTGGCCACTGCAAGCAAAAAATCAATCACGGAGCCAAGACACAACAGCTTGCGCGGGCTGCTGTAGAAATCAGTAGGGCGGGAATTCACGCTTTTAGAGTGCGCTTCGCGGTCTGTAGGACCGTTTTCTGCCATTTCAGCTAACTTCAAGAGCGCAGTTTACACCTTGTTAGTGTCCCCAACTTCAAGACATCGGGACATGGTTTCGTTTACGTGACCTAAGGTGAAAGTTCAACTTTTTTTTATAGTCTAACGTCCTAATCCTGCACAGTGGGTCCTGATAGATACCGAAATGGATGACTCTGGAATAATTCTGACTACTTGTTTTTTTTTTTAACGTTACCCAAAGCTAAGTACCCGAGCATTTTAGAATTTCGCCCCCACTGAGCAATCAGTCCCGAATTGACATGCTGCCTACAAGAACTTAAACTTAAAAAATAGGAAAAATAGCTGCCCGCTGTCTGAAATCTGATTGATTGATTGATTGATTCATTGATTGATTGAGTTTAACGGCGAAAAGCGACATAAAGGCTGTAAAAGAAGGTGTAATCGAGAACTCAGCTAGGGATATTTCTGTACGAATTTGATTTCGCCTATATCGGAATGCATCCCTCGTGTCCGGGTATCGGACGCATGACTTAGTGTTCGCAAGCAGAACGTCAAAGCCTCTCAGCAACCTCAGCGCTTGAAGTCTGAAAGCAATAAATATGAGAGAGAACTTACGCATCTTATCACTGATGAGTGCTCGTGCGTCAGAGATCATATTTGTCGCTGTAAATGAGACGAGCAATATGTATAAATTCAGACTGCATTTATTATACATTGAGCACTTTCGCGTATCGCATGTTAGGTTATATATTAGCCACCATGTTATGTTTCAGGATGGGTAGACGTGTGGCACTTAAGAAATGTGGTCAAAATTAGGTCCAAAGCGTTAAGTAGCAGATATTTCTTGAAACTCCGGGCATTTTTTTTAGTGGACTTTGTTCAAAAGTGTGCACTTATCAATTTACTGCTGAAGTTTAAAATCTGTGGCCTGAGAATGAAGTTGCGGAATAAAAGTTTGTCGGATACAGCTGCAGTGCTTTCATGAGAGAAAGCCCGGTACCTGAGACATTGTCGGATGGTAAAGACCTTGAGCTGATCAAAATCAATCCAGCGCCTTCCGCAAATAAATACGTTTGTCATATCGAAGGTGCAAGTTCAGGACGTAAAATTTTACCGATACCTATTATACCTATTCACATTTGAAAATTTTTTTGTTACTGTCTGTGAGTTACAAACATTCTTGAGCTACATCAAGTTCAACTGGCAAAAAAACACGTGGACAAACATCAACACCATGGACACAAGGAGTTGATAATCTGGCATATCTTAGTACAATACATGCTCAACTTCCAGTTGTCTGATTATTCATGATTTCTTACACCAGCCCACTGTGAGGACACAACAAAAAGAAGCGTGCCATTTTGGCCATGCAGCATTCAGCATCAAGTATCGAAGTTATGTGTTTGTAGATCAATCTGCTTGCGTTGCAGTGTTGTTGCCATGTGTAATCTAAAGCGCTCATGTAGATATAGCATTTATACAAAGTAATGAGGCAAGTCTGTTGTTACATTAGTTAACATTGCCGAAGTTAAAAAAAACGCTTCTTATATTTCCTGGAGCAGAATTCGCATACAAGCAATGTGTTGTGGACCCGTGCTTGATGTGCATTTCTCTACAGAAGTGTCCGCTTCATCTTCAAGACGTAAGCAGGTTTCAAATGTCTTCTTCTCTTCCACCAGGATTCCTGCGGAACCCATGTAAAGAATTGTTCCACTTGTGCCAAACAATTTTCGCAACGCCTTTCTAACAAACAAACAAAAAATGTAAAAAAAAACAAATTCAGTTGCTGATGTAGGCCTAAAATTTGCCATTTCCGCGGCACGGTTTTTTTCTTGCATCAGCTTTCTCCGCGCAATGAATTTTGTGCGCTTCCTTTACTTAGCGTTGTGTGCATTAAACACTTTCGACTCGTTAACATTTACACGTAGCCTTTCCAGTAACATTTACACTCGCTCAACTGAAGTGAAGATGAACATTTTAAGGGCATAATGATAGGACAGAGCCCATAGCGGAGATTGGTGAAATCAAAATAACAAAATTACAATACTCCGCTAGTAATGTTCACCTAGCCTTGAGAAACAAAATCCAACCGATGAACACGCTGAAAAGCACGTTGAAAAGTGTGTTAGAAGAAGGCGAATAGTCACGGGAGTGACCATCGTGCGCGACGTCAATTGGTCGATTTAAATCTCCATCAATTGATTTTTTTTTCTATTTTTTTCTTTTTGTCGCTGCTGCCGCTGTATTTAGTCGGGTCGGTCAGTGACACGTTGACAACGAGCGCCCCGCGTGCGAGCGGCAGCTGTTCCAAGGGGGACGGTGAACGCAAACTGGGCTCCGCACTTGGTGGGCATGCATCGGCACGGCGCTCTTGTCAACCCAAACTCTGTGGAGCATCCTCGTTCACCATTTCGCGCACAGAGCTTAAGCTAAAAAAAAAGGAAAAGAAAGAAAAACGGACACATCAAACGCAGTGTTCGAATCTAAGTGACGAAAACCTTGTTTGAGTTAGCCAAGAAGCAGCAATATGGCGGATTGGGTAAGCACAGATTCATCGCCTTCGGTTGTTAGCTGTCTGCGTCAACATGACGGCGCCCGTACCCATAATGCCACAGTGGCACGTACGCATTCGGAGGGATACGCCAACTGAATGCTCCCACACCGAGTTACGCACACACAGTGGTTCTTGTTGTCTTATCTTATCAGCTTGTATACTGCGCCACATACCTAGTTGCACATAAGGAACGACCCGAGTTTATTCCGCACGACCGCGGCACCCGCTAAGCTATGAGAAGGGGTGAGGAAAAAAGCGCCACTCATTTAGTTTCTGAAAGTACCTACACTTGAAATGTTTACACCCTTTGGGTAGTATTTTGTCCCCAAACAATAATCGTCACCTGTCTTGGCCGCATTTCTTTTCTTTAACGCTGGGAGCCCGGTACTTTCTAGTCACGAACGTCTTGCGCGTTATCAGCTTGACACAGCATTCTCGACAGGAAAGTAGCGTGTGTCTAGTTTTCAAGAGAGGAAATGCAAGCAAAGCAGATGACGATTATTGTTTGGGGACAGGATAAGCCCCTACGGGCTCAAACTTTTTTTTAGATTGTAGCATTAGGGCACGAAAGTGTGGCGGAGGCCACACCCAGCTTTTATTTGAAAAGCTGTTTGCTTTAAAAAACACCATCGCGCAATGTAGCGTTATGAAAGAGAAAATTATCTTCGACACAAATGCAGCACCAGCTTTCAACGCTCATTTAAGGCTCCCGCGCGCACTTCGAGTTGTCGATTGCTTATATCTCGCCACATTACGAAGCGATTGATTCGAAGAGGCTTTGGTGCCACGTTCGATTCCCGCATAAGGGCGAATTTTGCTTCAGATGCAAAGCTTTGCTTTTGAGAAACATGTATGGGTTTCCTTTGTATCTTCATAATGCTTTATGGGGATTGAAAAGCTTACCCTTCTGGAACCTTCTTCCACGTTGAATGTTTCTGCGGAATTCATTTTCCTATTCGAAGTACTGCAAGAGTCAAAGCCCTAAAGCGGAAATGGCGCTGATATTTCTTCGCACTGTTGCATTCTCCTTTCATTCTTCCACGTTACGACTCACACTTTTTCGTCTTTCCCTGATTTTGTTCGCCACAGCCTAAATACCGCACAACTCACAGATGCAAAAACCGAGAAGAGCCAAAGGGAAAGGCAATCAGGCCCGTCCATATCGAACGCTGTTTGCTGCTCTACACTGGGAGAGGAGGAAAGGGATGAGAAAGAGTGACACTAGGGGAAAGGTATAACGCCCGCACCCACCCGAGTGTTCTAGCCGTCATGTATCGAGAGGGGCTCACACAAAAAATTGTTTGTAGGAACCGTGGCAGCACTTATGAGAATATATTCGTAGGTACCTGTCAAATACCGTTTCTTTCCCAGCCCAAGCATATGGACTTCTTATTTTTTTAAGCTTTGCACTGCTGTCCCGTGTATGACAACTTTTTGCTTACAAGGAATAAAAAACAAATGCAGAGAAAAAGGAAAGAGAACCAAAGGTACCCCTTTGTTTTAGTTTTGCCTACTTTGTCCGCGACCCAGTTAAAACTTGTTTTCCTTTTTTTATGCTTTCTTCATATCAGAACCCTAATAATCTCCGAAGGGCGGAAAACTCCCACAACCTTCGTCAGCAATAGGTGAGAAAGGCGTCCGGTGTTTGTGCACACCCATCCGGTGATCCACGCGTCTTTTTTTTTTTTCTTTCCTTTGTCTGGTGCTGCGACCCCGTACTATACCGCGGCGCATGCGGCGCATGTAACTGCTTGCGCGACGTTCAGATATTTTCCTGCCTCTAACGTCTCCCTATTTCCGTCGCCCAAGATGGCCAGTCAGCATCTTGCGCCGACCATGGAGGATCGTCCACGGGGTGCCATAAATCACCCGGCGCAAGCACTTCCCGTCTCGGCCTTTAATCTCGCCGACGCGCCCATTTTTGCCGCACGTATGGTCTCCAGACCCGGCCGTGTGTTCGTTGCTGCTGAGATGGTCATCTCCTCTGTGAACGTGGTCTCCTCGCGGCCACAAGCCAGAAAACTGCTAACACTGCCGTAAGATCCCGCGTGTAACACAAACGCGCATATAATAGCGCGATAAATTTTCGGTGCGCAAAGTTGAGGTCATATATATATATATATATATAAACATTTCATGGCGTTCCCTGACAAAGGCCGGACCCCGGCCGAAATGTGGAAATAATCAATAGCTTTTTTCGTACGCACATCCTCAGCCTACAAGTGATTGCTCAACTAGCGGATCCCGGCAGGCTCTGACGATATATATATATATATATATATATATATATATATATATATATATATATATATATATATATATATATATATATATATATATATATATATATATATATATATATATATATATATATACAATACAACAAACAGATCAACGGTCATCAGGACATAATACGAGTAAAGAAGAGTTGGGGTGTGGTGATATTGACACGTTGTAGTTATGGCACAGAAGAGCCAGCCTGTGCCTAAACGGCAAGCCACGAGTCTAGCTGTTAAATGGGCAAGCTTTTGCCCTTAAAGAGCAAGTAACACACACAGTACATAGATAGCGGCGAGCATAACAGTCGGTCGTCGAAATTTGATCCACGAACTAAACGCGTCCGCTATTTACGCATGCATCATAGCAAATTTTACAATGATCGCTCAAATGCGCTTACATTCTAGAATGTATAGCGGCATGCGCTATGCGCGCGCCATCTAATTAGAGAAGACTGCTTCGCTACAAAATCCGTGCCAACATTCAAGAACTTTCGGATACAGTATAGCTGAGTCTTGCGCCAAGCGACAATATCAGTTAAGAAAGAAAGCACGTATAGTCTGTATTAAGTCAACAATGTGGAAGAGGCTCCCTCCTTCTTTTTGGAAAAAATTAGGCGGGATGCACCTGCACTTTTTTCCCTTTCGCTCTAAAAAAGAATAGTTCCCTGACAGAGGTCACCGTATTGAAGAGAAGGTCACCCACTTTTTAGAAACAACCAGCCCACCGAACTTAAGCCCCAAGCGAAACATCGCCAGCACAATCCTTGCGCTTTAAATGTGATTTTAAAAAAAGAATCTCTAACTCACGTCCGGATCACAACCCCGCTAATCGGACCAGCTGCCTTGTCTACCCACGCGAACGCCTAGGATAATGTATACCAGTGCGATTTCTTTGGCATTTGAAGATCACTTAAAAATACGAGATTCTCTTGTCATCTGTGCGCTGTCAAAGTAAACGAAAGATCGAATGCCGACTGTCTGTAAGAGCACGACAAGCATTAGCATCCTTTGTGTCTCCTTTAATTTGAATTTAACATAGGCATATGTAGGATAAAAATTCGAAGTCAGGCTCTTTCGAGACAGAGTGCAGATGCAAGCGCAAGGTACGCTGGATGCAGAACTCGTCCCCCCACCTGAGTTCCTGAAGCAAAAAGAGAATTACGTTCGTACGGAGTATACACATGCATTGGGTTGCCTGTGGCGTCTGTAAAAACAAGACCTTCAAGACACGCCTATTCGAATTTCCTTGAATGAACCGTGAAAGTATTAAAGTCGTGTGCGAAGAAAAAAATAAGTTATTCAGTGGCTGGCCTTGGTAGCTCAAGATTTGAACCAAGAACTCGGGCCCATTTTCGCCATGGTTCTGTTGAAGCACCTGCACTGTAAGACAGGCAAATTGGGCAGGAGAAAGAAGATGGCCATTAATTTTACAAGTCGCCTGTTCATGCGACTCCCACGATAATTAACAACTCAACCGGGGCATGTAAACGAGATCCCAAACGTAGTGAGGCAAAAAGCATTGTCAAGCAACTTTCAAGGCTTGTTGTATATACTTCCATTTTGCTTACCATCACGAATCGATGCATCCCTACAACGAGCTGAATTATCGGCAGATACGGCGAAACATGTTTTAGTGACGCTTTCCGCCCATTTACATCTGCAGTTGGCTAAAATCAGTGCTGACCCTTGTAGCGAATCCGCGCATGAATGTACAGCTTTAGTGGCACGAGAATTGCGAACCATTCGTCAATGTGACACTCTTGAACACAGACGAAGAGTGTTCGTCTCTGTAACACTCGCTGCTTCTTGTTCACACTCGTATTATCTTGTGCTACGTCGTAGTTATTATATGTTTGCGCGTTCGCTGTGTCTCGCACAAAGATAGTAGTGTCGTCTGTAACTCTAATTGAAGTGGGTATGTAAATTTTATGCTTTTTACAGTTACCATGCACTCTGGCTTGCAATCGCACACATTCGAGTGACAAGCTCTCTGCGCTACAGTTCACTGTTAACCATAAAAGGAGCACCATTAGTGAAGGGTTCGCCGTCACTTCGTTAGGACAGCCTTAAGGAGACTACTTCCACATGCTTGGAAAGTCGCCAGCAGCTGCAACGACGCCCCCTCCCCCCCTCCCCTGAATAACAAAGAAGAAAGAAGAAAAGCAAAGAAAACACGAAACTAATGATGCTTGCATCTTCGGGAGCAGCCTATAGAATGCAAAGACGACAGGACGTGCAGGAAGCAGTGATCGTTAAACCAGTTATCTGGGCCCGAAGCCGTAGCGCACGTGGGCTGCTTCAACGGCCGGGTTGCTATCCCGAAACACACACACACAAAAAAAGGGGGCTAGGTCAGCGCTGCGTAAACAGATCACGTCGAAGTTCAAGCGCTTGCAAGGCACCCCAGAGGACGTAAATAATGAATCAGTGCCACCGTTGCGCACGTTAGTGCTCGGAGAGGCTTTGTTTGCGCAAGTGCTGAGGATTGAATGTTGGCACGGAAAACATTGCCGAGTCGCTAGAGGGTCGGGATCAAAAACGGAGGAAGGTCTGAAAAAGTGAAGATGAAAATTAACGGTGATGGGAACAGTACGGCTGGCACAGCTTGGGAAAACACGTCGCGAATTTGCTGCGACGTGTTTGTTATGAAACGCCTAGTTTAGTAATTTGATTTTTGGCATTGCGGAACTGGAAATATTGGCAGCTTTCGCTACCGGGTTCTCTATAAGCTAATACTGTGATATCTTATTAAATATGAAAAAAATCTGATCCTTCGCGGGTGTGCTCAGTTTCGATAGATTTGTTCTTGCAGGGCACAAAGCTTGTAACGTAGATGTTCCGTGCTTTGTAATAGCTTGTAGAAAATACGTATTACCGCTAGTCACTCGCTTACTGCGTGGACCGTTACGAAACGTTCAACTTCGAACCTTAGTGTGATACAGGTGTAGTCGCCGTCACCCATGCTTCCGTGCATTGATTCGAGCATGCGCCCGCTCACTTGTTTTTGATGCGTTGACAGTAAGTGGGAGTAAGTATGCGTCTGAGTTGGGGTGGATGTATGTAGATGACGTGCGATAAACTTACTGTGTGCCAAGAAGTGGCGCTACTCCCCTTCTCACCGTATAACGAGTGGTGCTCACTCTTGCAGACATTCCGGAGTTCCGGAGTGAAATCCGGAGTGAAATCCGGAGTGAAATCTTTTCCTTGGAGGTTAGCGCTACAAGCTGGTGGATGAGTAAATTTTTTTATCCTCGAGGGAAGCCATGCATCGCGAAGAGCCGGCAACAAAGACAGTCCTTATGTAGCAGTGGTCTGTGAACTTAGACACACAGATTCATTCCATTCCTCGATATGCCAGTCCCAATTTTTGCAGCCAACTACTGCACACGTCTACACTCTCCACCCCCTCATATTTTGCAGCATGAATGCGTTAGTTCAGCAACAGTGCATTAGCATTAGCCCAATTGCATTTCGGACAGCTGATGGCATTGAAGCAGGGAAGAAGAGGTAATGGTTTTGCATTAGTGCGCTTTCGCTGAGTCAACGTGCGGCGCGCCGCCGATAGCGCCACCTCGTTTCTCTAGAGCAAGCTGCTTCGCGAGAAGGGTCAATATTACGCTTGGTAACTGCAGTAATATCTTCGTGTTTGTCTGGTTGAGCTCTTCGCCACCAGGTGGCTGCACCGTGCAGGTCACTCATGCTTGCACCTCCGCCCATCCGGCAAAACGCCCACTCCGCCTGCGTTTAGCAGAATACCGGATACGCTAAAACTTCCTAATGCTCCAAACTTGGTGATATGGAGGGAGAAAAGCTACTCTTTCTGCCCATTTTTCTACCTAGCCCACTAATGTATCAAACATTTGCATTGCCAAGTAAACTACTATCAGCAGTTATTTAATCCTGTGACGTCCATATTCAGCCACTGCACCTGTTAAAAAAAGGCAAACAATCGTTCTAAATAGCGTGGAGGCAGTCTAAGCGTTTCGTCGCAGCTAGTCTGCAGACCATACCTATTTGTCCTTTATCTTGGGTAATATCATATCTATACCTGTCTGTGCTAGAGTATGGTTTACCGATATAATCAGAGATATATTACAGCAAATAATAGGGCAAGAAACAGTTATCAAAACGGAAAGATAAGTACTGAAAGCGACTGACACGCGCGGAGAATGACAACAGTAACAGCTTCTTAATTGAAAGCTATGTTCCCAGCAATATTTCATAGCATTATTGTGGTCCTGTCGTTAGGCCCAATAAAAAGTTAACAACAAGAATTACAAATTACAAGAAAACTTTATTTATTCCGAGAGAGAGAGAGAAACTTTGATGCAGTACACAAGCGAAATTTTTCTCCTTGTTGCCCATATTTCTTTACTTCCTTCTGCACTTGCAGCTTTCATAGAAGCTCAATTTATTCCATAGAAAACCACTACCATTGTTTAAGCCAATAGCAGGGTAACTGGAAAGTGGTCTGCATTACCCGTCGCTGTGGGCATTTTGGTCCCTTTAGAGCCTGCGACAAATTCAGCCTGAAGGAAATAACAAAACGACGCTTGTCGAGGATCCGCAAACCAACCAAACAAGTTCATTTAGGAGAATCGCGGCACATGTGCGTCGCAACACGCCTTTCTACCCGAAGAAAGTACGACGCAACGCATACAAACGTGCGACCGATGGGAGGACCGTGTGTATACAATGCATTGCGGTTACGTCTTTTCGTTTCTACACGTAAGCAGAAAGGGTGATGTGTTACGCCGTGGCGTGTTGGGTATTTGGCAACCCTTCGAGAAAAGCGCACATTTCGTCGCACCGTGCTATAAACGTCCCGGAGGGCTGCGGCTCCTGAACCGGAACATGCGTGCCGGCCGGGCGTTTTCGCTCAGATAGCGGGAAAGCGTTATGCGTCTCCCCTGCGAGTTGTACATTAGCAATACTGTTCAGCGAGGATGTGGTTAGGACGCTAGCACTCGGAGCTAGCACGCCTACGATTAGACGCGTTATTCTTGGGAGAGAGAAAAAGCAAAAGAAGGAAGTAAAGGAGCATACCGGATACGCTTTTGCAAACTGAAAAAAGAAAGAAGAAAGTTGGCTGTCGTGATAAAGATGACTATTTTTTTTTGTTGACGCTGCTGTCAGATATTGTGGGTCGGACCGGATAGACGAGATCGACAGATCAGGAATGAAGTTAGCTAGACGGCCCTACCACAAACTCCCGACTCAGGAACCGTGCCAGTTCAATCCTGACTCGTTTACTTAATATTCTGCATCTCATCTCATCTGTTGTCATCTGTTTCTCTGGTGAACAACAACAACAACAACAACAACAACAACAACAACAACAACAACAACAACAACAACAACAACAACAACAACAACAACAACAACAACAACAACAACAACAACAACAACAACAACAACAACAACAACAACAACAACAACAACAACAACAACAACAACAACAACAACAACAGTTTCAGAATAAAAACGTAGGGCCTAATAACGTTCATTCATCCGAACAGCACGACTTGGTTTAGGTTTACAACCTGGGTGACTGCAGCCAAGTGCTTTTGTCCACGAACTCATCAAGCATTCGGATCCTAAGCATTAGGTTGCGTAGGAAAAAAAATGAAGGAAGTTGGCTGTATTGTTAGGCCTCTAAAATTAACGAAAAAGAAAGAAAGTATTTCTCAATTTCTTTTCCCCGTGAGGCGCTTTGAAGAACACGCCCGAAAAAAGCAAGTGCGTGGGTAATCTTCCTGAAATCGAGCGGCGGTAAACAGCTGGCGAGGAGGAACAAATGAAAGCTGCGAGACATGAGCCCGCGTATTGCCCCGTCCCCCCCTGCCCTCCCGTAAAAGCAGCTGAAGAAACGGGACTAATCGAAATGGCTATTAGCCGCAGAATTAGAGCAGAAGATGAGAAAGCCTGCGCGCGGCAAGCGGCAGTTGAGCAAAGTGCGCAATCAGTGGTGTGCAATGCCACAGGAAACATGAAGCTCGATGCTCAGAACTCCATTGCGAGGTCTATTATAAACACTCGTTCTGATTGGTTGAGGCTTTTCTCTGGGATGAGCTAGAGGAATCCTGATGTCAACGCCCGGTAAGAGCTATGCACAGATAGCCTCAGTAGCGTGCCCTTTTGTGGCGGTGATTCTGATAAGATAAGATGCCAGTGTGCTGGCGGATACCACGAAGAGAACAAAAGCGCATTATTGGATGGATTAATGGACGCAATAATGGAGGGATGAATATACGGACGAATTAATGGATCGATGGACGAACAGATGAATGAATAAGGAGGAGAGGCACGAACGTTGCAATCGCATAAGAGAAAGAGGGGCTGTTTAATAAGTACTGCGGATGTTTGTCCGCTGGCGGACCTACTGTAGCGTGCTTCTCCAGACGAATACGATGACATGTGAAATGACAGACACTGAATTTGACACACTAGGAGAGCGTGAACATTCAGGCGCACTCAAACGGGATCCAAGTATCTCGCTTGATGGCGCTGTCAAGCAGCAAATATAAAACGTGTCTCACTAGCTATCAGTGTGTGCAGTTACTTGCACGGAGAAAACTTTTCTCGAATGTTTGTTCAGGCCTGTATTGTCATTCTCGTTAAATCACTATCCATTTTTATAGACGTAAGATAAACTGTTACACCCCTGTAAATTGAAAGGCATTCTGCCAATACGCTCAGAACTATATGCCATATGCGACTGCTTTACCTGCATATAATTTCGCAGGTTTAGTCAATCAGGGCTATCTGAAACTGACGGGGAGCACGTCTCGAGAAATAGATCGCGCCCTTCTTTGCTCTTGCTGGAATGAAATCTAGATAACATTAGTACACCATACAAAAAAAATCAGGAAAAGAGCGTAATCGGCTTGCTTTGTTCAGAGTCGAAAGAAAATCACACCGTGAAACAAAAATAAGTGTGAGTAATTGCTGGCACATGCAAACTTCATGAATGAATTTTTTTCCCGAACGTTTTCTATCCCAGCACTAAATAGATATGTGCGGTGTTCAAGATAGAATAATGGGACTCACCTCGGATATACTAGCTCAAACCGAATGCCTCCAAGGAGGTACATTCGAGAACAAAGCCTCTTTGAAAGAACAGTACACCGATGAGCGGGATCAGGGATTGAATTCTCAAGCACTTCGAAAGAAGTGCACATCGTTGGCCAGCTCGGAGCTTTGGAGGCCGTTCCCTCCGCACAATGCATCGAGCAAAGAAAACAAAAACTACGCAGCAACGCGGCAGGGAGATGTATGTCTCATTCCAAGTCCATCTTGTCACCGTTTCTTTCGGAGGTACTCAGAATGACCATCACTGAAGTAAAACAGCAACGTCGAAACGTGTAGCTGTAGCAGCGGAGTAAGGAGAGAGACGCCATCAGGCCTCTCGAGATAGAGGCGTCCTACGCAATGCGCGCGCCGCGCGAATTTAAATGAGGACACGTGTGGGGCGTCTTTCGCATTTGAGCCTTTTGTTCTGCGCACCCGTTTCTTTCTTTCGGACTATACCGACACCCGTACAAATTCGCACCCTGCCTCCATGCGCGCCCACTGTACGTTTGCTGAACGTCCATTCCCGGGGAATCTTACAGCTGTTTCGCACTTCCCGAATGTACTACTATATACCCGCAAAACACATGCCAGAGAAAAGGAAGACGCGCGAAGAGAAAACCAGCCAATCAAACCAGAAACATGTACCGAGATCCAAAAGAAGGACACTCCAGAATCCGAGAAAAAGAAAAGCGAAACGAAAGAAAACTATGTGTTAGGACGATGATGACGCACTAAGGCACGTTTTCTTTGTTCCGGCAGAAACACCGCCGTATGGCGCATTGAAATGAATCTTAAAAGGAATACGAAGAATATAAACGAAAAGGGACAGCTCGTAGCTCGGCCAAAAAGGCGCATTTTGCTTTTACTTGGCTCCCATTCTCACCAGGAAAGTCTTCTCCGTGCCGAGTTTCCAACGTGGTAGTTTTGTTTGAAGCCAGTCGCACAGCGGCGAAAGGGTTGGTGAGAGGTTTCAGCCCTCCCGTACATGTAACGCTCACGGAGGGTGCGTGTCGACTTCGTCGTTTTCTTATATGCGCGCGTTTCCTGCGCTCACCGCGGCTCGGCCGAGTATAGGAAGTCGTGGCCCGTTTTCGTGTCTCGTTCACTGTCGCGGGTTCTAGCCACGAAGCCGGGAACGATGGAAGCAGAGTAGCGCGGGCCCGATGTGTGTACGTACGTGTGTTCGGATGGGGGGGGGGGGGGAGGGTGAGGTATAAAGCACGTGCCTGCTCTGAATTTCAAATGGCCCAGACGGTGGTCCTAAGCGTATACGGTACAGGTTCGACGCGCGACAGTGTGTCGTCAGATGGGAAAACCGGGCGAGCGGTTGGCTACTTACGCTTCGGCCTGCACTACCGCCTGCCTCAGCTGCTTTCGAATTCATAAAGGAACGCCTTCGCGTAGCCTTTCCTTTGTTTCGTTTTGTTTCGTTTTCGCCTTCTGTTCACTGCCGGAACGAAGAGTACCTCTGCGCGATGAGCGGAGTCGGACGTTGTTTTGCTTTTGCCTTAAGCAAGGAAATATGAAAATAAGCGGAGGGTTACTCAAAGAGCAGCCTTATACGCCCTGAGAACGACGGCTAGCTTGACGACAAAGACGGCAGCAAAAACACCCCACGACAGTGATGACGACTACGGTGTCTTTACTACGACGACGACGGCAGGCTTTAACGGCACGACGGTTTCAATGGCTCGACGAAATGGAGGATGGAAAATATTAAGAGGAAGCTTCACAGGACAATTTTGAAGCTAAGTCACAAATAAATGTAGAGAAAAGGCTTACGACAAATAGGCCCTCACGACGTTGTACGCAAGCGGCGATGTCTAACCACCGAGTGCGTCGGGAGTACGGGACCGAGTACAGCGGGGTGCGGGAGGCCGTCACTAAGAGCTGCCGCGAACCAAACAATGTCTTTAAGATCCGGCAACTATCGAGAGCCTATATACTTCCCAAGAGTCAGAGGTCATATAGGCCCGGGAGAGAAGGAGGGCGTCATCAGAGAATGTTGGCTTGCCGAGGATAGCTGCCTGACGTCATGTTCCCTCCTATGTTTTATCCGTGCTCCACGCCCGAAGACAACGGCTGTCATAGTCTGCCCGACTAAACTACATTTAAGACGGCATTGCAATCACGGAAACGATGATGCACAATGGCTCACTCGTCACAGATTCAGAATCAAACTTTTGGTGAGGATAAGTATTTTTTTCGAAGACAAGGACCTTGCTGACTTCACACGGGTTTATCGCATCTGGGATCTGGGTATCTTGTAACGAATTACAGAAGAAAACAGCCGTTTGGTGCCATCAGAGCGTCGTAGCGATTCTGAAAAGGCATGAAAATACAGGGCTCAACGAGGGAAGAAGCGAGAATTAATCGCAGAGTAGGTTAAGTTAGCCGTGCTGGTGTAATTAGCGCCAATACAATCGAAAATGAATCATATTGTACCACAGACTGCGCAATCTCCGGTATTGGCTCACCTGGACTCTTGGTCAAAAATAAAGGGCCAATGAAGTGTCGAAGCTAAAGACGAGCTTGACGTATTTGCGCGTGAAATAGGATATGAGTAAAATATGCAATGAGTGAATAATGAGCATGAAAAAGAGACAGGTTAGAGAGATATAATGAACATTCACTCATCGACCTATTCGAACCACCATACACATTGACCTTGTCTCCTGTAGCATCGACGCTTAGTTGACCCTTTCATTATTTTTATCCTGTCATAGACTTCCGCAAATAAAACGGGATAATAATAAACAGAATAACTATACTCGCGACGGACTATACGAAAATGAGATAAAACACCTTTACAATAAATAGTCTTTACAAAAATACCCGAAGCAGCGGTCCTAGCAAGGCATTTTTGATGAGACGGTCAGGTAAAGATTCATCTTGCCCAGGCGTCAAAAATATGTACAAATTTGTCCCAGGAGGCGAAAAACAAAAATAAAGCGCTACCTAGACTAAGCTTTGTCAGTTATTTTTTGTGCAATATGTACCACAATACTGTCGCCTGAGAACGTCATTTGAATTCTCTTTTTACCAATTATGTGCATTCCATTTGCTGACGCCCTATGTTCTAAATTTTCATAACTATTCTCATCCTGTACTTCCTTTATTACTTTCATCTTGGTCGAAACTTGTTACACTATATTCTTGCTTCTAGTCCTTGCTTTCGTTATTATGTTCATCGCAGCAGCTGTTGCCAAACAACGTCATTGGGAGCGTGGTGCCCTTCAAGCCAACGTTATTGATGGCTTTTCTTCCACGTTCCCAGCATCCCACGTATGGAAACATGCGAAATAAAGTTGAAGTTGATACCCATACAGTCTAATTTCTGGGTAACTCGAGTACACGGGTGATATACTTATTGAGAATCGTTGTCCTCTGGCAAAAGAAAGAAAAAGAAAGTCCTATTAGGTTGAGACATCCATACTAGAGGGCATTCGAGATCAGTACGAATCCTCCTCCTCCTCCCACAACATGGTGGCGTATAGGCCTCAGTATCATAACTGCTGTAGCAACTAAATATAAGCCCCCGGCAACGGCGGCTGCATTTCGATGTTGGCGAAATGCGGAAACACCCGTATACTTAGACTTAGGTGAACGTTAAAGAACCCTAGGTGGTTGAAATTTTCCGGAGCCCCCAGTACCACGTGTCTCATGATAAGACCGTCGTTTTGGCACGCAAAACCTCATCATTTAATTAATTAAGAATGACTAGAAGAAAAAAACAAAGAAGCAGACAATGTGTACACAGATAGGGCGAAAGGACCTTGCTGGTTGATTTGCTTTATTCGGCGCCGTCTTTGTAATCATGCTTAACCAACTAGCCCACCAACACATGCTCAGTTAACTTCCTCCGTCATTTGATATCCATCCATCGCTTCCGCTGCTCAAGCTCGCCATTATGACGACCAGCCCATGACGTATATGACTAAAAAAAAAGAAAAAAAAAAGAAAAACATATGAGGCAACGAGAAGGCGCGCTGTGTTCCAACTATACGGAAGGCTATAACATGAATATAAACACGAGATTCATTATCAATAAAACTAGTTGGAAGAGAGCGCCTGTCAACGTCACCTCGTGTGGTTTTTCGTCGTACGTCACTCGCTGGTCGTCACAATGGGGGAACACTGAGCCAGCTCTACGCCTTACTGATTATATCTCTCCACACACCGCTTACGTCACGCGCGTGATTAGTATTCCGCCAACTGCGGCCGCCCGAAACGAGCGTTTGCGCAAATCTACTACGATCAAGGCGCATTGCGGTTGCAGAAAGACGTTGCGGTATGTGTTGCGCTGTCGCATGATTTGCACACACTTACAGAGTGTGGCATGCGTGCACGTTTATCGCGTCGCTTTATCGCGTTATCGGTTCATCGCGTATGTGAGCTTTGATAACTGTTGCTGCAATGCTACATTGCTGCAATGGTCTATTACAGTGATTGCTGCAAAAAAAGAAAACAAAAATTAAAGAAAAGCTGTGGAAACGTAATATATTGCTACGGGGTAGTATTCCCAATGACGAAGAGCCGAGAAGGAAGAAGACGAAGACGACGTTTGGAAGCTAGCGCGGGCTGTTGCCTCTTGGTCAACTGCGGCGTATTGCCTTGTAAATATAGTTGTAAATAGCGTTTCGTTGGTGTCTTCCTACGTAACATATTTGGTGGAGGTGGACGTTCCCTGTACCTCGTCACGGAGCTTCGCAGTGGACGGTACGTCGAGCCTACATTCATGGCTCCCGGCGACGCCAACCCGACTCCACCGGCTCCGACACCTGCTGCCACTTCGACGACCTACATCACCCTCTCCGCTCCCCGTGATCCTGGCGTATTCTCGGCAAAAGATGGGGAAGACGTCGAGGACTGGATCAGCCTTTACGAACACGTCAGCCGCAATAACCGGTGGGACCCCACTATCATGCTCGCCAACGTCGTCTTTTACCTCGGTGGCACACCTCGAGTTTGGTATCGGACGCACGAAGATGAGCTGACCAGTTGGGATTCGCTTAAGCAAAAGCTTCGAGACTTGTTCGGCAACCCCTACGGTCACCAACTTGCCGCGCAGAAGGCGCTTTCCGGTCGTGTGCAGACGTCAACGGAGCCCTACGTCACGTACATTCAGGACGTCTTGGCTCTATGCCGCAAAGTTGACGCACACATGACTGAGTCCGACAAGGTCTCCCACATCCTCAAAGGCATTGCCGATGACGCCTTCAACTTGCTCGTATTTAACAACGTCGCGACGGTGGATGCAGTTATCAAAGAGTGCCGCCGCCTGGAATTCGCTAAAAGCCGCCGTATCGACCAACAGTTTGCCCGTCTGCCCAACACCCCAGCGACATCTTCCTGTGCCGACGCTCCTTGTCCCAACAACACTGGCGATGTTACCAGGATTGTCCGGCGTGAGATCGAGGCCGCCTATCCGGCTGCGTTCGACTCCAGCCCCTCCAATGCACCTGCAGTCACTGTTTCCCTGATCCAGGCAGTTGTCCGCCAGTAGTTCGCCAACATGGGCATTCACACCATCTGCTCGGCCCATCGCCCTTATCCCCACCCGGCATCTTCGATTCCACCCCGTCCCGCACCTTCTTACCCACCACGTTTACGCAACCCCTCTGAATGGCGCACTGCAGTCGACAAGCCAATTTGTTTTCACTGCCATCGAATTGGGCACATTTCTCGCCACTGCCGCAGTGGCGCAGTGCCGCAGTGCCGCCCATACTTATATGGCCGACCCTTTTCCGTCATCACAGACCATCACGCGCTTTGTTGGTTATGCTCATTGAAAGACCCTTCAGGACGACTTGGTCGCTGGGCCTTACGCCTCCAAGAATATTCGTTCTCTGTCACCTACAAATCTGGCCGACTACACAAGGACGCTGACTGCCTTTCTCGCTACCCGGTAGACGAGCCTGACGACGCCGACAGTAGTACCGCCGACGGCATTTTCTCTGTGTCTGCCTTCGCTAACATCGCCGATGAGCAGTACCGAGACCTATCGCTGCGAGTACTCATCGAGCGTCTGCGCTCTACACCTACCGACGCATCCGTTCGCCGATATGTCCTCCAGGGCGGCATTCTGTACAGAAGGAGCTTCCTCCCTGATGGCCCTGATCTTCTTCTTGTCGTGCCAAAACATCTACGACAGACTGTGCTCTTTGAGATGCATGACGCACCTACTGCAGGACATCTTGGCGTAACCCGCACGTACGACCGCGTCCGCCGCCGCTTCTATTGGCCTGGTCTTGCTCGCTCCGTCCGACGCTATGTTGCTGCCTGTGATCCCTGCCAGCGTCGGAAAACGCCTCAGGTGCTACCTTCCGGTCATCTCCAGCCGATCAACGTCCCTGTGGAACCGTTTTTTCGTGTTGGATTAGACCTCCTCGGTCCCTTTCCCACGTCATCCTCTGAGAACAAATGGGTAGCCGTCGCAACTGATTACGCCACCCGATACGCTATCACGCGGGCTCTACCTACCAGTTGCGCCACTGACGTCGCGGACTTTCTCTTGCGTGACATTATCTTAGTGCATGGCGCCCCGCGACAACTGCTTACTGACTGTGGTCGTAACTTCCTCTCGAAACTTATCGCCGACATTGTGCGTTCCTGCTCTATTCAACACAAGCTGACTACCTCATACCATCCTCAAACCAATGGCCTGACAGAGCGCTTAAACCGTACTCTTACCGACATGCTGTCCAAGTACGTTTCGAAGGACCACCACGACTGGGACGTTGCCCTTCCTTACGTCACCTTCGCTTACAATTCTTCCCGGCACGACACCGCCGGATTTTCTCCATTTTATCTACCCTACGGTCGCGAACCGACCTTGCCCCTTGACACGGTACTTCCTCCTGCTGCGACCTCAACAACCGAGTATGCGCGCGACGCCATCGCCCTCGCCGATCATGCCCGCCAGCTTGCCCGTGCTCGACTGACGGACTCGCAAACCACGCAGCAGCGTCAGTACAACGCCCGCCACCGTGACGTCCAGTTTTCGCCTGGTGCACTCGTGCTCCTGTGGTCGCCCTGTCGTCACGTCGGACTTTCCGAAAAGCTCCTTTCGCGATACACAGGGCCCTACCGCGTGCTGCGCCAGGTGACGCCTGTGACTTATGAAATTGCTCCTGTGAGCTCAACCTCGTCTTCTACTCTGGCGTCTACTGATGTCGTGCACGTCAGTAGGCTCAAGACCTACTACACTGCTTCAGAGTCCAGCCTTTAGTCGCTCCGGGTCGGCGCTTTTGCAGCCGCGGGTAGTGCTACGGGGTAGTATTCCCAATGACGAAGAGCCGAGAAGGAAGAAGACGAAGGCGACGTTTGGAAGCTAGCGCGGGCTGTTGCCTCTTGGTCAACTGCGGCGTATTGCCTTGTAAATATACTTGTAAATAGCGTTTCGTTGGTGTCTTCCTACGTAACATATTATAAGGAAGCTTCAGCCGACGCCTGGTTGTAGTAAAAAAGCTCCATTCTAAAAAAAAAAAATTGCTACTGCAAGATGACTTACCGTATTTACTCGATTCTAACATGCACCATAGATTGCGGTGCGCACGGCACGAAACGGAAAGTGCATTACCCTCATTGTATGAAGCGCACACTCTGATTTTCATGTTTCAAAAATGAAAAAAAAAGAAAAGTACAATACCCTCAGTTGTAAAATGGCGATTTAATAATGCTTGGAGAAATAGAATTAAAAACTGGGAAGTCATTGCAATGCGATTCTGACGCCTACTATAGGTGCTGTTCAAATCAACGCTCTATCGGTGGCTCCCTTTGAGTAACAGATGCGAATCCCGGAGGCTATGCTCTTGATGGCTGCATTCGCCGGACGGTAGCGATTGCGGGAGCCGGAAACTCGTCATGACCGTCACGTTTTGGAGTTCAATGATGAAAAACTTCAGCGCCCTTTGAAGCTTCCGTTATGCACAGTACGGCTAAGCACGGCCTTCTAGACAGGAAGGTGGGACTGAAGATGGGTACGCATTATTTGAACACCACCTATCGGAGCTTTGGTGTCGTACTCGATTCTAACATGCGTGCCATGTTTCAGTGGTCTATTTGAAAGCCATGTATAATATATCCATTTTGTCCGCTTGAGATGTAGTTTTAGTAGCAATTTACGCAATTGTGATATCACTTTTGATTGCTGAATTCCAGAGTTGTAAACTTGATAGTTCTGAAAACCTGCGATTTTCGTGAATTGTTACTAAAAATTGACGACCTAGAGCTGCAAATCGCGCCCAAACAGTCACTAGTTTTTACCTTTTTCCTTTAAATGTAACAAACCTGGTCAGATTTGTGGCACTGGTTGCCGAGAAAAACGATTTCTCCTTTCCCATGTAATTAGATAAGAGGCTCTGAGATAAAGCTTCCTCTTGCACTGTCAGTGCCGAATTGCGGCCGGAAAACGAGGAGCTTCGCTACAGCTGAATTCACAGATCTGCTTCAGTCCCGATGAAATCAAATATTGCACCGTTCAATGGTGGATGGCTGGCTAAACAGCCCGGATCCAAACACAAGTCCAAGCTTGCTGAAACAGTACACTTGCTGACGGAAGAAAAAACGTGACAATAACTACATCACCGGCAAAAAAAAAAGAAGGAATTGCTGTGTGCTTTAAGCGACCTGTTTTGTGCCACTACTGAAGCTTGCACGAAGCCATTTTTTTTCTTCGGTGGGAAGAGGAGAACACACAGTGGAGAAATTCGAATCCTCGCTCCGTATTTATTTGTGACTGCTTCTCATCAAGGCACCAGCGAATTGAGGAAGAAACTTGGTGGACACGACACGCAGCAACCTAGGCGACAGCTTTCTTTCGGTAGAATGAGCTGGAAACAGTAGACGTCACGAAATGTCTGACCGAAACGCGAAGCTTGTTAATTCTGTTTCAAATGCTTTTGTTGTTGTTTGTTTGTTTCGACGCGAATCATGTTTAATCTGCTCGTCAGCCCTTTCGCAGCGCCCATGGTGTCGACTTTCCAGTCCTCGACAGTATACGAAGTCCGACGCAGAATACTGAAGCTGAAAGTCGGAATGGAAAGTTGTTGTGCACTCAATTATTCATTATTATTATTATTATTTGTTTTCAAAACATATACGCAGTTGACAGGAAAAGGAAAACAAGGAGCAGGCTGGCAACTGCCACCGGAAGGGGCACAACGCCTGCCTGCCCTTCAGAAAGAAGGAGACAGAAACAGAGACTGATTGTCGTCCACATTTGACACGAAACTTGGCCTTGTCATGCCAAATTCGTCCAAAAATGTAGGCTGGAATACGTCAGCAAAAAAAGCAGAATGTAGAAGAAAGTGTGTCGTACACTTGTGAGCGATGTACACCGTTTGCCAGTGTTTTTTCATGGGCCTAGGTAGACTGCAGCGTGCTTTGTCGTCGTTTTATACAGACTTATCTCGTGCCTCGTGTGCAATCGTGTGGTAATAGAGGAGGCTAACATGTCCCTAACGCACATGTAGCGTACGATTACCCATGTTCTTGCTAGTAGTTCCTCACTTATCGGTACATGGATCACCGTCCTTTCAGTTTGTGGTTAGGGTGCACTAGAAAATTTGGCAGATCCCATGCTTATGTGAGAATCGGCGTTAAGCGAGATACTTTCGTTTAGGTTGGCGGAAATGTTAAAGCGAATGTTATGCAAGCGTAATGCGAATTTAGGGAAATGTCTGGACGAAATTATGCAGATGTAACGTTAATGCTCGCAAATGTGACGCTAATGACAAAATGGGGATGCTAGGATCTGGTCCCATTTTATTTGCATCCCTTCTTCCTCTAACCCTCAGCTGCTAGCTTTTGGTAACAACTCTTTCTTCATGCCTCCGAACCGTCTTCTATTTTCTGTCACCGACTACAATTCTTGCCTCTTGTTTAGTTTGTCTATCCTGGTAGGTACCCAGTAGCAAATAGTGTTTCTGAGGCACGAGTACAAAAATGGGCATATACCTAATGTCACGTGCCCAGTCACACGTACCCACTGACCCAATTTGTCTATTCGGGCGCATGCGCAGTGGCACACTGAAAGTGGCCGAAGCAGTTGTCCGCTAGGCATGATAGCAACCGCAAACTGGGAGAAACAGGCAAAGAAAGCTTCACTGTGAAAGCTTTCTGTGGGCCGATGTACTCAAACCATTGTTCTCATCGCTCTTCAACATTTGAAGTGAAAAGATTAAGTCCCCGTGTTTTCCGGAATCAATCAATCAATCAATCAATCAATCAATCAATCAATCAATCAATCAATCAATCAATCAATCAATCAATCAATCAATCAATCAATCAATCAATCAATCAATCAATCAATCAATCAATCAATCAATCAATCCTTATTTCATGTCTATGCAGAGCGGTACGAGAAAACCACTTCGATTTTCCTGAAATGAGTCTGCTTCAATGTTGCAGTGATACCAGTGGCGGCGCCCCCCTCCTACCGAATAACCCTTCCAGCAGAGTGAAATTTAGACATTCGCCGTCAACTTCAACGCTAGTTTGATGGTCTCTTGTTCACGCGCACGTTTACTGCGAACAATGTTCCTGCCTTGAAACGCAGGAGGAAGCAACACGCGGCCTCGCGAAACGTCTTATACGGCCCCTCTACTCTCACTCTTGCAGCTGCGTGCAGGCCATTCCGAGAGAACATCGGCAACGCAGGTCACGCTCGCCCAGTGCTCGTCCGGAAAGCCCAATCACCGTCCTTAGCGCGTAAAAACAGAGGCTGCCTACCGCGCCACCTACACGCGCCGGCGCACACATATGCGCCCCGCGTTCTTCGTGACCTGAATCGCACAGGCATGTACTATAGCGGTACAGTGCGTTCGGATGCTTTGAACCGCCCGTGTTGCTTTTTGCTGCGCGACATGTGGTATCTATACTTTTTTCGCCGGAGTTCTTATGAACCACAGTCACATATTACATCACCCCGACTCTGGCTTCGTCTTTATTACTGGTTGTTTGAACACTGGGGTTTTACGTGCCAGAACCACAGATTGATTATGAGGCACGCCGTAGATGGGGGGATGGGAGGAACGGACCCAGGATTCACTTTGACCACCAGCGGATCTTTGACGTGCCCCCAATGCACGGGACGCCGGCGTTTTCGCATTTTGTCCCCCATCGAGATGCGGCCGCCGCAACCGGGATTCCGTCCCACGACCTTGTGCCTAGCAACGCAATACCGTAGCCACTAAGACACCGCGAGGGGTTATTACTGATTGTACATGTATGGTCAGTAAGCAGATCAGGCGCACAAAAATGGAGCTTAGCGCCTGTGAACGCTTCTTGTGCAGAAAATGGAGCTCAAAACGACGCAAGCGAGTCAATCTTGAGAACCAAATACAACAGCAGCAGCCAATCTGCGCGGCGGGCTACAATTTGCTCGCAGAGCATTCCTTTGTCAAATATATACTGTTTGTCCAAGTTAACGCGGGCCAAGCGGTTTAAAAGGAAAAATAAGGGGGCTGCGAGATACGACGATGGGACCAATTAACGGTGCTTTGTCAGCAGCAGCCTTGCGCATGAACGCTGGTGAATTTTCCCGTTGTCATTGATTAGCTACCTCGTCAAAGTTAATTTCTTATATTGATACTGTACACATAATTACGTAAGGTCGAATGTCAACTAGTGCATCACATCCGAAAACACCATATTAAACAGTCCAGGTTTTGACGGTAGCCCGTCTGGTCGGGAGGCATCATGAAGAAGGGTAAAAAGAAGGACACCGACCACTGAATGAATACAAGAAAATGACTGGCTGGCCGTACGCCCGGCGAAGGTTAATGAAGTCGAGGTTTTGTATTGTATTCATTCAGTGGTCGGTGTCCTTCTTTTTACCCTTCTTCACCATATTAAACAGTTTACAACTCGCTACATTTCCTTCTGTTACTTCTTTTTTTCGCCTTTCAAAGTTGTGACATACAACAAGAAAAAGAATACGCATTTCGCGCGCGCGATAACAGCGCTCTCATAAGGCATCTAGATAGAGAGAGAGAGAGAAAGAGAGAGAGAGAGAAACGAAAAGGGAAAGGGAGGGAGGTTTCTCTCCTTATGTAGGCTTCCTCTGTCCCCCTCCCCAAGTGTAAGGTGTCTCAAAGGCTTAGCATTATTCATTGACTGACTTTGTCTGCGAAAAGAAGTGACAAGGCGATGGCGAGGATATATTTTAATGCAATTATACTAGAGGGAACCGTGGCACTAGTGTCTACGGGAGCTGCAAGTAGGGTGGTTCGGCTAGCACGTGAATAGTTGTTAGTACATGAATTTGCCTAAACTACGTTCTTCGGGCTTTTGAACGGCTTCGTCACTTTGCAAACTGATCATTCTTCAACAAGTCGCCGCGTCCTAAGTAGTTAACTCACCACTACGAAAATTTTTCCAAAGGCAGGATTCAAACGCTGCAGCTGTAAGCAAAGAAACCCAATATTGAAACCATTACGCCCCGGACGCATAGTCAAGCGGAACTAGTGCAATCAGCAGCGATTATGCGCGTTCGAAGACTCTTATTGCCTTCTGCATAAAAAAAAATTGCTTCATAATTTAGGTCAATGAAGGTAGATAAAGCGTAGTAAACGAAGCCACAAGAACGTTTAAGCCACAAGCATGGCCAAATCATCGGCCAAATCCATGGGCTAACCATCATTCCCATGGTGGCTGAACGATGGTAGCGCCGAAGTTACCTCTAGTAATTATTGCACGAAACTCCGTGCTAGCAAGCAACAGTGGCCTGGTTTCCTTTTTTGTTTGTTCCAGTCGTATTTTTTTTTTATTGAAATGAATATTAGGAGAGGTTAAGTCGTATTTTGTATCCCCGCCTTAGGCACTTTTTCGTAGTCACCAAGTCAGCCATCGAGTAGCGTTTATTCTTTGAAAACCATTTTGAGAGTGGTGTGGTCGCTCGGACGAAGCGTGCGAGCCCGCCTTCACTTCGCATATTTTATTTTTCCCCTTTTAGAACCAGAACTTTTGAAGAAAAAAAATGGGGATTTATGTGCAGAAACCATTCGCCCTCATCGAAATGCGGCCACCGTGGCCGGGCTTCGATCCCGCGACCTCGTGCCTAGCTGCTCAACACCAAATCCACTAAGCAACCACGGTGGGTGTGTTGTAAAATAAGTGTAAAAGGGTAGGAAGGTTAAAATTGCTGCTATATCGTTGGCGAACGAAACATGTTAACGATTCCAAACGCGCGGAACGATAGCCAGCAAATTTCTGGAGCGATTTTGCTGTAAACTCCCATGTCCGGATGTACAGCTCAATGTACACCCCAATGTACTCCAATATCCTTCTACATTTGTCGAGAATGTTAACTGACAATTGCCCCGCGTCTCGTTGATTGCTAACTGAAGAACTCTACTGCCCTAAATATATTTTCTTAAAGGCTATTCCGCAGCAGTAACTGTTACATATTCCAGTGTGATGGATGGTTTATTTGAATTTGTTAATAATTAGTGAACTGATGTCCGGGCGCTGGCAAGTTGCTGGGAAATATTACAGACCGCTATGCAAGATACGCCACTATAAGTCGAGAAGACATTTAAGGAACGGAAGTATGGCCGCTTCAAGGTGACGCTTGTTATGAACTCCAACCGGTGCCACCAGTGTTACGACTTCCAACCGGTGCCACCAGTGTTACGAACTTGCACCGCTGCACCACGATAACGGCTTTGTGGTCCCGTAGCGCTCGTCACCCGTTTCGTGACAGAGCGTTGGTAGCGAAGACTCCGAGCCTGGCGTCGATGAGAATAACAAAAGGGACTTTATACATTATATACAGGTTATCATACAGGACATGAACGGATCGGTACTGGGGCCGAGAGCTCACACAAACGCGACTGTTCTCGCACGACGGCGTCCGGCGAAAACGCGTGACACACCTCACCCCAGTCGGGAGCGACCCTCTCTCCAGGTGGGGTCGGCAGATCCTGTTTTTCAGGCGGCTTGTCACTGCTTTTATAATCCCCGAGGCCCATTGTCACTCAACCGGCCCAATACAAAGTCAGCACACGACGGTCGTCCGAGGGGTCCAACCAGCGACCGCGCTGGCCACTCGGTTCAAAGGTCGCGCGCGCGGTGACCTCCAGGCAAGGGAGGTGCGGCGCCGGGCCGTCGGGCACACGCGGGCACGTCAAAACACGCTGCTCCGCCGAGGCTTCTCCCGCACGAAGGCGCAGCATCTTGACTTGTGAAGGGAGAATTATGGCGCTCGCAGGATAGATTCTGCATCTTGCAGATTCGGGATCCGGGCTTGTGGTAAGGGCACAACAGCATCCCCGCCCTCAGATAAGGCGCCGGGAAGACGAG